>NC_133662.1:66674979-67000813 GCF_037893015.1 Macrotis lagotis
TTTAATTGGTATAGTCACTTTCTTGGTCAGGGACATACCTGACTTCTTAGTAAAATCATGACAGCTTTGAAGGCATAGTGGTAAACTAGACCTTTTTTTTTTTTAACTGATGAGGCTTTCTTTGTTGGAGTAACCACTGCTTTCTTGTTATTCTCAACTACTTTCTTCTTCATATTTTGACAAGTTCTTAGTCTTACTGTCTTCTATGTTCCTTGGGGGAAGAGTCATTTTCTTTGAAATTTTATCAGTCTTCCAGAACATTACCTTGATGGTAGCATGTGAATAGGGGTTGAAGGGTAACATGACACAGAATATGTGTAGGTGGGAGGATGAGAAATCTTTTCATAATCAGTCCTTTTATCTGCGCAGACTGAGTTGAAAGACTGTGCTTTCTAACATTTTTATGCATGACTTGAATAAAAGCACAAGTGACATCATCATTAAATTCTCAGATGTCAAAGTCATTGAGGGATTTTTTTTGAGAAATAAATAATTTTATTGATGTTTTATTTTCCCAAATACATGCTTTGAAAGTTTTCCAATATTCATTCTCATGTCTACGTATATTTTTAAGTTACCAAATTTCCTTCCATTTTCCCTTCCTACCTCCCTCCTCTGAGTGGCAGACAGTCAGGTTAATATTTACATACACATTTTTGTTAAGCATGTTTACAGACTAGTTGTTTTTGGCCTGAGGAATTAGGATTAAGGGAAAGAAATATATAAGAGACACTTGTTAAAAAATTGAATGTAGTGTTCATGAGATTCTGAAGGATTTTTGTTTTGTTTTTGCTTCCTCTGGATGGGGATGGCTTTGTCCCTAATCATTTTTATAGGACTGTCATAGCTCTCAGAAAAACTGAGAGCAGCTGCATCCAGGGTTGATCATTTCACAGTTTTGTTGTTAATGTGTACATTGTTCTCTTGTCTCTGTTCCCTTCACTCAGCAACAGATGCTGTAATTTATTCCATGCTTCTCTAGAGTTCGACTATTCTTATAGAACAATAGTATTCCATAGTATTCATATACAATAATTGTTTATCCATTCCCAAATTAATGGGCATTCTCTCAATTTCCAATTCTGTGCTACTGCAAAAATAGATGCTGAGAATATTTTGAAACATGTGGGACTTAACCCATTTTTATAAAGATTTCTTCTGGATATAGTTCTAGAATTAAAATTACTGGGTTGAAGGGTATGAACAGTTGTATTGCTCTTTGGATATAGTTCCATATTGCTCTCCAGAATGGTTGGATCAGTTCACAACTCTACAAGTAATGCATCAATGACCCAATCCTCCCACCACATCTCTAACATTAATCATTTTCCCTTTTTCTCATCTTGGCCAATCTGATAGGTGTTAGGTGATACCTCATTCTTGTTTTAATTTGCATTTCTCTAATCAATAATGATTTGGAGCATTTTTTCAAATGATTATATATAGCTTTAATTTCTTCATTTGAAAACTGTCTATTCATATCCTTTGACAGTTTATCAATTGGGGAATGACTTGCGACCTATAAATTTGAAGCAATTCTCTGTATATTTTAGAAATGAGACTTTTATCAGAACTTCTAGTTATGGAAATTGTTTCCCAGCCTTCTGCTTTCCTTCTAATTTTGGCAGTATTGATTTTATTAGTGTAAAACCTTTTAAACTTCATATTGTCAAAATCATCCATTTTGTAGTTTATAATGTGCTCTATTTCTTGTTTGATCAAATTTGTCCCCTTTCAAAAAATCTGATAGAGTATTTCTTGATCTCTTAATAGGGGTCACTCTTTTTGTGTCTAAATCCTGTACCCATTTTGATCTTATTTTGGTTTAGCATGTGTAGGTTCATGCATAGTTTTTGCCATATTGTTGTCCAATTTTCCCCCCAATTTTTGTCAAATAGAGAGTTCTTATCTCAGAAGCTAATGCTTTGGTGTTTGTCAAATAGTAGATTACTGCAGCCATTTATTGCAGTTTCTTTTGGATCTATCCATTACAGTGCTTAACCAGTACAAGGCAATTTTGATGACTGCTGCTTTATAGTATAGTTTTAGATCTGGTAGAGCTAGGCCACCTTCCTTTACATTTATTTTTCCCCTCAGTACTCTTTCTAGTCTTGAGCTTTTGTTGTATCAGATGAATTTTATTACTATTTTTCCTAGTTTGGTAAAATAGTTACTTGATAGTTTGGTTTGGCACTGAATAAGTAATTTAATTTGGGTAGAACTGTCATTTTTATTATTTTTGCTCGATCTAACCGTGAGCAATTGACAGTTTTCCAATTACTTAGACATGACTTTATTTGAATGAGAAGTGCTTTATAAATATGTTCATATAGTTTCTAGATTTGTCCTGGAAAGTATATTCCCAATTGTCTACCATTATTTTAATTGGAATTTCTCTTTCTATCTCCAACTCCTGGGCTTTGTTGTTCATTTATAGAAATGCTGATTATTTATGTGGTAATTATTTCAAGGAATTCTTTTAGATGATTTTTAAATATACCATCATATAATTTGCAAAGAGTGAAAGCTTTGATTCCTCATTGCTAATTCTGTTTCCTTCAATTTTCTTTTCCTCTCTTATTGCTACTGCTAGCATTTCCAATTCTATATTGATTAGTAATGATGATAATGGGCATCTTTGTTTCACCCCTGATCTTACTGGAAATTATTTATCCCCATTAATATAATATTTGTTGTATGTTTTAGATAAATATTACTTATATTAAGGAAAAGTCCATTTATTCCTAAACTTTCTAGTGTTTTTAATAGGAATGTATGTTGTATTTTGTCAAAGGCTTTTCCACCATCTATTGAGATAATTATATATTTACTATTGGTTTTGATATTGATATGCTCAGTTGTGTTGAATATTTTCCTAACATTGAATGATCCCTGGCTACCTGGTATAAATCCTACCTGATCATGGTGTATTATCCTTGTTACTTGCTGCAATCTCATTGCTAAAGTTTTATTTAAGAATTTTGCAGGATCCAAGATGGTAGCAGGAGAAGAGCCTCTCCTAGGTGCTCTCTCTAAAATATTTCAAAAATCTTAAACTTATGACTCTTAAGTAAATTTTCAAGAGACAGAACCCACAGAAAGATCCAGTGAGGTAATTCTCCAGCCCAAGGTAACCAAGAAAACTGTTTTATAGGGTTAGAGGGGCAGCCCAACCAGAGTGAAAGAACTTCAGTCTCCCTGTAACAGCCCCAGGGTGCCTGGGAACCATGGCTCCTGGCAACAAAGGCAGTTTCCTGACCTGCACCACAAGGAACACCAAGCACAACTTGGAAGATCAGCAGGGAGACCTCTGCCAGAGTGAGTGCAAAGCCCAGACTCTCTCAGCGTGGTCACAAAAGCCCAGATCCAGGAAACAGAAGCAGGCCTGTGTAGTTGCCCAGTAGAAGCCTCCAGGCAGCTGCGCCCTGAGTGCTCACCCCACTAAAGGTAAGGGAGTGGAGGGAGATTTCTGAGTTCTGTCCTTTGTCACTGGAACAGGACTCTGGGGCTCTGGCCACATTCAAATCCTGATCATAGTCCAGGCTCACCATAGAGCAGAGATTCCCTCCCCAGACCAGGAGAGCAGTCAGAGCCTCACATATTGAGTTGCTTGTGTGGGTGTCCCACTAAAATTCAAAAGCTCAGGAAGTACCTTAAACCCAGATGAAGGCTGGGGAAATGAGTAAAAAGGAAAAAAAAGGAACTGGATCATTGACAATTACTTTGTCTATGATCCCATGGAGGATCAAAATACTCAAACTGAAGATGAGAAAGTCCAGGCTTCTACATCTAAGAAATCCAATTTAATCTGCATCCAAGAAATATAGAAGTTGGGCTCAGGCTATGACAGAGATCAAAAAAGATTTTGAAAATCAAGTAAAGCAAAGGAGATAGAATAAAAATTAGGAAAAGAAATGAGAGATATGCAGGAAAAACATGAAAATGAAATCAGCAGCTTAGTCAAGGAGATCCAAAAAACTGCTGAAGAAAATAACATGCTAAAAGCCAGTATGTCAAATGAATTAAACAGTTCAAAAAGTTATTTAGAAGAATGCTTTAAAAAACAGGATTGGGCAGATGGAAAGGGAGATAAGAAAGCTCTCTGTGGAAAAAAATCTTTCAGATGTAGAATGGAGCTAAGGGAAGCTGATGACTTTGTGAGAAATTAAGACAATAACAGAATGAAAAATTAGAAGAAAATGTGAAATATTTCATTGAAAAAAACTGATCTGGAAAACAGATTCAGGAAATATGATTTAAAAATTATTGGAATACCTGAAAGTTATGATCAGCAAAAGAGCCTTGACATCATTTTTAAAGAATTCCTACAGGAAAATTGCCCTGATATCCTAGAAGCAGAGGGTAAAATAGAAATTGAAAGAATCCACTGATCTCCCCTGTAAAGAGTTAAAAAAAACTCCCAGGAATATTATAGCCAAGTTCCAGAACTTCCAAGTCAAAGAGAAAATATTAGAAGCAGTCAGAAGGACACAATTCAAATATCATGGAACTGCAGTCAGGATCATACAGGACTTGGCAGCAACTACATTAAGGGCTCATATGGCTTGGAATATAATATTCCAGAATGCAAAAGAGTTTGGAATGCAACCAAGAATCGACTACCCAGCAAAATTGAACATCCTCTTCCAGGGGAAAAGATGGACTTTCAATGAAACAGGGGAATTTCAAATGTTCCTTTGGGATTTTTGGAGTTTTTTTAGGTTTTTTTTTTGTAAGGCAAACAGGGTTAAGTGGCTTGACCAAGGCCACACAGCTAGGTAATTATTAAGTGTCTGAGGCTGGATTTGAACTCTCCTGACTCCATGGCTGGTGCTCTATCCACTGTGCCATCTAGCTACCCTTCAAATGTTCCATTGAAACAACCAGAGCTGAACAGAAAGTTTGATCTTCAAATCCAGGACTCAGGTGAAGCATAGAGAGTGGAGAAGGGTAATTATGAGGTACTTAATGATGATGAACTGCATGTATTCCTTTGTGGAAAGATGATACTGATAATACTCATATGAACCTCATCTAATAGAGCAAGTAGAAGGAGTTTTTATAGATGAAGCACAGGAGGGAGCTGAATTTGAAAATATAATATATGTTAAAAATGGAATCAATGGGTGAAAGGGAATGTACTGGTAGTAAGAGAAACGAGAGGTGGAATAGGCTAAGATATTTCATATAATAAGATTTTTTTTTTTTGCAATGAGCTTTTGCAATGATATGGAAGGGGGGAATGAGGGAAACTTCACTCTCATCAGAAATGCCACAGAGATGAAACAGCATACCCTCAATAGGGTATAGAAACATAGAAAAAAGGAGAGAAGGGGGATAGGGGAAGGGGGGATGTGGGTGATAGAGGAGAGGGTAGATCATAGGAGAGAATAGTCAGTTATAACACTTTTTTTTCACTTTTTTCAAGGTGCTGGGATTGGGTGGCCTGTCCTGGACCACAGGGCTGGGTGGTTGCTGGGTCTCTGGGGTGATATGTGGGCTTGGAACCTCTTGGCCCCAGGGCTGATACTCTGTCTGCTGTGCCACTCAGCTACCCAACAGCTCATTTTAGAAGAGGGACAGAGTGAAAGGAGAGAGAAAATATAATAGATGGTAGTGAGGAGGAATGCATGAAGGAAATTAAAATCAGCAACAGCAACTGTGGAAAAATATGGAAGTAACTTCTGTAATGGACTGTAATGGACTTATGGTAAAGAATGTGATACACCTGAGAGAGCTGATGGTATCAGAACCCAGACTGAAATACATTTTTTTTCTTTCTTTTACTTTATTTCACATGAGGTTTTATACTTTTGTGAGGGAGGAGGTAATATGTTTACTCTTAAACAAGAGTATTTTAGTAATGTGTAAATAAAAAAATAAAGAAAAAATAACAGAAAAAGAATTTGCATCAATGTTCATTAGGTCAATTGAGCTATAATTTTCTTTGTCTATTTTGGTTCTTCTTGGTTTAAGTATCAGCACCATGTTGGTGTCATGAAAGGAATTTGACAGAACTCTTATTTTTTTAAAAAATAAATTATGTAGAACAGGAATTAATTGTTCCTTAAATGTTTGATAAAATTCACTTGTAAATCCATCTGGCCTTGGAGTCTTTTTTCTTAGGGAGTTTATTGATAGTTTCTTCAATTTGTTTTTCTGAAATAGGGCTATTTAAGTATGTTATTTCCTCTTCTGTTTATCTGGGCAGTTGTGTTTTTGCAAATATTCATCCATTTCATTATGGTTATCAAATTTATTGATGTACAGTTTGGCAAAATAACTTTGAATTATCTCTTTAATTTCCTGAGCATTTGTGGTTTAGTTCACCCTTTTCATTTTTGACACTGGTATTTTGGTTATCTTCTTTCCTTTTTTAAATGAAAGTAATCAAAAGTTTGTCAATTTTATTGACTTTTTCATAAAACCAAAGCTTAGTATTATTTATTAGATTAATGCTTTTCTTGCTTTCAGTTTTATTAAGCTCTCCCTTGATTTTCAGTATTTCTAATTTGATATTTTATTGGGGATCTTTAATTTGTTCTTTTTCTAGTTTTCTTTAGTTACATACCCAATTCATTGATTTCCTCTTTCTCTATTTTATTCATATGCACATTTAGAGATATAGTTTCCCCACAAAAGTGCCTTGGCTGTATCTCATAAATTTTGGCTGTATCTCATTATTATAATTTTCTTTATATTGATTATTTGTATGATTTGTTGCTTGATCCACCCATTATTTAAAATTTAGTTACTTAGTTTCAAATTAGTTTTTTGGTTTGTCTTTGCATTATTCTTTATGACATGTAATTTTTATTGCATCATGGTCTGAGATGTATACACTTATTATTTCTACATTTCTTCATTTAATTAAAAGGTTTTTATGCCCTTGAGGAACGTTTATTAAAAAAATGAATGACAGAGACAGGATTTTTAAAAAAAGGAAATGAGAAGCTATATTATTGAGAGAAAACTAAAAAAAATAAAATTCTATAAAGTTAACTGGAAAGATCTATACTTATGTTAAAAATTTAACTGCAGAAGAACAAGATGTGGGATGCATGCTTTGACAGATGGTTATCTGGGAGTTTCAATGCACTGCAATTAAAGATCATAATATAATCTTGGGTTTCATTAAGGGAGCAATAATTTTTGGGATTAAGAAATTGACAATCCCTTTATCTTCTGAACAAGTCATTCTTTACCCACTGAGATGATTGAAGAATCTGAGAGACCCCTTCTAACCATTATCTAGCACATAGACACACAAACTTTCATCTCATCATCCTTATCACTAGGTTCATTTCCCTAAAATGTAGCAGTCAGGGAAAAGCTGAGATTCAATGACCCATTTCCTTTTAGAGACATGTACCCTTCAGAATTACGTTTCTCTCATTAAAAACTGTTGATTTGAATTCCTTACCTGATCATTAGTGATCAATCTATCAACTTATTTCTACCTTCATAGTCATCATAAATTATCATAAATTATCTTTAAAAATTTCCTTTCCTGTTTTTTTTCTTTTTTATCAGGAGAAAAGGCCAGAATATAAAATTTCCTTTTAACAGCCTGAAATTAACAAAGGAATAGATTGGTCATATCATTTTAACCATTAACATGTGCAATTGGTCTAGGTGTCTCATTGATATCCATGATTGATAGATTTAGATAAATCTTTTAATTGCTATTCAAGTGCTTTCTGTAGCCAGAATTTAATTCATAGAATAGTGTCTAACTATAACTCTTAAACGATTTTATATTATATGGTCTTATTAATTAAAAATAACAGTAATTTATTTTGTTTTAAAATAGTCTCAATGTATATATTAATTTCAGTCTGAATGTTAACAATTATTTCTTTCTCAGGATCACTACCAGTTTATCTCAAAGACTCTATGTCATAATTTGAGATATCTCAAAGTAAAAAAAAAAGCAATTTATTTATCTTGGACTTCATCTAACAGCTACAACATTACAAGAAATATGTTTTTCCCTCTTTTTTTACTAGCTTTCATGTGTGGAACAAAATTTTCAAACATAATTTACCCTCAAATACTTGCTGAGATTGTCTAATGTGATCTTTCCAAAATTCATGAATAAAGGTGAAGTCAGAAAAGTTTGACTACAAATCCTCCAAAACATCCATATCTTATGAACTTAAGGGACAGTTATTCTTTGGCAGGGTATCTCAGTAAGCATTTACTACTTCCCATGACTATTGTTCTTCAACAGCTATCATTAATCAACCCGTGTTTGGAAAGTTCTTTGAAAAGAAAATGTATTGCATATATGCAGCATATTGTTTTTTGTGTGAATCAAAAGGTGTTTCCCAAAACAAACCAGTTTCCTACTGAATATTTATAATTCCATGGAATGAAGCATGAATTTCAATTCATAAATGCATGTCAGACAAATCAAAACTTGACTTTTACACAAACGGATCAAATTTCAAGTTTCTATTGACAATGAGATACCTTCAAGTAAGTGTCTGAAAGATAAGGTACACATTAACATGACTCCATTTGTCCTCTGGGTATCTTTTTATGATGTTGTTTTTCAGGTTGTCAGGTTGGTCTGAGTATTAAGTCAGTGGGAGAAGTGCATTCTGATGAGCTATGAGAATGGGATTCTGATCATCCGAAGCTTGATTTCTATGGAAAATACCATGCATTCACATACACAGAGAGCTTAGTAATCTTTGTTTGGATTTTTTGACAGAGGGAAAAATAAGATGGATAACAAAAATTAATAAAGACTAAAGACATGAGTTATGACCATTGAGATTACCTTTATGACTCTCAATCAAAAATCAATTTCCATTTTCTATTCTTTCCATTATAGCAGCTAAAAAATTTTTAAAAAAATACAAGCTTATTCATGACCAGTAATTAGCAGCCTAAGACTACCAAAATAAAAACATGGCAAACCCTGTTCTCAAGTAAGAAAAGACAAAAAAGCACATGAAAGAAATGAGAAACATGAAAGAAGTTTTAAAAAACTAAATATACTATGCTTTGTTCTTCCTATAGACTCCATAGTTCTTTCTCTGGATGTGGATAGTATTGTCCATTACAGGTCTCTTAGATTTGTCCTTAATCTCTGATCTACTGAGCAAAGCTACATCTATCATAGTTGATCATTTTACATTGTTGTTGTTAATGTGTATAATGTTCTCTTGGTGCTGTTCACTTCACTCAGCATCAACTCTTGCAAGTCTTTCCATACTTTTTAAAAATTTTGCCACATATTATTTCTTATGGAATAATAGTCCATAATATTCATATACCATAATTTGTTCAGCCATTCCTCAATTAATGGGCATCCTCTCAATTTCTAATTCTTTGCCACTACAAAAAGCAGCTATAAATATTTTTGAACATGTGCTACTTTTTCTGTTTTTGTTTTAATTATCTCTTGGCATATAGATTTAGTAGTGGTACTGCTGTATCAAAGGATATGCACAGTTTTATTGCCCTTTGGACATAGTTCCATATTACTGTGCAGAATGGGTTGGATTAGTTCACAATTCTACCAACAGTGTATTAGTGTTCCAGTTTTCCCACATTCTCTGCGATACTCATCATTTTCCATTTTTTTGTCATCTTAGACAATCTGATAGGTGTGAAGCGATACATTCTAATGGATTTAATTTGCATTTTCTAATCAATCATAATTTGGAATGTTTTTTATATGGTTATAAATAACTTGTATTTATTTATCTGAAAACTGCCTATTCATATATCCTTTTACCATTTGTCAATTGGAGAATGACTTTCAATCTTATAAATTTGATTCATTTCCCTATATATTTCAGAAGTGAGTCCTTTCTCAGAAACACTATTTCCCAGCTTTCTGCATTCCTTGTAATCTTGGCTGCATTGATTTTATTTGTGTAAACTTTTTATAGTTTAATAAAGTAAAATCATCCATTCTGTAATTTATAATGTTCTTTGTTTCTTGTTCTCTTAATTAATCTATGGTATCACCCTTTACATTTAAATCCTGTACTCATTTTGACCTTATTCTGGTCTAGGGTATGAGATGTGAGTCTATGTTTAATTTTTGCATACTATTTTCCAGTTTCTCCAGCAGTTTTTTTTTAATCAAAAACGTTTCTTTGGGGTTATCAAATAGTAGATTACTGTAGTCATTTATTTCTGTTTCTTTTTTAACCTAATCTAATGCACTGATCCTTTATTCATTTCTTAGCCAGCACCAGGAAGTTTTGACACTTGTCACTTTGTAATATATTTTTAGATCTTATACAGTTAGGCCACCTTCTTTTGCTTTTTTTTCCCACCAATTCCCTTGATATTGCTGTTCCTTTTGTTGCTTCAGATGAACTGTTTTGCTATTTTTCCTATTTCTATAAAAGTTTTTTTGGTAGTTTCATTAGTGTGGCACTGAATAAGTAATTTGTTTGGGTAGAATTGTCATTTTTCTTATTTTAGCTTAAACTAACCTTGAACAATTGATATTTTTCCACTTGTTTAGATCTGACTTGTTATGAAAAATATTTTGTCATTCTGTTTATATAGTTTCTGGGTTTGAACTGAGAGGTAGATTCCCAAGTATTTTATGTTCCCTATAGTTAATTTACATGGAATTTCTATTTTTATTTCTTACTCTTGGACTTTATTAGTCATATATAGAAATGCTGATGATTTATGTGGGTTTATTTTGAATACTGCTATTTTGCTAAAGCTGTTAATTATTTCAAGTAGTTTTTTAGCTGATTTTCTAAGATTCTCTAAAGACAGGAGAATTGGAAACACTCCAAAGTATATCTCTATTACATTTAATGCTTGCTGATGATCTCTCTCTCTCTCTATATATATATGTGTGTGTGTGTGTGTGTGTGTGTGTGTGTGTGTGTGTGTAGACAACTGCTTATTATTTTAAGTCAAATCCCTTTATTCCTATATTCTCTGTGTTTTTAATAGGAATAAATATGCTATATTTTGTCAAAAGTTTTTCCAGTATCTATTGAGATAATCATATGATTTCTCTTATATTTCTTATTGTTATGGTGAATCCTATTCATTGTTGACTAATATTGAACAATGCCCATCTTCCTAGTATAAGGTCCACCTGATCATTGTATATTATCTTAGTGAAAATTTACTCTAACCCCTTAGCTAAGCTTTTGCAACAATATTCATTAGGGAGAAGGGTCTATAATTTTCTTTGTGTTAGATCTTCCTGGTTTAGGTATCAGCTCCATATTGGTGCCATAAATGAAATTTGGCACAACTCTTTCTTTTCCTATTTTTTTATATTTTTTTTATTAAAGATATTATTTGAGTTTTACAATTTTTCCTGGAATCTTACCCTCCCCCCCACTTCCATGGAAAGCAAACTGTAAGTCTTTACTTTGTTCCCATGTTGTACATTGATCCAAATTGAGTGTGATGAGAGGGAAATCATATGCTTAAGGAAGATACAAAAAGTCTAAGAGATGAGATCAGACAATAAAATATGTTTTTTTCTAAATTAAAGGGAATAGTCCTTGAACTTTGTTCAAACTCCATGTCTCTTTATCTGGATACAGATGGCACACTCTTCCGGCCAAGATGGCGAAGAAGGCACAGTTCTAAAGTCTCCTGATATTTCCCCATCTATGATATGAAACAAACCTCTTAACAGAAATCTGACCCACAAAACCCAGAAGAAAAAGCCAGATCAGCTAGATTAGTGGCTGAATTGGAGCCGGGGAGCCTGAGGGCCCGAGAGCCAGACCTGCTTGATCAGCAGTAGGGTAGACCGCGGGGCTGGAGTCAACTAGGGAGCAGAGGCACTGGTGTTGGCACTGACCCCTGGAGCTTGCCAACAGGGCTGGGGGGAAAGTTCTGGTGCAGGAGAGCTGCAGACACCTTCCCTGGGCTCCTCAGATCTGGTCTGAGGAACTATTGAGTCCACACCTCCATTGAGGCTGAGGGCTCTTCCCAGAACAAACATAATCACAGACTACTTCTGCCTCAGGCACAGGGTGTGAGCAGAAGCTCAGTTGACAGTATGGAGGGGGATGACTTCACCCCAGGGTAAAGCACCATTGATTGAAGGCAAAAGGATTCAATAGCTTCAACCCCTCCCTTCAAGCTAAGGGAGAAGGCCTCAATCAAGGTCACAGACACTCCAGAGAAAGCAACCAGCACCTCCTATTGGCCAGCCAGAGAAATTGCACTCAGTGAGTAAAGCCTCTAGCAAGCCCAGTACCAAACCCCTGTGAACCAGCCCCTCCCCAACTCAAGGTCTTTTCCTATTTTTTTAAAAAAAGTTTATATAGAATCGGGTATTAACTGTTCCTTAAATATTTGGTAGGATTCACTTGTAAATCTATCTGGCCCTGGAGATTTTTATCAATGGTTTATTCAATTTCTTTTTCTGTAATGGAGTTATTTAACTATTTTATTTCCTCTCCTGTTAATCTTTCCATTACTCTTATGCCTCCTTACCAGTGTTTTGCTTTTGACTTCTGCCTCTAGATCAGTCTTTTCACCTTTCCTTTTCTTTTCCCTCTTCCCTTTGTTTAGCTTTAACTTTACCTTCAGTTTCACCCTCCCTTATATTGGTCCCTTCTTCCCTGTTTTTCCTCTCCCCCTAATTTCCTATAGAAAGTTTTTTTTAATTCAATTGGGAATGTATGTTACTCTCTCTTTGGGTTAAATCTGTTGCCTTAATATTATGACTCTAACCAAATTCAAGAGTAATGAAACCCACAAAAAGCCTGAGTGAAGCAATTTTCTGGCCCAAGTCAATTTGGAAGATTTGTGGGAATATCTGTTCAACTGGAGTTGAAAAGAGCCTCAGAACAGCCAGGGCAGTACTGAAACAACTCACTTCCAGTCATCCAGGAACAGTCTGCAGGGAACCTGTGTCCCTGGGGGTGCTTGGGTCCATGGCAACAGGGGCAGTTTCCAGACCTCTCAGACCAGGAATTGCCAAGGACAACTTGGAAAGTCCATGGGAAAACTCTGCCAAACCAGATTGAGTGCAGGCCCCAGGATAGCACAGGGCTCATTACTACCCCAACCTGAGAACCTTTGAAGTCACCCAGAAACTGCTTCCAGAATACTCAGTCCACATAAGCTAAGGGGGTTAGGAGAGACTGCAGAGGTCTCTTTGCTATCCCTGGGACAGGACTCTATGGCATTGTCCATATTCAAATTCAGGTTGCAATCCAGGACCCTATCCTGCCCTAGTGGAACAGGGATTCTCCTCACAGCTCTAGGGCAGAGAGGATTGCTTATGGCTATCTGTAGACTAGAGCACAGGTCAGGAGGACCTCTCATAAGACCTTGAAGGAACTGAGGTGGGAGGGAGTGGAAAACAGCTGCAAAAACCTTCAAAAGTTTGGGAAAGTATGTCCATCATCATGGAAGCAGAATCCCACCTTAACAAAGAGTTAAAATTAAGTCATAAACTGGGAAAATGAGCAAAAAACAGAAGAAAAAGAATCTGTTCACAGACAATTACTTTGATCCCAAGGAGGATCAAAATACACACTCAGAAGAAGACAATGTTGAAGTTTGTGTATCCAAAGATTTCAAGAAAAAAAAGGAATTGATCTCGGGCTATGGAAGGGCTCAAAAAAGATTTTAAAAATCAAGTAGCAAGGTAGAGGAAAAATTGGGAAGAAAAATCATGAAAACCAAGTCAGCAGTTTGGTGAAGGAAATAACAAAAAACACTGAAGAAAATAGCATCTTAAACATGAGTTTAAGTGAAATGGAAAAAAGCAAGTCAAAAAATGAAGGAGGAGAAGAATACCTTAAAAAGCAGAAATGGCCAGATTGAAGAGGAGATCAAAAAGCACCCTGAAGAAAATAATTGCTTTAAATGAAAAACGGATCTAAGGGAAACTGATGACTTTGTGAGAAATCAAGAAACAATAAAACAATTAATGAAAAAATTGAAAAAAAAGTGAATTATCTCATTGGATAAACAACCTGGAAAACAGAATCAGGAGAGAGAATTTAAAAATTACTGGGCTACCTGAAAATCATGACTAGGAAAAGAGTCTAGACTTCATTTTTCAAGAATTTCTCCAGTAATATCCTATATATCCTAGAAGTAGAGGGTGAATAGACATTGATGGAATACATGGATCACCTCCTGAATGAAATTCCAAAATAAAAACTCCCAGGAATGCTGAAGCCAAATTCCTGAGACCTCAAGTCAAGGAGAAAATACTGCAAACAACCAGAAACAATTCAAATATTGTGGAACCACAATCAGGATTATGCAGGTTTTAGTAGCACCTATATTAAAGGCTTGCAAGTCTTGGAATATGATTTTCTTGAAGGCAAATGAATTTGGTTTTCATCTGAGAATCAACTACCCAGAAAAAATGAACATGTTCTTTCATGGTGAAAAAGGGGACATTCAATGAAATAGGGGCCTTTCAAACTTTATTGTTGAAACAACCAGAGCTGAAAAGAAAGTTTGATCTTCAGGTATAGGTTTCAGGTGAAGCCTAGAGAGGGTGGATGGGAAGGGTAAATTTTGAGGTATTTAATGATGTTGAACTGTTAGTATTCCTGTATGGGAAGATAATATTGATAACTCATATGAACCTTCTTATTTAGAAGGAGCATATATAAATAAGGAACAGGAGGGAACTGAATATGAAGGCAGAATATATTATAAATATGGAGTTAATGGGCAAGAAGGGAATGTACTGGGAAAAAGGAAAAAAGAAAGGTAGAATGGGCCAAAATATTTCACTTAAAAGAGGCAAGAAGGTTTGTGCAATGAACATTTATCCTCATCCAAAATTACTCAGAGAGGAGATAACATACTCAATAGGTTATAGAAATCTATCTTACCCCAGTGAAAAAAAGGAGAGGAAAGGCATGGGAGAAAGGAGAGAGGGTAAGGGGAGGAGAAATTTAGGTGATAGGAGAAAGAAGATCCTGGAAGAGGATAATCAATTACAACACAGTTTTGAGGAGGGAAGGGTGAAAGTAGAGAGAGAATAGAATAAATGGGGCTGGGGAGGAATAGCATGGAGGGAAATATAGCTACCAATAGCAACTGTGGGGAAAAATATTGAAGCAACTTCTCTCATAGACTTATTTATTTATTTATTTTTTGATTTTTGCAAGGTAATGGGGTTAAGTGACTTGCCTAAGGTAACAGAACTATTCAGATTTGAACTCAGGTCTTCCTGTCAGGGTTAGTGCTCTAGCCACTGCACCACCTAGCACCACCTAGTCTCTCTGATGCAGTTATGATAAAGAATGTGATTCATCCCAGAGACAGAGCTGATAGGACCTGAATGCAAACTTTATTTTCTTTTTCTCACTTGATTTTTCTTGAAGTATCTTTGTGGAGAAGGGGGGGGATTATGTTTACTTTTACAACAAGCCTATTGTAGTAATGTAAAAATAAAGTAATTAAAAATAATAGAAGATCTTTGTGCCTCTTTAAGTAGTGTTATTTAACCTCAAATGCCTTGTCTTTGCCTAATAAAATCCTTCTTTTCATGTCTTGATTGTTGTACCCCTATCTTGTACTCATACTCTCTGTCCAGATATACTGCTTTTATCTAACCTGATTGAAGTATAATTCTCAAGGAATAATTGATTAATTGTTTTATAAGCACATTGCCTCATAATTACTTTTATACCCAAACTGTCCAAGTATACTCCCCTCATATTTTCCATTGGAAATCCACTCTTAGGGGCAATAAACACCATAAAATTTTAATCAATTTATAACATCCCATTTTTCTACGTACCTTCTATATCAATACAATTCTAATGAACTAAAATATGTAAAAAAAGCACTTCAAGATTCATTCATGACCACCCTCTCAAAGTACAATGACTCTAAAGTACAAATAAAGTACAAATAAAGCAAAATCACTTCATGATCTATTTATGTCCAGTCCCTCTATGTACACTCACACTCTCTTTCCCTATAGTAATACAACCTAAGTTAGTCAAAAAATCAATTAAAGTAAGATACTTTTATGATCTATGCTATTCTCTACAACTATATTCAATCTTCATCAATTAAAGTATCCACTAAAGTGTCATTCCTTTCATGATCAAACTATATCTTGCCCTCTCCCTAAATATGCCTCTTTTAATTATCCTAAGTGAACTACAATTCTCAACATTTACTAAAACTGTCTCCCAATGTAGGGATGTATTCATTTTGGTGTTATTAGCAAGCATTTTTTTCCTTTTCTGTTTACCTTTTTATGAATCTCTTGAGCCTTGTTTTTTGAAGATTGAATTTTTTGTTCAGTTCTGAGAATACCATCAGGTAAGTTTGAAAGTTTTCTATTTTGTTGAAAATTCATGCTGAATTTTGCAGGTTAATCGATTCTTGGTTGTAATTCATGCTACTTTTCCTTCCTGAATATCATATCCCAGGCCCTTGAATCTTGTAATGTTGAAGCTAATAACTCCTGAGCAATCATGACTGTGGTCCTTTGCTATTTAATTTTTTTTTTTAGGTTTTTCAAGGCAAACAGGGTTAAGTGGCTTGCCCAAGGCCACACAGCTAGGTAATTATTAAATGTCTGAGACTGGATTTGAACCCAAGTGCTCCTGACTCCAGGGCTGGTGCTTTATCCACTGCGCCACCCAGCCTCCCCTTCTGCTATTTAATTTGATGATGTTTCCTTGATTATAGTATTTTCTCCTTTGGATGAGAATTATGAAATTTGAATACAATATTCCATGGAGATTTTACTCTGGGATCTCCTTTTGGAAGTGATTGGTGTATTTTTCAATGACTATTTTATCTTCTAGAATATTAGGGCACTTTTACTTGATATTTTTCTGAAAGATATTTTCAAGGCTCTTTCTTGATTGAGGCTTTCAGTAGGATCATTAAATCACAAATTTTCTCTCCTGGATCTATTTTCCAGGTCAGTCATTGTTCTTAGGAGGTACTTGACATTTTCTTCTATCTTTTCAGTTTTTTGGTTTTGTTTGATGAAATTTTATATTCTCATAGAGTCATTAGTTTCCATTCATCCAATTCTATTTGTGAGGGTTTTATTTTCTCAAGTTAATTTCTTTATTTCTTTATTCTTTTGGTTTATTTTACTCTTTGATAAATTGCATTCCATTCCCATTTGGCTAATTTCACTTTTTGATGAACTATATTCATGTTCTAAGTTGATCAATTTTACTTTTATTATTTAAAAATTTTTTTTTACCCAGGTACATACAAAAGCGAGTATCAGTATTTACTTCTAAAACTTTGAGTTTCAAATTCTCTCCCTTCCACCCCACTCCTCTGATTGAGAGAGCATGTTAATTGGTGTAGGTTAAGAAATGTGTAGCCATGAAACACATTACTGCAATAGTCATGTTGTAAAAGTAAACATTATGCCCCCCCACACTAAGAAAGAGAAATCTCAAGAAAAATAAAGTGAGAAAGAAAAAAAAGAAAAAAGAAAGAAAGAAAAGAAAGAAAGAAAAAAGAAGAAAAAAGAAAAAATCAGTCTGTATTCAGACACCATCAGCTCTTTCTTTGGGGTGGATAGCATTCTTTATCATAAATCCATCAGAGAAATTACTTCAATATTTTTTTCACATACTTGCAATTGCTAGCTGTATTTCCCTCCTTCCTATTTCCCCCACCCACATTTATTCTATCTCTCTCTCCTTTCGCTCTGTTCCTCCTCAAAAGTGTGTTGTCTCTGACTATCCTTGTCCATGATCTTCCCTCTCTTCTATTGCCTGCACCCCCCTCCCTTCCCCCTTATCTCCTTTCTCCCATCGCTTTTCTCTCCCATTCTCCTCTAGGATAAACTAGACATAGAATTGAGTGCGCATGTTATTTCTTCTCTGAACCATTTCTGATAAGACTCACTCCCCCTCATCTCTCCCCTCTTTCACTCTAGTAGAAAAGCTGATATTTGCCTCTTTATGTGAATAACTTACCCCATTCTACCTCTCCTTTCCCTTTCTTGCCCATTAACTCAGTCATTTTATTATACTATAACTTCAAATTCATTTTCCTTCTGTCCCTTGTCTATATATATATATATATATATATATATATATATTCCTTCTACACTTCAATAAATGAGAAGGTTTATATGAGTTATCAGTATCATCTTCCCATGCAGTGATACAAGCAGTTCAATATCATTAAGTCCCCCCATTTTTTTCCACCCTCTCTATACTTCTCTATACTCTATACTTCTATACTTCCACCACCTCTATATTTCACCTGAGTCCTGTACTTGAAGATCAAACATTCTCTTCAGCTCTGTTCATTTTATCAGGAAGGTTTCAAAATCCTAGTCAAATAAAGTTGTCACATACAGTTGTCTTAGCTCTCTGGGCTGCTGAGAGGAGCTGCTCACATCAAGGTTGTTCATCTCTTGATGTTGTTGATGTGTACATTGTTCTTTCCCTTCGCTCAACATCAAATTCCTTAAGTCATTCCATGCTTTCTAGAGTCTGACCATTTATGGTTTCTTATAGAAAAATAGTATTCCATAGTATTAATGTACCATAAATTGTTTAACCATTTCCCAATTGATGGGCATCCCTCAATTTCCAATTCTTTGCCACTACAAAAGAGCTGCTATGCATATTTTGGAACATGTAGAACTTTTCCCTTTTTTATATAATTTCTTCTGCATACAGATCTAGAATTGAAATAATTGGGTCAAAGGTATGAACAGTTTTATTACTCTTTGGACATAGGTCCATATTGCTCTCCAGAAAAGTTGGATCTATTCACAACTCTACCAGCACAAATCAATGTACCAATCTTCCCACAACCTCTGCAACATTGATCATTTTCCCACTTTCTCATCTTGGCCAATTTGATAGGTGTGAGGTGATAATCTCATTGTTGTTTTATTCGCATTTCTCTAATCAATAGTGATTTGGAGAATTTTTCATATGATTTATATATAACTTTAATTTCTTCATTTGAAAACTGTATGTTCATATCCTTTGACTTTTTATCAGTTGGGGAAATGATTTATGACCTTTCAAATTTGAAAATGAGACATTTATCAGAACTCCTAGCTGTGAAGATGGTTTCCCAGTTATCTGCTTTCCTTCCAATTTTGGCAGCATTGATTTTATTAGTGCGAAACCTTTTTTAATTTAATATAGTCAAAATCATTCTTTTTCTATTTATAATGTATTCTAAACCTTGTTTCATAAGTTTATCCCCTTTTCATATGTGTGATAGATAATTTCTTCGTCTATTAATTTATCTATGATATCACTCTTTATGTCTAAATCATGTACCAATTTTGACCTTATTTTGGTATAGGGTGTGAGATGTGGGTTTATGCCTAGTTTTTGTCATGCTATTTTCCAGTTCTTCCAACAATTTTCGTCAAATAGTGTGTTCTTATCCCAGAGGCTGATGTCTTTGGGTTTGTCAGATAGTAGATTGCTGCATAATTCTTTTGAACCTATCCTAATCCATTACTCTATTTCTTGACCAGTAACAAGCAGTTTTAGATCTGGTAGAGCTAGGCCACCTTCCTTTATATTTTTTTCATCACTTCCCTTACTATTTTTGACCTTTTGTTGCGCCAGATGAATTTTGTTACTATTTTTTCTAGCATGTTAAAGTAGTTATTTGGTAGTTAGATTGGTATGACACTGGATAGAATTGTCATTTTTATTCACACTCTGTTTTAAGATGTTATTTTCTTCAGTTTTTTAAAAATTCCTTTACCAAGCTACTGACTTGATTTTCATGATTTTCCTGCATTGCTCTCATTTCTCTCCCCAATTTTTCCATCTACTTCTCTTACTTGATTTTCAAAATCTTGATTGGGCTCTTCCATAACATGAGACAAATTCCTATTATTCTTGGATGCTTTGGATATAGAAGTTTTAACTTTGTTATCTTGTGAGTGTGTATTTTGATCCTCCAAAGAAACAAAGCAACTGTGTATCATTGGATATTTTTTCTTCTGTTGTTTGCTCATTTCCCCAGACTGACTTGATTTTAACTCTTTGTTAGGGTGGAACTCTGTTTCCAGGATGGAGGAAGCATTGTCCCAAGCTTTTGAGAGTTTTTGAAACTGTTTTCAGAGATCCCCTCCCTCCCCAAAGAGTTTCAATTCTTTAAGATCTTATTAGAGGCTCTGATTACTTTTCTGGCTTGTGCTCTATTCTATGATAAAACACAAGTTCTCCCCTCTACCCTCAAGCTGGGAGGACAGTCTGCTAGTTGTTTCCCTAGGACTGCTCCTAGTTCCCTGGGGACCAGGGCCACATTGAGGCTTGTGCTGGTCTGGACACTGCTTTTATTCTTGTGTGGGAAAATTTTTCTGCTGAGCTTTACAATTGTTCTTGGCAATTCCTGGACTGAGAGGTCTAGAAACTGCCACTATTTTCATGGACTCAAGTGCCCTCAGGTACCCAAATGTCTTGTGGTCTGTTCCTGGATGATTGGAGCTGGATTGCCCTGACACAGACCCAGTTTGATCTGTGGACCTTTTCTAACCCTTTTCTAACAGATTCTTCTGAAGATCTTCCAAGTTATCTCAGGTTGGTAAATTGTTTCACTCATTCTTTTTGCAGGTTTTGCCATTCTTGAATTTGGTTATTCATTGTAATAAAAGTTTTTGAAATGGTCTGGAGGAGAGCTTATGGAAATTCTTGCCTTTACTTTGACATCTCTGATCATATTTACTTTCCATTGAATTGATTCCTTCAGTCAATTTCTTAATTCTCCTTCTGCATGGTTCCCCTTTCTTTCTTTTATTTTTTGTAGGATACAAACCTTTAGCCTTCTTCATTTATTTTTTTTTTGTATTTAAAGATTTTATTTATTTCGAGTTTTACAATTTTTACCCTAATCTTTCTTCCCTACCCCACCCCCACTGAAGGCAATTTGCCAGTCTTTACATTTGTTTCCATGGTATGTACTGATCCAAAATAAATGTGAAGAGAGAGAAATCAAATCCTTAAGGAAGAAACATAAAGTATAAGAGATAACTGGTCAATTTTTCCTAAATTAAAGTTAAAGTCCTTGAACTTTGTTCAAACTCCACAGTTCTTTCTCTGGATAGAGATGGTATTCTCCATGGCAGACAGCCCAAAATTGTCCCTGATTGTTGCACTGATGGAATGAATGAGTTCATCAAGTTTGATCATAGACCACATGTTGCTGTTAGGGTGTACATCGCTTTTCTGGTTCTGCTCATCTCACTCAGCATCAGTTCATGCAAATCCCTCCAGGCTTCTCTGAAATCCCATCCCTCCTGGTTTCTAATAGAACAATAGTGTTCCATGACATACATATACCAAAGTTTGCTAAGCCATTCCCCAATTGAAGGACATTTACTTGATTTCCAATTCTTTGCCACCACAAACAGTGCTGCTATGAATATTTTTGTACAAGTGATGTTTTTATCCTTTTTCATCATCTTCTCAGGGTATAGACCCAATAGTGGTATTGCTGGATCAAAGGGTATGCTCATTTTTGTTGCCCTTTGTGCATACTTCCAAATTTCTCTCCAGAGAGAGAGAGAGAGAGAGAGGTTGGATGAGTTCACAGCTCCAACAATAATGTAATAGTGTCCCAGATTTCCCACAACTCTTTCAACAATGATCATTATCCTTTCTGGTCATATTGGCCAGTCTGAGAGGTGTGAGGTGGTACCTCAGAGAAGCTTTGATTTGCATTTCTCTAATAATTAATGATTTAGAGCAATTTTTCTTATGGCTATGGATTGCTTTGATCTCCTCATCTGTAAATTGCCTTTGCTTCTCCTTTGACCATTTGCCAACTGGGGAATGGCTTTTTTTAAAAATATGACTCAGTTCTCTGTATATTTTAGAAATGAGTCCTTTGTCAGAATCATTAGTTGTAAAGATTTTTTCCCAATTTACTACATTTCTTTTGATCTTGGTTTTATCTGTGCAAAAGCCTTTTAATTTAATGTAATCGAAATCATCTAGTTTGTTTTTGGTGATGTTCTCCATCTCTTCCTTAGTCAAAAACTGCTTCTCTTTCCATAGATCTGACAGGTAAAACTAGTTCTTGGTCTTCTAATGTGCTTATAGTATTGTTTTTTATGTCTAAATCCTGTAACCATTTGGATCTTATCTTGGTAACAGGTGTTAGGTGTTGGTCTAATCTAAATTTCTTCCATAGTAACTTCCCATTTTCCCCCAGAAGTTTTTTTTTTTATCAAAGAGAGAGTTTTTATCCCAATAGCAGGACTCTTTGGGTTTATCAAACAGCAGATTACTATAATCGTCTCCTGCTTTTGCACCTACAATTTTCCAGTGGTCCACCACTCTATTTCTTAGCCAATATGAAACAGTTTTGATGACTGATGCTTTATAATATAATTTTAGATCAGGTAGAGCTAAGCTCCCCTTTTTTGCATTTTTTTCATTAAATTCCTGGACATTCTTGCCTTTTTATTTCTCCATATGAATTTATTTAAAACTTTTTCTACCTCATTAAAGTAATTGTTTGGAATTTTGATTGGTAGATCACTAAACAGGTAGTTTAGTTTTGGTAGAATTGTCATTTTTATTAGATTAGTTCAATCTATCCATGAGCAGTTGATTTTTGCCCAGTTATATAAATATCATTTTATTTGTGTGAGAAGTATTTTGTACTTGTTTTCAAAAAGTCTTCCTTGGCAAATAGACTCCCAGGTATTTTAGATTGTCTGAGGTACCTTTGAATTTTTTTTTGCATTTTTATTTTATATATATATATATATATATATATATATATATATATATATATATATTTTTTTTTTTTTAATTTTTTCCCCAAGGCAATGGGGTTAAGTGATTTTCCCAAGGCCACATGGCTAAGTAATTATTAAGTGTCTGAGGCCACATTTGAACTCAGGAACTCCTGACTCCAAGGCTGGTGCTCTATCCACTGTGCCACTTAACCGCCCCCCTGAGGTAACTTTGAATAGGATTTCTCTTACTAGCTTTTCCTGCTGTATCTTGCTAGTCATATATAGAAAAGATGAAGATTTATGAGGGTTAATTTTATATCTTGCAGCTTTGCTAAAATTGCTAATTGTTTCCAGTAGATTTTTGGATGATTTCCTGGGATTCTCTAGGTATACCATCATGTCATCTGCAACGAGTGAGAGTTTTGTCTCTTCCTTCCCTATTCTAATTCCTTCAATTTCTTTTTCTTCTCTAATTGCTGAAGCTCACATTTCCAGTACAATATTGAATAGTAGTGGTGTTAATGGGCATCCCTGTTTTACCCCTGATCTTATTGGGAATGCCTCTAGCCTCTCCCCATTGAATATAATGCTCGTTGATGGTTTCAGATAGATACTGCATATTATTCTAAGGAACAGCCCATTTATTCCTATACTCTCTAGTGTTTTTAGTAGTGCTGTATTTTGTCAAAAGCTTTTTCAGCATCTATCAATACTATCATATAATTTCTGATAGTTTTGTTGTTGTTATAATTCATTATACTAACAGTTTTCCTAATATTGAACCAACCCTGCATTCCTGGGATAAATCCTACTTGGTCAAAATGTATTATCCTAGTCATAACTTGTTGTACTGGTTTTGCTAAATTTTTATTTAAGATTTTTTGCATCTATATTCATTAGGGAGATAGGTCTATAATTTTCTTTCTTTGTTTTAACTCTTCCTGGTTTAGGCATCAGCACTGCATTGGTGTCATAGAAGGAATTAGGTAGTTTCATATTCTCCTGTTTTTCCAAAGAGTTTATACAGAATTGGAACCAATTTTTCCTTAGATGTTTGGCAGAATTCACTTGTGAATCTATCAGGCCCTGGAGATTTTTTCTTAGGGAGTTCAATGATGGTTTCTTGAATTTCTTTTTCTGAGATAGGGTTGTTTAGTTATTCAATCTCCTCTTCATTTAACCTGGACAAATTTTATTTTGTAAATATTCATCCATTTCACTTAGATTGTCAAATTTATTGGCAAAGATTTGGGCAAAATAATTCCAAATTATTACTTTAATTTCCTCCTCACTGGTGGTAATTTCACCTTTTTCATTTATGATGCTAGCAATTTGGTTTTCTTCTTTTTTTTTTTTAATCAAATTAACCAGAGGTTTATCAGTTTTCATGTTTTTTTATAAAACTGACTCGGTTTTATTTATTAATTCAATATTTTTCTTGCTTTCAATTTTATTAATGTCTCCTTTAATTTTTAGAATTTCTAATTTGATATTTCATTGGGTGTTTTTAATTTGTTCTTTCTCTAATTTTTTAGTTGCATATTTAGTTCATTGATTTCCTCTTTCTCTAATTTATTCATGTAAGCATTTAAAGATATAATATATCCCCTGAGAGCCACTTTGAGTGAGTGCCATAGGTTTTGCTATGTTGTTTCATTATTGTCATTATCTAGAATAAAACAATTAATTATTTATTTAATTTGTTGCTTGATCCACTCATTCTTTAAAATGAGGTTATTCAGTTTTCGATTAGTTTTGGGTCTGTGTCTCCTTGGACAAATATTGCATGTGATTTTTATTGCATGTGATCTGAGAAATATGTATTCACTATTTCTGTATTTTTTTTTAGGTATTTGCTAGGAAAATGGGGTTAAGTGGCTTGCCCAAGGCCCCACAGCTTAGTAATTATTAAGTATCTGAGAACAGATTTGAACCTAGGTACTCCTGACTCCAGGGCCAGTGCTTTATCCACTGCGCCACCTAGCCCCCCTATTTCTGTCTTTCTGCTGATGATCATTAGGTTTTTATATCCTAGTACATGGTCAGTTTTTGTATGTCATCAACTTCAGAGAAAAAAGGTATATCCCCATTCAATTTTCTCCATAAGTCTATCATATCTAGTTTTTCTAACAATCTATTTACCTCCTTAACTTCTTTCTGGTTTATTTTATTATTCAATTTATCTAAATCTTAGAGTGGCAGGTTGAGTTCTCCCCCAGTAGAGTTTTGCTATCTATGTCTTCCAGTGGTTCTTTCAGCTTCTCCTCTATGAATTTGAATGCTGTCCCACTGGATGCATACATATTTAGTGTTGTACTTTATTGTCTATGGTAACTTTTAGGAGGATATAGTTTCCTTCATTATCTCTTTTAACACTATATTTTTGCAGCTGCTTTGTCTGAAATAAGGATTGCTACCCCTGCTTTTTTCACTTTAGCAGAAGCAAAATATATTTTGCTCCACCTTTTTTCCTTTACTTTATATGCATCTCTCTGCATCAAATGAATTTCTTGCAAGCAGCATATTGTAGGATTCTGATTTTTAATCCACTCTGCTATTGGGTTACATTTTAAGGGAGAGTCCATCCCATTCATATTAAAAGTTATAATTACTAACTTTTATTGCCCTCCATGCTATCTTCCTTCTGTTTGTATTTTTCTCCTTTTCCCCCCTTCATCCACATTCTCCAGTGTTTTGTTTCTGAATACCACCACCTTCAGTGCAGTTTTTCTTCTTATATCAACTCCTCTCATCTTTTTTCCCCCTGTCCCTTTTCCCCTTCTTCCCTGCCTTTTGTTAGTTACCTTTTTTCCTCCCTCTCCCAGTCCCCCCTCCCCCTTCCCCCCTTTTAATTCTTGAAAGATAAGTTTCTTAACCTGAGTGGGTATGTCTAAGTTAATTTTAAGAAAAGTCTGATGAGATGAAGATTCAGGTGGTTCTCACCTCCTCCCTTCTTCCCCTCAATAACAATAGGTCTTTTGTCTCTCTTGATGTAATGAGATTTACCCCATTCATTCTCCCTTCCAACCTCCCTTCTCTTTACTCTTCCCCTTTTTCAGGAGGTATTGTTTTTTAATCATTCTGAGTCACAGAAATGGTTATGAGTGTCCATGGCTTCTGGCTATGTATATTCTCTCTAATAGAGTTACAATTCTCAAGAGTTATGAGAATCTCCGAATTGGGTATATAGCCATTTTCATCTTATTGTATAGTTGTTGTTTGTTTAATTTTTTCATGTTTTTCTTGAGCCTCCTGTTTAATTTCCAAATTTTCTATTTAGCTCTGGTCTTTTCATCATGAAATCTTGGAAGTCTCCCATTTCATTAGATGTCCATCTTCTTCCCTGGAAGAGAAGACTCAGCTTTGCAGGGTAGTTTATTCTTGGGTACATTCCAAGCTCCCTTGCTCTTTGGAATATCTCATTCCAGGCCCTGCAGTCCCTTAAAGTTGCTGTGGCCAGGTCCTGTGTAATCCTTTCTGTGACTCCTTGGTATTTAAAATTTTTCTTTCAGGCAGCTTATAGGATTTTTTTCTTTTATCTGATAGTCCTTGAATTTGGCCTCAACATTCCTTGGTGTTTTCATTTTAAGATCTCTTTCCAGAGGGGATCTATGTATTCTTTCAATTACTATCTTGCCTTCTGGTTCCATGATATCAGGACAATTTTCCATCACTAAATCTTGTAATAATTAAATCCAGGCTTTTTTTCCTCTCTTCATTGTTTTCAGGAAGGGCTTTAATTCTCAGGTTCTCTCCTCTTGATCTGTTCTCAAGCTCAGTGGTTCTGCTGATAAGATACTTCACATTTTTTTCTATTTTTTCCATCTTTTGGTTTTGTTAAACACAATCATGTTGTCTCATGAAGTCATTAGTTTCCACTGATTCCATTCTTTTTTTTTAGAGAAGATTTTTCTTCATTCATCTTTTGCAGTTCCTTTTCCATTTGTTTCATTCTATTTTTGAAGGACTTTTCTATTTGGCCAAATGCAGTTTTGAGAGAATCATTTTCTTTTTGCATTTGACCAATTGAAGATTTGAGAGAGTTGTTCTCATTTTGTTTTTGTCCAATTGTATTTCCAAGTATTTGTTCACTTGTTGTATGATGTTAATTTTCTCTTGCAATGTGTTAATTTTCTCTTGAGTTTCTTTTCCCAGTATTTCCAATTGATTATTAAATTCCTTCCCAATTTCTTCAAGGAAGCCTTTCTGGACTGGAGACCAATTCATTTTCTCCTCAGCTGTGCTAGATCTCTCTGGGTTACAATCTGTCTCTTCTAAGTATTTCTCCTTGGGCCTCCTTTTCTCTCTTTTTCTCAGAGGTTTGCTTTTGAAGAGCCTAGAGGCTTCGTTCATTTGCCTTAGTAATTCCATCTGCCAGTCAGTAGGGGGTGCTGGTTGTTTTCTCTACAGTGAGGTCCTCAGCAGCTGAGTCTGAGTTGATCTTGAACACTGGGCTGATCCCTGGGGGAGGGAGTTATTCTCTTTCTGTTGAATGAACTCTGTTGCCCTGAGGGGGTGATTGTGGTGGTGGTGGTGAGGGTTGTTTATTGTTTGTTCTGGTCAAAGGGCTCAGCTGAAAGTATGGAGCTCCGGTCCCAGGTCCAGCTGGTTGTTGTTCAGGCATGTTCTGAGACTCTATGCTGGAACTCACCCTCCTGCAGCGCCTCTCCCCCTGGCCAAAGACTCTGCACCTAAAGTTGGATCTCCCACCTGCCACTCACTGAAGTCTCTATGGGTGAGGCTGATCCTCTGCCTTCCCCCAGTTGCCATCCTGGTGCTGATCCTCTGCTCTTGTCTCTTGATTCACCCATGTTCCCCTGAGACAGACCTTTTTTGATAAGTGTTCTTCTCTTAGCTTCTCTTTCTAGGTTTTGTTGATTAAATTTCTGTTAAGAGGTTTCTCTCATGTTATTTCTGAAGGGAAAGAGAGAGCACCTATCACAGTGCCTGTCTTCTTTCTGCCATCTTGGCTGGTAGTCCTCTCTCATTTCTTTTAATTCATTTTTCTTCTTTCTCTCTTCTTTGGCTTTTGAAATTCTTTGTGAGCTCTTCCAAGAGACTATTTTTACATTTAAGTTCAATTTATAAACTCCTTTGAAATTCCATATGCATGCATTTTCTCATTGCTTTCCTCTTCAGAGATTATGGTTTTTCAACCCCATTAGAATTGTAGCTTTCTTTGTTTGTTTTTATTCTTTCTGATACTTGAGCTCTGCTCTGGGGTACAGAGAATATAGTCACAAGATTTTTTCATGGGGGCCAGAGTTTGATACTTGACTTACCTCTTGCCATAGTGTTGCTTGTGTAGTGGTGTATCTCCTCCTTTATGCCAAGGTGTTGTTTATTCATCCTCTTCTGTTCTATCCACTTTATCAGGCTTTGAACTTTATTTTCTGAACTCAAGTTGTTGGCCTGCTGTCCATGTGGGACTTGAGTTATACTGTGACTAAGAGCTTCCCATTGGCTTTCCAACTCCCATATCTATGCTGGGCTATACTTCCCTTTAACCTAGACCTTTACTGAAGTTCCACCAGGATATCTTGAGTTGAAAACTTGTTATACTCTTTTTTTTTGTTGGGATCTAGATCTTTATGTTCTTTGTAGAGGTTTCATTTAAAGTTGTTTCAGGAAAAACTCTGCAAACTTCCTAGCTTTGTTCTGTCATCTTGGCCCCATCCCAGAAATCAGAAGTAGTTCTTAAGTTGATTGTCTCAAATCATGAGGCTTAACAAATCTTGAGATTATTTAGCAAGGTAAAGAACTAGAGTTAAGGGGGGAACAGGAGTACAGACCTTGATTCAGTCCATTTTGTAGTTATGCAAGTAAGTACAGGAATTGTTAGCATGTTAAGAGATGTGATAGATGCACATGTTGGATCTCAGGTCCCTGGAAAATAGAGGAAGCTAAATCCCTTTTGAATTCCTGTTGCTGGTCAAAGCATTACACTTTGCCAGAGGAAGAGATCATCCAAAATGCAAAGGACTGTTGTTATGCCAAGTTTAGGGTATAACTTCTTGTTGGGCCTTAACTCTTGAAACAAGGTTTCTGCTAGTATCTTGACATTTCCCCCTTTTGGGGAAAGGGAAGAATTTTGAAAGGTCCCTTGCCCTTATGACCAATAAAACTGAGGTAAATATAAGATATAAGAATGTATCAGCTTTTATTGCTAGTTATCATTTGCAAGTAGAAAAATGGGGGATGGAAGGAAAAGAATGCAGAAGGAGAAAATACCAACAAACACCTTAATAAGGGTCTTGGTATTTGGACACATAATTTCACATGCACAAATTGACAGTGGTGGAAGATTACCAATTAATGTTAATAGGAGCTGAACTGTTCTTTAACCTATGGATGACTGGATCTGATGAGAGCAGACTAGAGATGGGAAAATAAGGAAGTTTTATTTACTTCAGAGAGGGGGAAAACACAATTAGAAGCCCCATTCATCTTTGGAAAAGGAGGACATAAGACAGCTAGGGCTAGAGTTAACTTGCAGCTGGTGTGGCATGATAGGCATGATGGATAATGCTCCCATGTTTGCTTGCTTAGATGGGTGGACAGCAGGATTCCCAGGGTTACCGGGCTATTGGAGGAGTGGGATGCTTATAATGGTTGCAGACTCATCTCTACCAGGTGGCTCAGAAGGCAATTCAAGTTTCCCTACAATAACATTCTCTTATCTTAATATGATCCGAGATGAGAGGAATTAACAGAAAGATAAAAGCTGTAATAGTCTTGTTAGCAATTCCCACTTATGACTACAAGGGAAGAAAGTGGGGAGGGAAGAGGGGTTTATTTAATATCCCTTTCCTCTTGTCTTCCTTCTCCAGAACTGCATTTTCTTGAATGATTGGAGTTTTGGGGAGGATTCCTCAATAGGTCCTAGGGTATTTTCATTTTTTAAGGATTTTCTCTAGTCTTTATTCTAGTCTATTCTATTATCTCCAAGTGATGTGTTTTTAAAAATTTTTTAACAGTAAAATCAGATTCTTAGCTTGCATCTGTAGTTGATTTAAAAGACCATACTTTCTTTTCCTAATGGTGTAGAAGGGACTTAGGAAGAGAAAAGTTGCTGCAGTAGCAAGGAATTTGCAATGAAAAAAAATATTTTTCATCCTTCTCTGCTGCAGTGACTGCTGTGGTCTCAAGGAAGTATCCAGTGTCAAAATATCATCTATCAGAAATAGTCAGCCAAATTTGTTTAGAGACGGGAGCATGAGGATTATTAACAAAATAGGGTAAAAACTGAAAAGGCAAGGAAGGGTTAATAAGAGGTATCTAATTTTTCCCCTTCAGTTTCTTCATTTTGGGATTACTGCCATTTAGCTGTCTGCATTGTTCTGGAACAATGAAATTATCCATCTTAATCTTCATGAAAAATATTATCTAAATGCCATTTTACTTTTCAAAAACTTTATAAATTTTAATCCTTATTTGTCCTTAAAACACATTCTACAGAGTAGTACCCCAAAGCCTACTAAGATGTTTCAGAAGGAAGAGAGTTCCTGGAATTACTCCAGAGTCTTAGGAATTCTGTTTTGCAATTTTAAAATGACTGCCAAGCTCCTTAATGATTAATCTCCAAACCTAAGTAGCGGTCTTACAGACTTTGATTATCTGATTTTATTTCTGCAATTCCAACTTGACTAATGTTGAAATAGCAGAAAAAAGCTATCTTGCTGGGTTTTTTGGGAAGGGTCTTTTTTCTTTTTCTTGGAACTTAATCTCCCTAAGAAAGCCTAAAGTGGAAATTAGTAGACAACTAAGAAAGTTTATTTATATATTCTGAACTTGAACTCTGGCTACAGAGCTTAGAAGTTTTTCTGACTGGTTGCAATTTAAATCTTTCAAAGTAATAGAATCTAGCTCACAATCCAAACACAACACAGACATTCTGAATCTCATGAAGACAGAAATAGACAAAATAAGACAAATATAAATAACAGACAAAGCACAGAAATTTAATTTTTTCTTAATGAACACAGGGACATACAGGGGAAAAAAAATCACACAACTCAAAGGAATACACAGACCAGAGATAGACAGAGATGTTAAGTAACACACACACACACACACACACATACACACACACACACACACACGTACACACAAACCACAAATTAGGTACAAAGCAGCAAATTTACAGAGAAGGGAAGAGAGGAACTGAGGTGTATATATTGGATTTCCTTACCAGATAGTAAGACAGTAAGTGATATAGAAGGGGGTCAAGAGAATAGCCCCAGAATTTTTCTCAAAAAAGAAAGTCAAGTTCAATAAAAGCATACATTTGAAGGATTTGAATAGGAAAAGGTGATGGACTCACCAGATGAGGGGTTGTCAGAATTTGGAGAAATATTCAATTGTTTCTAGTGCACTTCCACTGGTAGTGGTAAAACCATTTACCACTTCTGATACCAATTATAATTGTGGCACTTAATATCTTGACACTGTCTGCCTGTCTGTCTGTCTATCTTATCTATCTATCTATCTATCTGTCTCTGTCTGTTTATCCTATTTTGTGACAGTTATTTGACATAAAGGAACCCTTCATTGGAAGATAAAGTGTTCACCTGTTGTCTTTCATAAATTTAATGTTCAGAATGAAACACAGTACTTTAGGTAAGGACTGACTGGCTGATTGGACTGGGTATCTAGATGGTATAATAGATTGCAGAAGTTTGAGTCAGGAAGACTCCTCTTCTTGAGTTCAAATTAGCCTCAGATACTTACTAGTTGTGTGACCTTGGGAAAGTCACTTAATACTGTCTGCTCCAGTTTCTTCATCAACAATGTAACTGCAGATGGAAGTAGCAAACTACTCCAGGATGTTTGCCAAAAAACCTCAAATGGCATCACAAAGAGTCCAGCATGACTAAAATAGCTGAATAACAATAACTGGAAATTTTGACAAAAGGACACTATCATCTTCTTGATCCTGAAAGTAATTCCTCCCTTAATGCAACCGAAAAATTAGAATTGAGGAGAAAGAGTACTGAGTTTTTAGAGACAGCACAAGCATATAGATGGAAAATGGAAAATCTTATAAAGGGAATAACAAACAATATTAATTTGGGTAGAATGTAAAATGAATGATAGGGAATACTGTCTACTCAACATAGATTAGAGGCAGACTTTAAATGAAATATTTAAGAGAGGACACTATATTTTGTCATAAAAGAAGTAGGGAGTCCTTGGAACTTCTTTAGTGGGGGAATGATATGGTCAGACCCATTTTGGGGAGCATCATTTTGGCACCTTTAGGAGGATGGATTGGTAAGGGGAGAGACAGGATGACTGATTAGAAGTTGGGAGGTGATGATAGCTTGTACTGGGATAGCTACTAAGAGTATAGAGAGAAGGGGATGGATGGGAAAGTAGTTTTGGAGATAGAATTGTCAAGACTTGGCAACTAGGTTGTAATGGGAGATAAATGAAATTGATTAATTTAGAATAATTTTTGTTTTATTAATCTAGTTGAATTGTAGAATACAAGGAAGTTAGGAGGATGAGAAGATTATTGGACAAAGAAGTTTTTCTTTGCACTTACCTAATTTCTGTGTTTCATTTGTTAATCTTCTGCCATAAATAATCCTATCCAGACATACTTGTCAAAAAACAGTAGAGTGCCTGGGTGAAGGAAATCACTTAGTTCTGTAGTTGATGATGGTGGCAGAGTAAAGGGAAACTCCTTCAGCAAGAAAACTAGGTACAATTTCTGATACTTGGTAGGGTAGGAAGGTTAAGTCATGAAAAGAAAGCTATAATATTATTATCTTTTCCTTTATCATGTCAATGATGAAAAATAACAAAAAAATATTATTAAGTACCTCCTATATACCAGGCACTGTTCTTAGTGCTGGAGACCAGGGAAAACCCTCTCCCTTCACTCTCATTGTTTATAAGGAATTCACACTCTATAACAGAAAGGTCGAATGCCAGTAATTATATAGATCCAAATATATATGCAGCACAAATGGGATCTAAATTAAGAAAAAAGAGAGAGAGAAGGAAAGGGGGTGGTTCAGGCACTGTGAGGGGAGAGAGTTGGAGGAGTCAGAAAAATCCTCTAGTAAAAGGTGTCACTTTAACTGAGTCTTATATAAAATCTAGGAAACTAGAAAGTAAGGGGTTTGGATAGGAGTTAATAGCCAGTACAAAGGTAAAGAATTAGTTGGAACAGCAAAGATTGAGCGTTGTGTGTTATGAGTGGCTACCAGTGCAGTTGATTTTCTGACACAATACTTGGAAGACAACAAAGTCTAAGAAGACAAGAAAATATGGGAAGAGAACAGGTTGTGAAGGACTTTAAGTGCTAAATAGAAGATTTTATATTTGATCATGAAGATAAAAGGCAAGTACTTGGATTGATTGAATAGGAGGGGATGGTGAGGTCAGCATTTAAAGAAGCTGATTGGAGAATGAATGCACTAGAAGTGGGCAGATATTTAAGGTAGAGAGATCAATCAGAAAACTACTGTGAAAGTTCAGGGATGGGAAAAATATTTGCATCCTTTTCTTTGCAAATAGAGTATTAAAGGGTCACAGTACTAAATGAATTTTAAGTCTATTAGTTGACATCTTGGGCCATAACTTTATGCCTATTTTCCTTAGTTTTCATGACATTCAATTCTGGGAATTATCGTTTGCATGCTTTTTCATTTCCTTACTCCTCAGTTATTTTACTTTTCTCTTTCTAACTGTATATATTTCATAAATATTCTAAGATTGCCAAGCAGTTCTTCTCCACTTTCCTTCTCCTTCATGTGCTAAGAAGAAATAAGAACATGAAAAAGGAGTCAAATTAGAATTCATTGAGACAATGGAATAGAAGGGATAAATTGAAGGGTTTAGTAAAATAGAAAAGATGAGGGGAAAAACTGGGAAAATTTTTATGGAGTGGTCAGGTTACAGGGAAATAGTCAAATCTTTGATATGAAAGAGAAACATTGCAGTTATGTAATACTGAATTACAACAAGATATGGGTTCTAGGCTTGGGGTCCTTGTTTATTAGTTGTGTTTCCCTGAGCTTATTAAATTAATCTCTCTGGGAATGAATTTTATCATTTGTGAAATAAAGTACTTGAACTAGATGTTATTTAACATATTCAGACCATCATGCACCATATCTTAATCATGTTCTGAGGACAGACTGTTCAGTTGCTTCAAGAAGCACATTCTGGAGAATTGGGGGATCATAGTCCTCATGTTCTCTAGCCTTTTTAGATCACAGGATATGAATACTGCATCCAGTTACCCCTCACTCTTTTTAGTTTGGGATATCATAATAAACTTCAACACTGTTTAAGCACCTGTCACAAAGAGGTCACAGAATCTTCCATATCCTCTAAAATGATGTAAATTAATTCTACCTTAAAAAAAAAGTTGACCATAATTGAACCCAAGTTATATTATGAATTAATTACCCTTCTATAATGAAACCAAGAACTAGAAGCCATGGGGAAATATGTTTTAAAAACAATATATTGATAATATTAAAAAATTAATTGTTGGATTGACAAAAATATTTTGGAAACCTGAGTGCTTTTCTTATAGCGTAAAGTAGCATGATAAGTAGTGATACATCAATCTCTTTGACAGATCTGATTTTGTCCTTCAAAGACAACTCATTTTACAGAATCCGGCTGTCAATGAGAGGCATTGACTGTTCCAGTTTGAAGAAGAATATATTCTAATTGATATTTTGAAAAATGATCAGTTTGGAATAAAATTAAAAATATAAATAAGAAAAATTCATATTGTTTTCATGTCTCTAAAGACTGTTTTTAATAAGATTAGTTCCTTTTCCAAAATTTTGCCCTGCTTTTACTTTTTTTTTTTTTAAGTTTTTTGCTAGGCAATGGGGTTAAGTGGCTTGCCCAAGGCCACACAGCTAGGTAATTGTTAAGTGTCTGAGGCCAGATTTGAACTCAGGTACTCCTGACTCCAGGGTCGGTGCTCTATCCACTGCACCACCTAGCTGCCCCTGCTGCTTTTACTTTTGACTATCACTGGGGACTTGGAGCACCATGCTTTTGTATTATATTTGTCTTGCTAAATTGATATTAGTAGAAATTAGTGTCACCTTTTCAAGAATAACTGTTGAGTTCATCCTATTTATGACTAATAAATTTAATAGTGTCAATTGCTAAAGAATTCTTTTGTCACATTTTTGATAATATATTCTTTTAATTAGCTAAAAATAATAGAAAACATTGTGGACATTGTGAGTATAACTTCAATCTTCTTATTTTTAATAATCTGACATTATCAACTGAAGTTGAGTAAATTTGTTTTTTGATTTTGCTACACTTGGAAAACATTTTGAATTTTATTGCCCTGAATTTAGATTCTAATATGTTTATGATTAGCCTAACAGGGAGATAAAAATTATTTTATTTATTGACTATATTAAAACAATATTTTTATACATGCATTTTATTTCTTTTCAAATTAAGAGAAATGTGTTTTTATCTTTTCCAATGTAGTTTCAAAAATTCGAAGCATCATTATTTAAGTGATTAGTCATGGATTCATGGGAACTCTTCTTTGCTTTTATGAAATTTTTGATGTTTCCCTTGAATAATGAAGGGAATAGTTTTAAGGTGGTTATTAAATTTACAACTCCAATATTCCATTGGATTTGTAAAGATTTTAATGCTTGTTTCTATCTACCCATGTTTTCTAACTTTCTCCATGTCCTCCTATTAGAACCTCACCAATTGCTGGGCAGTTATACTACCAGATTCTATTTTATTTCAGCATTCTGAGCTATAACTATGATGGAACAGAACTTAGCTTGTTCAAGGAATCATCTTAATAATTCAGTCCTATAAAACTTAAAAGCAAACATTTTGATGACTGTACATGCAATTCACCAGTCATCTGCATGTTATATTTTGGAATCTATCTTTGATTCTGATGAAATATAACCATTTCAAACTAAGCCCAGACATTTTTACTGTTGTTCCCTCAGCAATCTCCATTTTACTATCCCCTGTTTCATACTCTGCTACCTTTTATACAATGGTTTGTTAGTTCCTTTATTCTTTCACAATTTCTTACCCATTCCATGAACTTGTACATTATTTGCAGGCCATCTTCAGAAGTTTCTGCTATCTTGGTCCTTCTTTTCATATTTAACTTTCAGGACAATAATAAAGTCCAAAATGCCATTCCTTGAAAGACATGTTATTACTTTACTCCTTACCCATAACATTTGCTGAAACACAAATGCAAAACTATTCAGAACTTTCAGCTATTCCCCAGAGTTGCACAGTAAAACCCTCTCTTTAAGATTAATTTGATGCCCCTGAATGCTATGTTACTGTGAACACCATAATTTGACAAATAATAAGAAATGTATGATTCCTACAAGGCAGAAAAACATACATGATGGTGCTGAGAAAACAGCAGCATATTAAAAATGATGACATGCATGTCAAAAGCAGCTTAAATAAGATTATCAAGTTCAAATTTTTTCTTTGTGTAAATAAGTAGGAAGTATATGTAAAAATAATGAGAGACAACTGACTAGAGTTGGGTAAAATACTACCCTTGAAATATTGAAATAATTTAAGGAAAGCTTCTAGGCCTTGGAATCTTTTTTTTTTGTATATATGTGTTATTAACTCCTTTAGAAGTGCAATGAAATCCATGGACTCCTCATAGCAATGTTTTATAAATTAATAATTGAAAGATATTTAAATTTCATTGAGAGCTTATTGAAATTTAAAATATATAGTTTCCTATACAAATGTATGGGTCCCCTGAACTGTATAGACCCCAGGTTAAGTACTTCTGCTCTAATGTATTTTAAAATTTTCCCTTATAGAGGATTTATGAGAAATCCAGTATAATACCAATGCAGGGTTTGTGATTTCCCAAAATACTTGGGGAGGCTGCCATCTTCACTGGAAAATAAAGGAATAATGCAAATGAATGTGTTTTTTTCTGAAGCATTTAAAGGGATTCAAAAAAAGCTATGAAAATTAGGAGGCTGGAATGAAGAATGAGAACATTCCAAGCAAGAGGGACAATCATTGAAAATTTCTGGAGTTAGGAGACAGAGTTTCTTGTTCAAGGAATAGAAATGAGTCTAGTGCCACTGGATTGCAAAGTATGTGGTATTGATGTATTAATGAAGAATAAAATGTTAGATTACTGAAATAAGGGAAGGCAGATTATTAAGGGCTTTCAATGTCAAGTAGAGAATTGAGTTTATCAAACTAGGTAGGCTACATGGATTAGGCCAGCACTTCAAAATGAACACTTTGACAGCTGAATGGATTATGGAATAGAGTTGAACGATCAATGACAATGAGTAATGCTACCAAAATAGTTCAGATTAAAGTTGACAATGTCTGAATTAGGATGATGTCAGTATCAGAGGGGAGAGGGGAGCATATGCAAAAAATATGTTATTGAAGCTAAAATCAAAAAGATTTCTTTGGCAATAGATTGGATATAGGTGTGAATGTCTGTGAAGGTTTGGTTGAGAATGTGAGGAATTGAATATGAAACATAGTCTTTGAGCCATTGTGACTGGTAGATGCCAATAAAAGAGAAGTAGGAAAATACAGAATTTGAGGTATATTGAGTTTAAGATTTCTATTGGAAACTTATTTGGGATAGGAGATCAGCAGGTAGGTTAAGCCTAGTTAAGTAAATTTGAGAATGATTAGCATAATAATGATACTAAGTTCACTGGAGCTAATGAGATCATCTGGTAAAATATTGAATAGGGAGAAGAAAAGAAATCCCAGATCAGAAGTCAGACACCTACAGTTAGTGGGTATTACCAGGGGATGAAGTTCCAGTAAAGTAGAATGAGAAAGAATAATCAGACAAGAGAACCAGGAGGCAGCAGGTAATGAAAATCTATAGAGGAAAAAACAACAAAAAGAAGTGGGTGACTGACAGTGTACCAATCTATCATAAATATAGTATCTTCCCTTGTAGATTATTTAAAACTATACATACAAACATGAATATATATATATATATATATATATATGTTAGTGTGTCTATTTATACACAATATTTTTGCATTGTGTTCTCCATTAGACTGTTGTTCTCCACTGTTCTCCACTGCCTTTTGTCTTTCTTTCTTTGTGTTACCCAGTACTTAGTATAGTGTTCAATGAACATAAGTCACTTAAACGTTTATTGAGTGAGTGACTGAATGATATGGGTTTTGTACCTGGCTACTATACAGTTATTACTGGTAAGGAGGTAGGCCATGCACAGTGAGTTCAATTATATTACTAGATTGTTATGAAGCTAGCATGACATATCTTCAAAGTACAAATGAATTATGCCTATGGCAGGTATTGTGATTATGATCAATGTTTTTGTTTGTTTACTTTTTTTTTTTTTTTTTGGTTTTTGCAAGGTAATGGGATTAAGTGACTTGCCAATGGTCACATAGCTAAGGAATTATTGTCTGAGGTCACATTTGAATTCAGGTCCTTCTGAGTCCAGGGCTAGTGCTCTATCTACTGTGTCACCTAGCTTCCCGTTGATCAATGTACTTTTGAACTATTGAGAAATGTAAGACCCAGTCAAAATCTCAGTCATTTGACAAAAATTTCATGGGACTATCTACATTATTATAATTTCTAAATAATGATATCTGGGACCCTTTGACCATTTTTACACTGAAGTTTCTCTTTGTGTAACCTGGGCCACATTATCTTGGAATTTTCATCTCAAATATGCCAGTGGCTCTGAAACTTCAATGATGTGATCATTTTCTTTAGCATTCAATAATAGTTTGTTATCTTTTAAGATTCTTGTTCATGTTTTCTCTTAAGTTCAGTCCAGGAGCTATGTGCTCAAAATGTTAATGTCCTTCTTTAATTTCTGTTGACATTAAAATGATGCTGAATGAAGTATGATGGATCTCTAACAATTATTTCAATATCTTTTTTTTTTTTAGTTTTTTTTTGCAGGGCAAATGGGGTTAAGTGGCTTGCCCAAGGCCACACAGCTAGGTGATTATTAAGTGTCTGAGACTGGATTTGAACCCAGGTACTCCTGACTCCAGGGCCGGTGCTTTATCCACTGCGCCACCTAGCCGCCCCTATTTCCATATCTTAACATGACAAAGTTATCCACTTATTTTACTTACAAATGTCTTTGCTGACACTTTTAACTTTGTTTCTTCCTCCTAGATCCATGTTTACTATGTGTCCCAACTTTCTAAATCTATCATGCATGTATCTATTACCTTTTGGGTTACTTCCAACTTCAATTCTTCAAAGACTATATAATATTCCATGATTTGCAGTTCTGGGAAAGATGACATTGCTAATAAAACTATGGAATTTTGTTTGCCAGAGAATCTTGGGATCATTAAAAGCAAATTTTAATTACCTAAAAGCAATTTAACCTGCATAAGGATATGGAGAGGGAGGAAAATGAGAAAATCAAGTAATTCTATGTCCAGTAATTCTCATTGTCAAATTGTGAACATCAATAAGAATTGTTTTGCTTTATCAACAGAAGGCTAATAATCTTTAAAAAAATAATTAAATTTCCCTGAAATATTTTAAATAATGGTGTTGCATAATATTTATCTTGATTTAAAAAATTAGAGGCTCTTTTATTGTATTTCATTTAATCAGTTCTGAAATTGTACTTGGAACTGAATTCTAATCTACTCTAACTCCTCTCAGGGTGGGGAGAGAGAGAGAGAGAGAGAGAGAGAGAGAGAGAGAGAGAGAGAGAGAGAGAGAAACAGAGATACAGACATAGAGAGAGTAACTTACATTTCTAGTTTGAAGAGATAAACTCTGTGAATGACAGCCAAGGAGAGGATAACAACTTACTTTGGGGTGAGAATTTGAGCTTTTGTCTCATTTAAGCAATTCTCTTTAAGGAATATTCTTCGACTTCTTAGAGAGAAGCATCCTTCATGTTAATTTCAGTTTTTCCTCCTCCTCAAAGTATCTCCACAGGTAGCCGAGAGACCATTAAAATATTATTCCATTTCTCAAGATTCATAGAAACAAAATCATGAAAAAGTTTAACATCCTGGAACTATTTGAATTCTCCTACTGAAAAGGGTACCTGAAAACAGAATGAATAATATACTGTAATAGTAACTTGGTGAAGTCATTAAGAGTAAGCTATGACAAATTTACTTCATTTTCATTTCTTATGATGTTGAAAAGCTATTGGTTTTATATTTAAAATTTTAAAATATTTATTACAATTTTTCTTATTAGGAGTACTCTACTAGGTGTTGAGTAAGGTACAAAAATGAATATGAGACAATTTCTGCTCTCTAAGATTTTATAATATATTATCAGGAGCTGGTATATTTGAACTCCAGGGGGATATTTTTAAAAGTCTCCTATGGAATTTTTGTGGAAGTTGAATGATAATACAACTAGATTGTTTCTAACAGACTGAATTCTCAAGCCTTTGGAAGAATTCCTTAGTCATTGAAAATAATGACAGTGCCTGTGCATACTGGGAATATTATTGCCTGCAATAGCTCTGGTGTGGGTCTGGACATGAATTTCTGAGAGTTAGGTCAGGGAGACAAACATATCCAAACATGAAAGGTTGGGAAGTGAATATCTACCAACTTTATTTTTGGAAACTCAGACTTTTTTTTTTAGAAAAAAATTAGGAATGACTGGTTAAAGAGACCCAATTTTACAAGTTCCTGGGTAAATTTACAATATTTGTCCTTAGAAAAATGCATGCTTCTCTATCAAAGAGACATTTTGCAACCATCCTGGAGCCACAGATTTTCCTAGGTCAGGGTTCACTGGTGAGCCAACAAATTCATACAGTGAGCAATAATCCACATATACCTTTGATGTAGAAGATCACCAAGGATATGTGAATATCACTCCCTGAGGCTGGCCCTCTATAGAATATTATGTTTGCATTTATTTACAACTTAGAAGATATTTTCTAGCCTTCCTAGGCTTTTTCTTAGATCTTTCCTTTATTTTTTCTAAATCATTGATTTTGGTGAAACTAAATCATGGGATAATGTGCTGAGAACTGCAAGGGACTTCAGAAACCACATACTCTATATTCCTTGGAGATGATAAGTGACTCATGAAAAGATTACATAGGTATTGATAGAGATGGGATTTGAGTACAAGTCCTCTAGAGTTAGGAATTTTTCCACTGTTGTTGTCATGGTGCTGTACTTTTCTGACCTCTTAATTTTTCCAAAGTTGGCTACTGATTAGAAAGACATTATGGAAGGAACATCTAAATTCAATCCTTAGAGATAAAATTATTTGGATGGTAGAAGATAGATGAGTGTGAAAGTTTTTATTTTAAAGATCATTTCTATCAAGACCACTGTATACATAATAGTTTTCCCATAAACACCATTGACTATTGTTCTGACTGGATTATTTTCTATAGAAACTTCTAAAAATTCAGAGTCTTTAGATTGAAGGGAGGGAGGAGGATGACTATGGTGGCAAAGCTGAAATAAAAAACTGATGGGGGGCAGCTAGGTGGCATAGTGGATAAAGCACCAGCCCTGGAGTCAGGAGTACCTCGGTTTAAATCTGGTCTCAGACACTTAATAATTACCTAGCTGTGTGGCCTTGGACAAGCCACTTAACCCCGTTTGCCTTGCAAAAACCTAAAAAAAAACTGATGGAAGGATGGAAGAAAACCACCAATAAGTAATCTAATCTGTTGCTTAATTTGACCCAATTTAGAAATCTCACCTTAGCAAAATAATTTAGATCTGTCCCAATTCTCTCACCATGATATATAGTTACTTGCATTTGGTTGAAAGATATATCTTTAATTCTGATGGTTATAGAGACTCTGACATCTCAACTAGCTATGCAAAATTCAGAAGTAAGTCTCCTAGCTGTAGAGTGGGACAAGTGACATTTAGTTACCTGTGACTGAACAAGAGCTTTGTATCTGTCAGTGTCTGGAGTTGTACACTCACTATCCTGAGTGACATGTGATCTACAGCAGCAACAACATGTAATCATTTGGATTCAATTTATGATGGAGAATTAGGATGTAAATTATTTCCCAAGAACAATAATTGAGAGCCAAAACCTTGAATGGATTGAATTTCTACCTTGTAACTCTACTAAAGATTGAGTAAATAGTATAGTAAAATCCTCAGATTGGATTTATAAGGCTCACCTAAGATGCATGTCAGAGGCTAAGAAGATGATAAATTTGAATAACTAAAGAAAGTAAGAGTTATAAAAAGGTTTTACGGTATAGTGGAAAGAGCAGTGATTCTCCAATCAGAAGGACTGGATTCAAATTCTTCCATGGATAGTTACTAGCTGTGGAATCCTGTAGTCACCTAAATTCACTGAGCCTTGGTTTCATTATCTGTAAGCTGAGAGGTTTATACTATACCCAGGTGCATTAAACTTCGGTTCAATAACTCCTTCAAAAATTTTGAATCTATTTTGAATTTTTGAATTTTGTAATTTTTCTCCCAATCTTGCTTCCCTCCCCCCCACCTCCAATGGAAGGCAGTCTGATAGTCTTTACATTGTTTCCATGCTATACACTGATCAAAATTGAATGTATTGAGAGAAAAATCATATCGCTTAGGAAAAAAATAAAATATAAGAGATAGAAAAATTAAAAAAACACATAAGAAAACTTTTTTTAAATTAGAGGTAATAGTTTTGATCTTTGTTAAACTCTGCAATTTTTTCTTTGGATACAGATAGTATTCCTCACTGCAGATACCATAAAATTGTCTCTGATTATTGTACTGATGAAATGTGTAAGTTCATTAAGATTGATCATCAACTCCATATTAACTGTTATGGTGTAGAATGTTCTGCATCTCCTCATTTTGCTCAGCATAAGTTCATGTAAATCTTTCCAAAGCTTCTCTGAATTCCCATTCCTACTGGTTTCTAATAGAACAATAGTGTTCCATAATGTACTTATACCACAATTTCTTCAGCATTCCCCATTTAATGGACATTCACTCAATTTCCTATTCTTTGCCACCACAAACAGAATTGCTATGAATAATTTTGTACAAGTGAAGTTTTTACCTTTTTTCATGATTTCTTCAGTTTATAGAACCAGTAGTGATATTGCTGGATCAAAGGGTATGCACATTTTTATTGTCCTTTGGGTGTAATTCCAAATTGCTCTCCAGAAAGGTTGGATGAGTTCACAGTTCCATCAACAATGTATTAATGTCCCAAATTTCCCACATCCCTACTCACATTGATCATTGTCCTTTCTGGTCATAAACTGCTTCCCTTTCCATAGATCTGACAAGTAAACTATTCCTTGATCTCCTAATTATTGTCTTTTATGTCTAAATCCTGCACTCATTTTTATCTTATTTTGGTATAGGTAAGAGATGTTTGTCTAATTCAAGTTTCTGTCATATTAATTTCCAATTTTCACAACAGTTTTTATGAAAGAGTTAGTTTTTATCCCAGAAGCTGGACTCTTTGGGTTTATCAAACAGCAGATTATTAAAATTATTTGTTGCTATCTCTTTTGCATCTGGTCTATTCCACTGATCTACCACTCTATTTCTTAGCCAATATCAGACAGTTTTGATGACTGATACTTTATAATATAATTTTAGATCTAGTAATGCTAAGCCACCTTCTTTTGTACTTTTTTTCATTAAATCCCTGGATATTCATGACTTTCTGTTTCTCCATATAAATTTACTTACAATTTATTATAGTTCATTAAAGTAATTTTTTGGAAGTTTGATTGGTAAGGTACTAAATGAATAATTTAATTTAGGTAGAATTGATGTTTTGGTATCTTTTATCACTTTATCCATATTCCCCAGTGCTTTGCTTCTGAATGCCACCAATCTCATTCTTCAGATAAATCCTGCTTAGTCATAATGTATTACCCTAGTGATAACTTTCTATAATCAATTTGCCAAGATTTTATTTAATATTTTTGCATCTATTTTCTTCAGGGAGATAGGTCTATAATTTTCTTTTTCTGTTTTAACTCTTCATGATTTAGGTATCAGCTCCATATTGGTGTCATAGGAGGAGTTAGGCAGAGTACTGTCTTCACCTATTTTTCCAAAGAGTTTATATAGAATTGGAACCAATTGTTCCTTAAATGTTTGACAGAATTCAGTTGTAAATCCATCTAGCCCTGGAGATGTTTTCTTAGGGAGTTCAATAATGGCTTGTTGAATTTCTTTTTTCTGGGATAAGGCTTTTAAGTATTTAATTTCCTCTTCATTTAACCTGAGCAACTTATATTTTTTGTATATATTCATCCATTTCACTTAGATTATCAAAATTATTGGCACAGAGTTGGGCAAAATAATCCCAGAATATTACTTTAATTTTTTCTGGTGAGTTAGTTCACCTTTTTTCATTTATGATACTAATGACTTGGTTTTCTTTTTTCTTTTTTTAATCAAATTAAGCAGAGGTTTATCAATTTTATTGTTTTTTCATAAAAACAATTCTTGGTTTTATTTATTGGTTCAATAGTTTTTTTGTTTTCAATTTTACTAATTTTTCCTTTGATATTTAAAATTTCTAATTTGGCATTTAACTATGTTTTTAATTTGGTCTTTCTCTAATTTTGTTTTAGTTGTTTGTTCAATTCATTGATTTCCTCTTTCTCTAATTTGTTCATGTAAGAATTTAGAGATATCTGCTAATAACTGCCTTGGCTGTATGCAAAAAGTTTTGTTATATTGTCTCATTATTGTCCTTATCTACAATGAAATCATTAATTCTTTCTATAATTTGTTTTTTAATGAGATTAGTTTCCAATTAGCTTTATGTCTATCTCTCCATGTCCCATTATTGTATGTTATTTTTATTCCATTATGATCTGAATGTAATAGGTCCTTTGTACCAATCTCCTCTACCCTCCCATCTCTTTACTGTTCCCCCCCACTTTTTAAGGAGATATAATTTTTAAATCATTCTATCAATCATGAAAAAGTCATGAGTGTCCATTATTTCTGGCTAAGTATATTGTCTCTAATAGAGTTAAAATTCTCAAGAATTATGAGAATCTTTCTCCCAGGAGGGGACATAGCCAGTTTCATCTCATTGGATAGCAGTTTTTGTTTTTCTTTACCCTTTTTTGCCTTTTCATTTGCCTCTTGTGTTTCCTGTTTGAAGTCCAAATTTTCTATTTATCTCTGGTCTTTTCATTAGGAGAAGTTGGAATTCTCCTATTTCATTAAATGTCCATCTTTTTCCCTGGAAGAGAAGGCTCAATTTTGCTGGAAATTGAATTCTTGGTTGCATTCCAAGCTCCCTTTGCTCTTTGGAATATTGAATTCCAGGCCCTTTGATCCCTTAAAGTTGATGTCTTGTGTAATCCTTACTGTGGCTCCTTGGTATCTAAATTGTTTCTTTCTGACTTCTTGCAGGATTTTCTCTTTTATCTGATAGTTCTGGTATTTGATCACAATATTTCTTGGTGTTTTCCTTTTGGGATCCCTTTCAGGAGGGGATTGGTATATTCTTTCAATAACTCTTTTGCCCTTTGGTTCCATGCTATCAGGACAATTTTCCATCACTAAATCCTATTATATTGGGACCAGGCATTTTTATCCTCAGTGTTTTCAAGAGGCCCAATGATTCTTAAATTTTCTCTCCTGGATCTGTTTTCAAGGTCAGTGATTTTGCTGATGAGGGATTTTACATTTTCTTTTATTTTTTCAGATTTTTTTGATTTATTTAACAAATTCTTGCTGTTTCATGAAGTCATTAGTTTCCACAGTTTCCTTTCTATTTTCTAGAAAAGAATTTTCTTCTTTACCTTTTGCAGCTACTTTTCCAACTGCTAAATTCTCTTTTTAAGGAGTTTTCCATTTCCCCAGCTGAGGTTTTGAGAAAATTATTTTCTTTTTGCGTTACCCAATTATAGGGTTGAATCCATCTCTCAAAAAGTGAAGAAACTAACAAAGAAAATTTCTCTCCTGGATTTGATTTGTTGATGGTTTACAATGGCAATATTCATAAGAAGTGACCATTTCTTTCTGGAATTCATAATAGAGTTGAATAAAATCATTAATCATGGTCTGATATGTACCCTATGTTTATTTCAAAGGCTCTAGAGAAAGACAGGCTTTTTAATAGTTTTTAAAAATTTTTAATAGTTTAATAGTTTTAATTCTACAATCTGTGAAAGTAAACCCTGGAGGGATGGGAAGCTCTAAAAATGAAATTCTGAAGGTCAAAAGAGAAAAAAAGTTGAGGTGAAAAGGTGAAAGATATCAAAGAGATGAATGTAAATGTTCAGGAATACATTAAACCAACCTGAATTTTAAAGAGAGATAAAGAAGATGAAAATAAGAACAAAGGATAAAATCAGAAGTGTGGGACATTCCTGTCTAAATAGTTAGGAAAAACAAAAATCAAGATGAAATGAAGTTAGAAGGAAAGCAAAAAGTCTACAATATAAAAGATGTGTTTTAGTTATAGATATGAAAAGAAAGGAATAAAAAAAAAGCACAAGAGCACAGCTTGTGAGTAAAAGAGATAATGATAAAAGACAAAAGAGGGAACAGAGGTTTGTCCATTTGTTATTTTGTTTACATGTTCTCTACCAAATTAAATGTTTTTTTAACTAAAAAAGGATAAGACAAAAAGGAATAGTATAATCCATATCCAACTTACATAGTTAAATAGTTTGTCCCGATGAGCCTGATACCAGGCACAGGTGAGACATATTCTGAAGGTACCAAACAAATAAATAACTGAATAATAAGCAGATAGTTAGTTTTCCTATATGTCAGACATTGTGTTAAACATTTTATAATTATCTCATTTGATGCTCACAACAACCCTGAAAGTTGGGTACTTTTATTATGCCCATTTTACAGATGAGAAAACTGATATAAATAGAAGGTTAAGTGACTTGTCTAAGGTCATACAGTTGGTAAGAGTCTGAGACCATATTTGAACTAAAAAATAATCTAGTTAATAAGATTCTAACAGTGATATTTGGGAAATCTTGGAGATTGAGAGGGGTACAGCAGAATCAGAGAAGATGAACTGGTCTTCAAGAGAGGGAAGACAATAACTAGATAGTTTTTATTTTTAAATTCTAGGCTTTTTCTCTATTTCAAATTCTGTGTGACTCAGTAGTTTAATCATGCTACCTAAATAAAAATATTTACAACTTTGCTTATATTGCAAGGAAGAATTGCTTTGTACTCTTTCATTTTCTTTCCCACTCTTCACTGGGAAAAAATTTCTCTTTATTTTTCCACTCAAGTTCTGGTAAATCAGAGAACAGGAAAGGTGATCAGATGGCTACTTCTGTATATTAAAGATGAGATCAGTCACCAATTCAGTCACTAATTCATTCCCTTCAATCCTGCATTATCTAGTGATACCAGTACTTTCAGCAAACAGCTCAAAGCTGGTTCTTTAAACAAAGCATTAAACAAAGCATGCAAATCTAGTAAACTCAGGTGGATACAAATAAGCTGCAAAGTCTGTCTTCCCCTCTGCTTTTCATATTCAAATAAAATAAGAAATATGCGCTCTACAACAAGAACAATAACCTTCATCTTTCAGTGCTAGATGCTGATGAAGTGCAATAATAATCATTGAAGTGCTTGGGCAATTAAGACAATTTTCTCTTCCATCAAATGAATCATTTAATCTTCTGTCATTGTATTACTTCAAACTGACACATTTCTTACAGAACATATTTTTATCCCCTCATTATAACTTCAGTCCTCAGGTTCTCCAATAGGTTCATGTGCCATGTTCTTCCCTCAGTTTTCTCTTCTTTTGATGGCATAATGAAGAGTATCAATTTTCACTTAAAACTCCTGAATTCAGGGGTGGCTAGGTGGTGCACCAACCCTGGAGTCAGGAGTACCTGGGTTCAAATCTGGTCTCAGACACTTAATAATTACCTAGCTGTGTGGCCTTGGGCAAGCCACTTAACCCAATTTGACTTACAAAAAAAAAACAAAACCAAAAATAAAACTCCTTAATTCTTTGTGTGAAATCAACAGTCTATTTCCCAATATATTTTAGCCTCCAGATAACTGATTTCTCGTTTTTTTGTTTAATTTCATTTAAAGAAAAAAAGTAAAAGACATGAAGGACAATAATGATTACAAATTCCATCATCAAATTCTTTGTCCTTGAAATCCTTGAAATCATAACCGTATCTTTCTGTTAGTTAAAAAAATAAAAATATTTCCTCTACTATATAGCAAACTGTTCATACAAAAACTATGCATCATTATGTATCTGTCACAAGATAAATATTTTTTACAATTTGCAGGATTTTATTTTCCATCCAAAGCTGCTCAAATCTCCTTTGAAAGGTCTTTGTGTATATATGTTTATGCATTTATATATACGTATATGCATTTTAAAATTAAAATAAATTATTTTCCTGTGCCTTATAGTCATCACAACTGCTGCCTATAACTATAGCAATATATGGATCCTTTGAAAGTTGATCTAACTCTCCTTTGCTTAAAATGTATTGTTTGTCTTTTTCTAACAGTGTCATCTGACTAGAGAGTGTTACCTTAAAGGGACTGTACTTTATATTGAAATTTATGTTTGAATAATGATGGATATATTTGTAATATATATTTGTTATTAAAAATTACATAACTTGATAAAATGAATGGAAAAACTAAACAAGAATGAATACTTTTAATGTTAATAAATTCCTCCTCATAAAAGTATTTTAGAATGAATTACAAACAGACTTTTAGAATAACAAGAGATAATATAGACATGTGGACTAGCTGACAAGAAATAAAAATAAAAAGATAAGCCAATGAAGAAGACAGATAGTAATTTGTTAAAGAATTAGGAAAGTGTGGTAATATTAAAGCTTAAGAAGGAAAAAGGAGATCAAATAGAATAGGCTGATCAACTGCATAGAATACCTTACAGATCTGAAACAAGGTGAGGATTGATAAGAATGTCATTAGATAAAAATGGGATTTAGTAAAGGAATGGGGGTAAAAGTCAGATACAAGGTGTTACATATTGAATGAATAACCATGAATCAGTCACCCTTTCAGTCAAGGCATAACTTGTGTTTTCTTCATCCTCTCAGTTGCAGCATACTTGTTTCAATGGTGCTTCTCCTTTGAGAAACCATTAAACTTCAGAAGCCACTTCATAATGAATAAACAATGACTTAGAGTTCCAGAAACTCTTAATTCATAAAGTATCCACTATTTTTTCCTAAGGATTGATGACTGTTGATTACACACTTATTAAGGGAAGGGAAAAAATGGAGAAGGCAGTTAGGGTCTCAGGCTTACCTGAGCTCACCTCAAGTTCAAAGATCTGATATTTATTGTGGGAGTTCAAATAGAGTACCATTTCCACTTCTGCTGATGAGGGAAAGGAAGAGAAATACCCCCTTTGCTAGACATCCAATGGAAATATGGTGTGGGAGTTGGATTTGACAGAGAGAAACAGAGAAATAGAGTTAGAAAAAAAATAGATGAGAGACAAAGCTGGTTATTCTCAGCTTTTCACCTGTTCACTTCTGACTCTGTGGCCAATTATTTTTGACATACCTTCTGCTAACCCACCACACACCTTTCCCCTCAAGGGGACAAGGGACCAATCAGGAGTTACTATGTCTTCTCAGCAAAATGCATCATATATCTTTGGCAGTGCTGGAGTCCAGAAATCACCAAAAGTGTCAGAGAACTTGCCTTTTTTCTATGGTAACTAGTTCTGGGTACTCACTAAACTGCAAGATATGGAAGACAAATTCAAGTAAAACTTTCTGAGGGAGGTGTTATTTGAACTAGGCCTGGAAGAATAGGCAGGATTCTTAAGGTTGCCAAAAAGTGAGAATTTCCTTGACCCTTTCTAAATGGGCAAGCAAAATATTTTCCAAGCAATATCTGAAAATAAAAACAAACAAAAAATAATTAGAAATAAAATTCAGCTACTTTTTCCCATGAAGCATATTTCTTCTTTGTTTCTGTATCTGTGGGTATATATTAGGCAGGTTCCCTGCTACAGCTGAGAGACCTGTAAGAATAGGTAAGATTTTAAGGTGGCCAAATAGTGAGAACTCCCTCTACCCTTTCCAAATGGACCAGCAAAATATTTTCCAAGCATTATTTGAAAATAAAAAAAAATTAGAAACCATATTTAATTGCCTTGTCCATGAAATCATATTTCCTCTTTTGGTCTGTATCTCTGGCATGTGTTATTCAGGCATCTATTGCTATAGGAGAGAGTGAGTGTCAGTAATCAACAGTTTTGTACAGGATGCTAAAATTTGTGTTGTATACATTCTTGGAGCTCTGATTAAGTGCCCTAGCGGAGTTTATGGATCCAGTCAAGAAGAAAAAACATTTTTCAAGTGAGAAGTTTCCATGAAATAAAACATGCCATGTCACATGTCATAATGTGCCTCTCATCCATCCTTGAAATCTCTTACTATAAGGAACAAAGTCAGCAAGTGTGAGCAGAGGCATTTTGATTTTGAACCCAGGAAGATTTCAACAAGGGCTTAGCTATTGCTAGAACAAGTTTACTTTCATGCAGGTATCAGAAATTCTATCTTCCTATAACCGATGGAAACATAAAAGTATTAGAAATTCACAATGTGGTGTTTTGGGGTCAAAGTTTTTCCAAAAAGGAAGAAAAGAAACCCTCTTGCTCTAGTAAACAATTATTTTTCAATAGTCAGAAAATAATTAGAAATGAAACTTCCAAATTATCTTTTACAATTGAGAATTTAAAAGACAATGGATAAAACACTTTTTAAACCCAACAAGCTTTGATTTTTCTGAATGATTTTTGTTCTACTTTATAATTGTTCAAACAGGCAACTTAGAAACAAGAAAGATTCAAATGAAATTTGTCCCATCTGTGTCTAGTATTTCAAATAGTTCATTTTTAATTCCAGTTCCTGTCTTCAAAGATTTGTCACAACAAATTTTAGCTTTAATATGTTCTTTAATCTGTGAGAAATGCCCAATAGATTTATGAACAATAATAACATTTAGGATTTATATGATGCTTTACATATTTAAAGTAATATAATTCATCTCCATGGCATCCTTATGAAGATGGTAAATATTATCTCCATTTTGCTGTAGGGGAACTGAAAGAGAAGTAAATCATTCAAAAGATAAAATTAGAAAAAAGTTTCATTTTTTAGGTGAATGTAGTGGTAGGAAAATGAAACATTAACATTCTATTTTAAATTTTAAAAAGTAACTTAGGGGGCAGCTAGGTGGTGTAGTGAATAGAGCACTGGCCCTGGAGTCAGGGGTACCTGAGTTCAAATCCGGCCTTAGACACTTAATAATGACCTAGCTGTGTGGTCTTGGGCAAGCCACTTAACCCCATTGCCTTGCAAAAACCTAAAAAAAAATAACTTAGGATATTAAACATCTATTATACTAAAACTTTGATACCTCTATAGTCTCCCACCTATAAAGCTTTACTGATTGTCTTTTATAAAGATATTCTGATTGTCTTTTATAAAGAATATGAGAGAAACACTAATTAGAAGTAAAAAAAGCATGAATTTTTCTTTTCTCTCTCGTTTTTTGCTGTCTATTCTGTTTTTAAAGAAGTTTAAGAAGAACACAACTTTGTTGTTGAAGGCAATAGCTAGAGGTTAATTTGGGTTCTAATTCTCTCTACTAGGAACAGGGAAAAATAGATAGATAGACAGACAGATAAGATAGATAGATAGATAGATAGACAGATAGAAAGCCTAGTGTCCAGTCCTTTCAGTCATTTCTCATTCTTTGTGACCCAGTTTGGGGTTTTCTTGACAAAGATACTGGAATGCTTTTCCATTTCCTACTCCATTTTATTTATGAGGAAACAAAGGCAGAGTTAAGTGACTTGCCCAGAGTTAACACAGATAGTAAGTGTCTAAGTTCCAGTCTGAATTCAGACAGATGAGTTTTCCACACTTCAGACCATACACTTTATTTACTGTGCCGATACCTGATTAAATGTTCCCTTTTAAAACATTTCTGCCAAATTCTTTTGGGAAAAAAAGTTAAATAAAAATTGCTATCATTTATTAATTTAACTATTGAGATTATCACATAGTTTTAATTCTTTGATTTTGTTTTTAAGAAAGAATCATTTATTAATTTGATAATAATCACATAACTATAGTTATGTGATGGTAATATGATTTTAAACACAAGATCTGTTTATATAGTTTGTTCAACCTTCGAACTGTGGGTAATTTTAAAGGAGTAACACAAATAGAAAATCTATAAACACATTGCAATTGTTTATTACAGAGGTTTGTAATGCATTAATTAAATCACAAAGATCTTCATTAATTCTCTCCTGAGCATCTTCTGATAATTCTAGGATATATTTAGCTTCCAATTTTTTCTTTATTCCCTACTTGTACAGAAATAGTCACTGATATAGCTGCTATAATGGCTGCTACGATACACAATACAATTAACACATCTCTTCCACCTAATTCTCTTTAATGTTTTTTCTAAGAACTCATCAGCAGGAGATATATACCAGCCTTCTACCTTGGTGGGTATTATAGCAAATTTTGGTTTTCTTATCATGAAAACAACATCATCATCCTCCACTTCCTTATTTATACATGCTCAAATAGTGCAATTGTAACAGTTAACACTATATTCCCCTTTTTTTCTCTGTTAATATTGACATCTTTGAAAGATCTTATCATGAAGGCAATATCTACTCCTGTGCATGCAGTCACAGACAATTTCTTTTCTGCATAAGATATTTTGTCCAACATCTTATTCCATTGTATGTACTTTATCTCACCTATAGCTGCCATAGCCTTCCATATCTCTGAATTAGCTAACCCTATTTCTGGGTATATAATTGGTTTAAAATAGCCTGGAATACCCCATGGAACAACGCTATCAGGAGAATTCCCCACCTGTAGCAAAATAAAATGGTCATAAATTCTTCTATTTGGGGTATGACAGGCAACCCAGGGTGAAAAACATTCACTTTTGAAATCCCAAGCATGTAAATTTAAAAAAAGGAAATTCTGTAGGAAACATCCCTTTTCCCTCAATACTTTCTACAAATGAAACTCCTGATATTTCTAAAGTCCTAATTGTTCCCATGTTATAAATATTTAACTGAGTTGAATGTTTAATTTTACTTAATTTAACACATGGTTCAACAATACGTATTTTACAAAAACTTATATGTGTCACAGTATTTAAACCAGAAAAATTATGTCTAAATTTTCTTCTCAGCTTCTCTTCTTTGATATCTCCAGTAGGAACTTTGTTATATCCCAAATAATTTGCAGGTTCCCCAATAAATACAATTTCAACCCTACTTTAGAACAGTGAACTATGGAGGGTTTTGAATATAAGTTCAATATTCAATTCCTTTTACAGTCCCCAAATTATTCATGAGTCATAAATTGTCCCATAAGTCCATGACATATTCTCCTCTCATCTTTTCCTTTTCGATTTCTTAAGTATAAATTATTCATTTTCTGTATTACTTGATTCATCTGGTCTGCATGGTCTGATGTTTCTTTCTGGAAACCAGATGGTTTCTCCATCTGTAGACAAAACAGAAGCATACCCTCGATCCCAGGGTAATAATGGATCCAGTCATTTTCATTGTTGATGCCTTAGGATCCTTCCATTTGACCATGTCCTTCTCTTCATGTTGAATATCTTTTAAAAAGTCTTTCTGCAGGTGTTAAATGTTAAATGTTAAAAAATTAATTATATACAAGGCAAGATTTACTCTTCTTCCTTGTTTCCCCTTTGTCCCTATATATTCCCCCTTCTTCTGCACTTCCAGAAATCTCTTAAGATCTTTATGTTTTCTTTCTACTAAAGCTTGACCAGTGGGGTTATAGGGAATACCTGTAATATATTTCATATTGTAACATAGGCAGAATTGTTTAAATGCCATAGAAGTATATCTATGGTCATTATCTATTTTTGTGGATTTTGTTATCCCTATAATAGCAAAACAATGGCATAAATGAGCAATCAAACCTTGTATAGCCTCTGAACTATGTGCTGTTGCCATTGCACGTGAACCAAATGTATCTTCATTAACATGGAATTTCATTTTTCCAAAAGATGTAAAATGAGTCACATCCATCTGCCACAATTCATTAGGAACCTGACCTTGAGAATTCTTAGACTAATTTGGAGGGGGAGGTAAATATGGAATGCATAGTTGACAGGATAGTACTATATTCCTTGCTTGTTCTCTGGTGATTTTAAATTCTTTCCCTAATAAAGAGGCATTCTAATGAAACTTTCTGTGACACTGCCTAGCTTGCTGTTCTACTAAGCTTATAAGAAGTAGAAGGGTTAATTGATCAGCCCTATGATTGCCTTCATATATAGGCCCAGGCAATTTAGTGTGGGAAGGTATATATTCAAAAAGGATTATACCTATCTCTTATAAGTTCTTGTAGCTCTTTAAAGACGATATAATTTTTCATCAGTTCCATGTTTAATAAAAGATGTTTCTATGTATCTGACGACATGATAACTATACTTACTTTCTGTAAAAAAGTTAAGGGTTTGTAGCTGTTCTATTAATACCATTAATTAGGCATATAATTCATTCTTTTGTTTAAAAAATTATTTTTTTTTTAAATTGCATTTATACTTGGACCTACAGGTCTAGAATAAGGTCCATCATATTGTTCAAAAATTTCAGGAAACTTCAGATGTTTCCCCTGTATAGAGCAATCATTAACTCCAGGCTTTGACATCATTACAGTAAAATAGCTTATGTTGATAAAACTAGATCATATAACTTTTCAGCATCTTGCTCATCAGTAATTTACCTAACTATGGGTTATATAATTTTCAATCTCCCAATCATCTTTCAAAACCTCTCACATTTCCTCAGCATAAATGGAAATAATAAAAGTTATAAATTCCTCATTTCCTATATAACCTTCTTCTAAGGTTACCATTTTTGCTTTTTTAAAATTAAACATTAAATTCTTAACCTACATGAAACATATTTCCATGCTGACATCTCATTCTCTTAAAGTTAACCTTATAACTAAATATCTGTTACACATAAATTTCTTTCACATCTCTACTTTATAAGCTTATTTTCTTCTTGTTCAAATACTCTATTTTCAAAAAGAAAATAAGATTCTTTGTGAATTCAGTTATATATATATAATAATTTCAAAAAATCCAATGTAGTTTCACACATACACACACACACACACACAGACATATATATATATTATATATATATACATATATATATATATAACATTTCAAAAAATCAATTTAAAAATTTTACCAATGCCAGGGTTACAGGATACATATATAATTTCTTCTTCTTAAATAGCAGATATTAAATAAGTTACTTTGATCTTACATATAAATATTACCTTTAAGAAACACTAGATGGAAGAGCACAGTTTTTCACAATCTCTGAGTCAAAAGACCTTGAGAAATGTAACTTTGTTGGTAAGGTATTCTCCGGTTTTCTTATAATGAATTTTTACAACGATGATGGATGATACTTCAATTCATCCATTGTTTGTTATTGTAACACAATATTAAAATTTGAAAAAATTATCTGAATCTGTTCTTATACAAAGTTTACTAATTATACACAACACATTTCAATTTAATGCATATTCCCTCTACTCCTTAAAATTCTATACATAAAAATTTCTTGAGAACAGATGTTTCTAAAATCCCTTTTTATGATTACAAGTTTTTCTTTAAAGTTCTCTTAATAATCTTATAAATTACAAAGTCATATTCAAAATTACTGTAAATTATTTTCCTTGTCAAGATATAAAAGTTTGCAAATCTTTCTTATCTGTATCAGTGCTATTCTAACTTCTCAATGCTCTAAAGAGCTCTAAAAAAGCTCTAAAAGAGCTTTCTATCCTCACTGACAAAATGATGTTCTGGGAATTGGAGATTCTTCATATTTTGAGATATCAAGGTAGTATGCACTAATTATTTACCTTTACTGTTTATCATTCCTTGCTCACCCCCCGATATATATATATATATATATATATATATATATATATATATATATATATATATATATATATATATATATATATATATATTCATCATGGTAATTAAGAGCAGTAATTTGCCAAATCAGTATCAGACCAGAAAAGAGACACTAGAAAATAAGAGAAAATATTAGAACCCCTTCTCCTCCAAAAAAATCTCCTTTTTTGGTGCCAATCATGAGTTTCGGAGAAAAAGAAGATCTAAAAGAGAGAATGGAAAGAAGATTGGCCAATCAGAACACAAGAACAGCAGACCTGAGAGACAATTGAGAGCTTCTCTCTGCCTGTATTTTAAAGCAAACAAATATAGACCCATAGAGCAAGTCAGAGCATTTAGAACCAGAGGCCCCCAAAATCTGGGGAAATTCTGCTCTCACACTAGAGGGTCCCTTTAAACATTACACAAAGACAAGAATAACACCAACAAAGGTGACAAATCTTCCAAGAAACTGGAGGAAAAATGCAGAGAAACTTCCATTTTTCACAATCCATTTTTCCATTAAAATGTTTTGATATCTAACACTTCTTGATTTTAACTATAAATAACTATAACTTTTGAGAAGGCAAACAGTCACTCAAAAATCCCTTAACCTTTGAAATATCCCCTATCAGCTTAGAGTAAACCAAATAACTTCAAGAGCCCTAAATCTTTTCTGGGAGGGGGAGTCTCTTTTTTTTTTTTTAAATCCTCAATCGTCCCATTATTTTTTGTAACAATCAAATTACATATTTTAAAATGAACCCGATTATCTTGTCTTTTTTAAAATTAAACAGTAGTTTTTAAAAAGTTAGCATTTTATTTTATTTTATCAAGTCTTCATGAAACAATTCTCTCTCTCTTACCTAATGCTTTTTCTTAATTCCTCTCTCTCAGTTAACTTCAAGATCTAGATAAGTGCGCCATGAGCAAACAAGGTGTCTGATCTCTCACTCCCATTGCCTCCTTCATTTTCAGGCAATTTTAACTATGTCTGTTCATGTGCTTGTAAACTATACCCAATTTGATTATTTACTCCTGCCTATGGACCAGTGCTAGAGAGCATTTCAAATGTTATTCTTAACCCTGCTGCTTCATTTCTTTTAGGTTGGTAAATGAAAATCTACCAACTTTATTTTTGGAAACTCAGACTTTTTATAGCAAAAACTTATCTCAGCAATGACCCGTTAAAGAAGACCCAGTTTTACAATTTCCTGGGTAAATTTACAATATTTGTTCTTAGAAATATACATACTAGTAAAATTCTCAAAAAATTCAGTTTTCCATATTAAGTAATCTCCTGGTATAGGAGTAGTTTTTGGTATCGTGGTCCAATCTTCTGGGGCTAATATTTGTCTACCTAATATTTCTATTTTATTCATAACATATGGACTGGTGTTATCATGCATGCTGGTTGCTGATTTTAATTCTCTAAATGTTTTAAAAATCTAAATTATAGTATTCTCTCAAAACAATCCCTGGGATCCTTGAATCAGGATTCTCAAGCAGGAGAAAAGAGAACAATGACTATCTCATGTCCCATGGAATCTTCTCTTCCTTAGTCCATTGCTTTTCGAGTGGCTATTTGAACAATATTCATATGCCCCTTATCTTTGGTAACATTTTCTTCTTTAGATCATAAAGGAGCAGAAGATGGCTTATTAGAGTTAGGAGGAGGTGAAACTGGCTGTGTAGTCACCACCTCCAGAAGCCCAGGAGCAGCAGGCACTGTGGCAGCCTGAGCATGTGGGGCCGGCATCCTGGAGACACTCTGGTGCAAGTTCCTGAAGTGGGATCCAGGAGGAGGATTCTCCTGGGAATTTATGGCCCTAAGGCCTTGGCCTCCACACCCGTTCTCCCACCCGGAGGCAGGCTGGGGTACAGAGGTGACATTGGAGGTAAAAGCCACCATTCTTTTTTACTCTTTATCTTCCTGCTGAATAGCTTGAACATCTACATCAACTTTTAATATACTGTGAACCAAAAGAAATCTCCAGGTGGAGTCAGGCAGATTTTTAAAATATTCCCCAATGATAAGACTCCTATAGGAAATGCCTCCTGAACTTTCTGTTTAAAATGGTCACTCATCTGTTTCCCCACAGTTTCCCATTTTTCAATACTTAATACTCCTTCTGGAAACCAAGAACAACATTTTTATACACATTCACTAAATTCTTCCAATTGTTTTGTTGTTATTAACAAGCCTCTTTCTTTAACTACCTGCTTTAGCACTTTCTAATAATGTCCTTGGACTGTCCCTTTCTTATTTTAATGCTTTGTTTTAGACCTGATGAAAAAAATATTTACCTTCATTGCCTGCTGTCCCTTTATGAGGGCTGTTTTGACCCACAGGTTTCTAGACTTTTTCTTTCCCTTTAAGACTGATTCCCCTCTGGGTCTGACTGTCAGTCTATCTGCCTGTCCATTCCTCAGTCTGTCTGACAGTCTGTCCTATTCAGGTACCAGCTATCACCCGCAATAGCTCTGGTGTGGGTCTGGACATGAATTTCTGAGAGTCAGTCTGGGTAGAAAAACATATCCAAACACAAAAGGTTGGTAAATGAAAATCTACCAACTTTATTTTTGGAAACTCAGACTTTTTATAGCAAAAACTTATCTCAGCAATGACCCATTAAAGAAGACCCAATTTTACAATTTCCTGGGTAAATTTACAATATTTGTTCTTAGAAATATACATACTTCTCTATCAAAGAAACATTTTACAACCACCTCTGGAGCCACAGATTATCCTAGGTCAGGGTTCACTGGTGAGCCAACAGATTCATACAATGAGCAATAATTTATATATACCTTTGATGGAGAAAGTCACCAAGGATATGTGAATATCACTCCCTGGGGCCGCCCCCTACACCTTCCCCCACTAGCTGATATATAAAGATTCTGTATACAATTCATGCCTACTAGATATCCTGTAGGAATCCCAAATTCAATAGCATTAATAAAGAACTCAACACTTCAGACATCCCCACCAAAACAAACCAATGCAATCCTTTTCAATTTTGGGGAAAAAAAATTCTTCTATTTTTGTTGAGTAAAACAACTTTGGAGTCATGCTTAACTCTTTTAAAAATCATTTTATTTATTTGTTTTTCAATTACATGCAATGGTAGTTTTTACCAATAACTTTTCAAGATTTCAAGTTTTACATTTGTTCCCTCCCTCCCTTTTCTCCCTGTTCCTCCTGTCAGAAAGTAATTTGATATAGGATCCACATTTATAACCATCCAAAGCAATAGATCCATATTGATCATATTTTGAGAAAAGACTCAAATCCAAATGGAAGAAGTAAAGCATTAGAGAGGAAAAAATGGTATAATATGTAACACGACTTTTTAAAATTGAAGATAATAAGCTTTGTCTTCATTTAAACTTCATATTTCCTTCTCTGGCTATGGAAGAAATTTTCCAAGATAATTCTTTGAAATTATCTTTGAACAAGTCCATCTTAGTTGATTATCACTCCACGTTATTGTTAAGTGTGTATAAAGTTCTTCTGTTTCTGTTCTTTTCACTCCACTTCAATTCATAAGTCTTTCAAGGCTTTTATGAAATCCAATCCCTCATGATTCTTACAGAACAATAGTATTTCATTATATACATATTCAACAGTTTGTTCAACAATTCCCCAATTGATGGGCATTCCCTAAATTTCCAATTCTTTCTTTCTTTCTCCAAAAAGCTGCTGTGAATATTTTTGTACATGTGGAATATTTACCCAATTTCATAATTTCTTCAGGATATAGACCCAGTAATGGTATTGCTGGATCATAGTTTTATTACTTTTGGGCATAATCCTAATTTTTGCTCTAGAAAAGTTGAACAATTCACAATTCCATCAACAATGTATTAGTTTTGGGGCGGCTAGGTGGTGCAGTGGATAAAGCACCAGCCCTGGAGTCAGGAGTACCTGAGTTCAAATCCGGTCTCAGACACTTAATAATTACCTAGCTGTGTGGCCTTGGGCAAGCCACTTAACCCCATTTGCCTCGCAAAAAAAAAAAAAACCCTTTAAAAAAACAAAAAAAACCCCCAATGTATTAGTGTCCAAGTTTTCTAACATCCCTTATAACATGAAACCTTTTTCTTTCTAGTTATATTGGCTGATCTGATAGGTGTGAGATGATACCTAAGAGATATTTTAATTTGCATTGTTATAATCAATAGTAATCTAGAGCAATTTTTCATATATCTATATATAGCTTTGATTTCCTCATCTAAGATTTATCTTTCCATATCCTTGACCATTTATCGATTGAGGACTTGACTTTTTGAAAAATAAATTTGACTCAGTTCTCTGTATATTTTAGAAATGAGTCCTCTGTCAGAAACACTAGTTGTAAAATTGTTTCCCAACTAATTACATTTCTTTTACTCTTGATTGCAGTGGTCTTGTTTGTGCAAAAGTTTTTTTTAATATATATCAAAATTATCCAGTTGACTTTTTATAATGTTCTCTATCTCTTCTTTGGTCATAAAGTACTCTGCTTACTGTAGTCAGGTAAACTATTTCTTGTTTTCATAATTGACGTATTACCTCACATATATCAAAATCTTGGACACAATTCAACCTTCTCTTGGTATAGGGAATAATGTTGGTTTTTGCCTAGTTTCTGCCATGCATCTTCCAGTTTTCATAGCAGTTTTTATAAAAGAGCGAGTTATTATCCCAGAAGCTGAAATCTTTGGGTTTATCAATCAGTAGCTTATTTTAGTCATTTACTGCTGTCTCTTTTGCACCTAGTCTATTTCACTGATTCACCGTGTTTCTGATCCACTGTATTTATTAGCCAGTACCGGTTTTGATAACTGATGCTTTATGATATAATTTTAGATCTTGTATGATCAGACTGTCTTCCTTTGCATTTTCCCTTAATTTCCTTGATATTCTTGAACTTTTATTCCTACATATGAATTTAGTTACTATTTTTTAGCTCATTAAAGTAATTTTTTGTAATTTTGATTGGTATGGCACTGAATAAATAATTTAATTTAGACAGAGTTGTCATTTTTATTATATAAGCTTTCTTCCCTCCCTTCTACCTGTCCCTCCTTCCCTCACTCTCTTTTCCCTCTCTTAATACTTGAAAGGTAAGATAAATTTCTAAACTCAACTATGAAGATTCAGGAGGTTTGACATCCTCACTTTTACTCTCTATTGCAATAGATCTTTAGCATGTAATGTAATTTAGTGATGCAATTTACCCCATTCTATCTTCCCCTTTATCCTGTCTCCTTTCAGTCCCTCTCCCCATGCTTTTTTAAAAAAAATATTTGTTTTCATCCATATATCATATACATTTTTCTGAGTTGCAAAATTTCCTTCCACCCTCCCTTCCCACCCCCCTCCCCCCCAGCAAGGAACAGTCAGCTTAGCATTTTACATACATATTTTGATAAACATGTTTATAAATTAATAATTGGCATGAGGATTTAAGATTGAGGGAAAGAGATACATAACAGACAATTTTTATAAAATTTTCATGAGATTTGGAAGTGCTGTTTTTTGTTTTTCTGTGTGTTTTGCTTTGTTTTCCTCTGGATGGGGATAATATAGCCCATAACCAGTCAAATACAGTTGTCCCAGCTCTCCAGATTGCTGAAAGGAGGCACTTTCCTTCAAGATTGTTCATCTCATAATGTTATTGTTGATATGTTCATTTTTTTCTGTTTTACTCCCTTCATTTAGCATCAGATTCCGCAAGTCATTCCATGCTTCTCTAGAGTTTGACCCTCTAAGATTTCTCATAGAACAATAGTATTCCATAGCATTCATGTATCATAACTTGTTTAGCCATTCCCCAATTGATGGGCATCCTCTCAATTTCCAATTCTTTGCCACTACAAAAAGAGCTGATGTGAATATTTTGGAACATGTAGGACTTTTCCCATTTTTAAAAAAAATTCTTCTGGATATAGATCTAGAATTGGAATTGCTGGTCAAAGGGCATGAATATTTTATTGTTCTTTGGTCCCTATGCTTTTTAATGTCTTATTTTTAAAATAATTCCATCAAATTTGAACTGGACATCCCATTGAATGTCCATACTTTCAGCCAAAGTATATTCCTTTCTAACAGAGTTACAATTTTCAAGAATTGTGAGATCTTTTTTTGCCTGGTAGGAATATAACTAGTTTAATCTTATTGGATAACAGTTTTTTTATCTTCCCATGTTTGTCTTTTCATATATCTCTTGAATCTCCTGTTTCAAAATCAAATTTTCTCTTCTGCTCTTGTCTTTTCATCTGGAAAATTTGAAAGTCACCTGTTTCATTAAATGTCCATCTGTTTCCTTGAAAGAGAAGGTTCAGTTTTCTTGGATAACTGATTATTAGTTGTAATTCAAACTCCTTTGCTCTCCAGAATATCATATTTGAGGTCCTCTGATCCATTATAGTCCATGCAATCATGTCCTGTGTAATCCTGACTCCTTGGTATTTGAATTTCTTCTTTCTTGCTGTTTACAGGATTTTCTCTTTGATCTGATAATTCTGGAGTTTGGTCATAATATTCATTGGAGTTTTCATTTTGGGATCCCTTTCAGGAGGTGATTGATGGATTCCTTCAATGATTATTGGAAAATGTGAGAAAAGAAGAGTAAGAGAAGATTACACTTCTTTTCTCAAGTTTTCATTTGATTTTTAAATTATTTTTTGATCTCTTTTAAAAAGTCTTTCTGAGATGGAGATTATTTCATATTCTTCTCTGAAGCTTCATATATAGTATTCTTCATATTTAGTATCCTTTTCTCCAAAGAAATACTCAAGAGATCCTATTTTGTGCTGGGTTTTCTTAATTTGGGGATGTTATCTTTTTGTAGGTTCTTGTATTGGTGGAGAGGCTAGTTCACAGAACATCGGTGTTGAGAACCCTGGAAATATTTCATACTGGAGTCAGTAACTGTATCTGGACTGTCCCCCTGCAAGTCAGTTGCTGAACTAGGCCATCAGGGTTTGAAATGTCAGGCCCTCCTACAGGAACCCCAGTTGCTCCTTTGAGAATGCCAGGGGCTTGTTGTTGGGGTCAGTCATCCTGACCATCTGCCCTGGTCAAATTGATGTCCTGGGAAGCTGTGCTGGAGCTCTCCCAGTCCTCCTACCTCACACGCTGCAAATGCTTCCACCCCCAGAGCCAAGTATCTCAGATTAGTTCTCCACATCGCCCTGCAACCAGTGCACTGCTCTCTGCCCTGGCATGCCTGTGCTCCCCTTTGACAGATCTTGCTGGAAGATATTGACCTCTGATCTTTTGTGGGTTCTGTCAAGCCAGAATCTAAGAGGCTTGATTCTTGTCAGTTCTGAGGGAAAGCCAAGTCAGTTTAAAACAGTGCCTGGTCAGAAACCTATCCTTAACTCATTTACATATTATATCGAATTATTTGCCCACTCTTGGCAATTCTACATTTCTTTCCACTCAGAATGCCTTCATGTTCGTTTTGGCCCTCATCACTTCTCTATGGACTATTATACTATTTTCTAGTTGGCTTTCCTGCCTAAAGTTGTTGACATTCATTTTATCCTCCATACTTCTTGGGGACACTGATATGGACACAACTATTACACCCTCCAGGGTTCAAAGATGTCAGTAAAGTATTAAATTTCAAGAGAGAAGAGCATTCTGGGAAGTGTCTTGGGGAATGTTCAAACTTAGAAGATAAAATATGGCTAATTATCCAGTTTGGGAGACTGAGAAAAGGTGGCCAGCCAGGTAAGCAGAGATTTAAAAGGTGTTATGAAAGTAGAGAAGAGAGAATATATAAGAGGAGAGGGTGGTCAGCAGGTAACTTTGGAGATCAGTCTTGTTTGAATGCTAAGATCAGAAGTTTCATTTTTCAATGTGTCAGAGTTAAGGAGAAAATTGAAGATACTGAGGATCTTGTGTGCTCGAGGGTTGGAGGGAACATGGAGATATTTGTAATGAAGTTCCCTAAAATAAATGTGTTGGAGTGGAGAGGAAAGCTATGGAATGAGTAAAGAACTCTTTGAGAAAGTATTATAACTTGTCACTGGGATTTGAAATGGGTGATATATTTGGATAATGTGAATTTTAAGAGAAAAACAGTGACTGTTGAATGATGGTAGTCCCAAGAGGTTCGAATTTTCAAAGAGGAGCAAGGAGAATTTCATCTCCCTCTTGAGTTCTAGGTAACACGAAAGAAGTATTGGCAGAAGAGGCTGAACATAATGCTGAGTCTGTAAGAATAAAATTGATTCCAGTGATATGGAGACCTGGTTTCAGGAAAGAAAAGTCAAAAGCTCAATAATTAGAGTCCACAATATTATTCTGATGTGTTTGTGGTGGGACAGATGTGGTGACTGGAGTGCAGGTAACAAGGAAAAAGATTTTCAGGAAGTTTGTAAAAAGTAGAATAGGGAGAATTCTAGAGAACCCAATAGAAAGAATGGGTAGAATTAGATTTGGCACATAGGACTGGGTGGCTGGTGGTGCAGTGGATAGAGTTCTGAGTCTGATGTCTTCATGTGTTCAAATCTGACCTCATTCATCTTCCAGCTTTATGATTGACCCTTTGGTATAAAATTACCCTTTGGTAAGTCACTTGATTCTATTTGCCTCAGTTTCTTCATCTATAAAATGAGCTGAAAAAGAAAATAAATGTCAAACCACTCCAGTATCTTTGTCAAGAAAATCTCCAAGGGGGACAGTAAAGAACAACAAAAGGAATAGGATTGAGGCTAATGGGATAAAAGAATATAAGATGAAAGCAGTGGGGAATGTGACTTTCTCTGTTAAAAAATGATTCTGTAAAAGAAGATTCTTATAAACAGTCACAGAGTTTAAAACATCTTATTTTTTAATCTTGAATTAGTAAACTAATTTATTTTCCCATTGTTATAATAGCCTTATTGAAATAGTAAACATAATTCTCCCACAAAGATAAAAAACCTTGAGAAAAATAAAGTGAGAGGGAAAAAAAGCAACTTTAGTCTGTATTCAGATATCCATCAGTTCTGTCTTTGGGATTCTTTGTCATGAGTTTTTCAGAGAAGTTGTTTCAATATTTTTTCTGACAGTAGCTATTGTTACCTGTATTTCTCTTCATCCTATTTCTTCCCATCTTCATTGATTCTATTCTTTCTCTCTTCTTTCACCCTTTCCCTCCTCAAAAGTGTGTTGAATTTGACTGTCCTCTCCCATGCTCTCCCCTTTCTTCTATGACCTACACCTCCATCCATCTTCCCTTTCCCTTTATCCCATTCCTTTCCTCTACTTTTTCCTTCTTGGATAAGATAGATTTCTATACCTTATTGAGTATGTATATTATGTCCTCTCTGAGTCACTTCCAATGAGAATGAAAGGTCACTTATACCACTTCACCTTCTCCCCATCCACTCCATTGCAAAAGCTTTTCCTTGACCCTTTTACATGAAATATCTTGTCCCATTCCATCTCTCCTTTTCCTTTCTCCCAGTACATTCCTTTCTTGCTCATTAACTTCATATTTTATATATTTTACCTTCATGTATAGCTCCCTCTTGTGCCTTGTCTATATAAGCTCCTTCTAACAGCTCTAAAAAAAGAGAAGGGTTTATATGAGTTATCAGTATCATCTTCTCAGGCAGGAATACAAGCAATTCAACTTCATTTAATTCCTCATAACTTACCATTCCTGTCCACCAATTCTATGCGTCCCTAAGGCCCGAACATGAAGATCAAACTCTGGTCATTTCAACAGGAAAGTTTGAAAGTCCCCTATTTCATTGAATATTCATCTTTTTCCCCTGAAAGATTATATTCAGTTTTTCTGGGTAGTTGATTCTTCGATGTAATTCAAGCTCTTTTGCCTTCCAGCAAAAAGCTGTATGTGTTCTTAATGCAGATGATGCTAAATCTTGTGTAATCCTGACTGTAGCTCTATGATATTTCGTATATTCTGGTTTACAATATTTTAGCCTTACTAGAGAGTTCTGGAATTTTTCTATAAAATTCTTGGAGTGTTTATTTAGGAATCTTTCAGAAGGTGATCAGAGGATTCCTTCAATTTCTAGGATATCAGGGCAATTTTCCTGGAGAATTAAAAAAAATGAAGTCTAGATTCTTTTCCTGATCATGAATTTCAGGTAGCCAAATAATTTTTAAATGTCTTCTCTTGAATCTGTTTTCCAGATCAGTTGTTTTTCCAATGAGATATTTCTTCTAGTTTTTTCACTGTTTTGTGTTTTTTTTTAATTGTTTCTTGATTTCTCATAGTCATCAGTTTCCTTTAGCTACATCCTACATTTAAAGGAATTATTTTCTTCAGAGATTTTTTTTAAAATTTCCTTTTCAGTCTGGGCATTTCTGTTTTTCAAGGTATTCTCCTCATTGAGCTCTTGGACTGCTTTTTACATTTGACCTAAACTGATTTTTAAAATGGTAGTTTCTTTAGTTTTTTTTTGTATCTCCTTGTTAAGCTGCTGACTTAGTTTTCATGATTTTCCTGCATCGCTGTAATTTTTCTTCCCAATTTTTCCTCTACCTCCCTTACTTGCTTTTCAAAATCTTTTTTTGTGCTTTTCCATAGCCTGAGACCAATTCGTATTTTTCTTGGAGTCTTTGGATACAGAAGCTAGGACTTTGTGATCTTCTGGGTGTATATTTTGATCCTCCATGGGACCAAAGTAACTATCTATGATTAGATTCTTTTTTTTCTGTTGTTTACTCATTCCTCCACCATATAAATTGATTTGAACTCTTTGCATCTAGGATGTAGGATGCATTTTCTCTAATGTTTGAATATCTTTTGGAACTCCCCTCCCCATGCCAGGGACCCCAATTCCTTCAAAGTCTTATGAGAGGCTCTTGGCTTGTTCTCTGGTCTGTGGATGATCACAAGTACTTCCTTCTACTCTGAAATTATGAGGAGAGTCCTTGCTATGCTATGACTATGTGGGAATCCATATTGTGACCTGAATCTGAGAAGACGCAGAGCAACAGAGTCCTGTCCCATACCTCTACATTCTCCCCTGACCTCCTTTCTGTCCATGGGCTGAGTGCTCTAGAAGTAGCTGCATGGCAGCACTGCAGGTTCCTGGAGCAGGACAGTGCTGACCTGGTCTGTATTGGTCTAGGCTCCATGTTCACTCTGGTATGCCAGAGTTTTCCTGCGGATCTTTCAAGTTGTCCTTGGCAATCCCTGGACTGAGAGGTCTGAAAATTGCCCCCCCAGCTACCAATAGCCCCCCCCCCCCAGAACTCTGGTGCCCCATTTGTTCTTCCTGAATAGCTGGTGCTGCTCCACTTTGGTGTAGCCCATGGTGGATTGTGGTCCTTTCCAACCCCTTTGGAACTGATCTTTCCTGCAGATTTTCCAAGTTGTCTAGGATAGGAGAATTGTTTCACTTATTCTTTCTGTGGGCCTCACCACTCTAGAGTTTGGTTAAAGTCATAATTTATACATATTGAATTGTTTTGGGGGAGAACTTCTAGGATTATGTGCCTTCATTTCATCATCTTGGCTCTGCCCCCTGAGTCTGGAACATCTTAAAGAAAAGATGGTGAAATTTTACAAAGTACAAGGGAAAATTTGAGAATTGGTTCCCATACCATGTGTCCTATATCCCCAGGAAAATCTGGATGTCCCAGAATTATCTGGATATTAATTGTTTTTTAGTTAAACCATGAATTCTTACCCTTTGTTAGACACTTTTCAAATCATTGGTCTAAGAGAGTTCATCATTCCATGTTAGATTGAACTATGTTTCTTATATTTCTTTCAATGATGCTCTCAAATCTTTGTGATATCTTTTTATTTGCTCTTTTTTTTGGTTGAACCCAAAACATCTCTTTTGCCATAATTCCCTATCTTCCTGAAGTTGATGTTTTGAAAGATCTAGGAACCAAAAAGCAAGTACCAAAAATCTCCCCAAATCAATATGGAACACTTTTGAAAAAGTGTTCTGTGACCAACAAGTATACATAGAAAGGAATGACTGATCATGGTTATTAACAATGGAAAGAAAAAACATTTCATTTTTTTCTTTTAATATATATGTATTATTTTTCCAACCAGTTATTAAGTTGCTAGAAAATAAACACTTAAATATTAAGTTGGTTGGATCTAATTATTTAAATGAAACCATTAAGTATTTCTTTTGGTTTCAGGGTTTCAAGAGAAAAATTATTGAATTTTTTCAACTGAAAAAGAAATTTGAATATCAAAAGAATTTTTCTGATTTCCTCAGAGAATAAGAACATTGGATAAACTATTTTTGACTTAAGGAGTCCCAGTTGTATCTTATCATAACTTGAGTTTACTCAGCTCAGTTTTCCTAGTATCTCAGAAGCAATCATAATAAATAAAATATGAAGTCATGAATATAAGAGTAAGGCAGGAGTTTCTGTCATTCAACCAGCAATGAAATACTTCTGGAGGTAAAATATTAGACTGGATAAAAGTAGAGAATCGACACTTGGAAACTGACATTGATTAACTGACATAAGGGAGTTTTAAGAAAAAAAATCACCCAGAATTGAAGAAAGGAATTATGACTTAAAATAATGTAATATGGCTATGGACAGATTCAAAGAGAGAAGAAAAATCTCTGAGTAAAAGTATGGGATAGAACACTGGGTCAAAAGGTATTTGCAAACACTATCTGTAGATGAAGGCCAAACAGAGTCTTTTTTTTTTTTTTTTTTTTTTAGTGATTGTGGTAGTGAAAATGATATCTTAATCTATTCAGGCACAACAAATTTTGTCAACAGTGCTAGCTTCATATGTGATGGAATAGACACTGGCCCACTGATTTCATTGGTATTGGAAATTCTTGGGTGAGACAAAATTCCCTCTACCATTGCTGGGCAACTTTTCTACTATGGCGCATGATCTTAAACAGCTGCTTAAAGCAGTGATAGTTTAACTGGTCTAGGGTCATATATCCAGCACATGTGGAAATTTAACCAAATTCATCCTGGCTCTATTCATTATGCCACATCTCTTCAAATAGGAGGAAGAAATGGCTAATGGAAGCATATATTTGCGAATTAGAGAGCTAGGCAGGAGGAGGATAAATATAGACTGAACACTTCCTAGAAGTATCTAGAGAGCTATTAAGAAGCAATTGTTAATTTCTTTCCCCCCCCCCCTTCTGCCTTTTTTCTTCAGGATAGGAGATTCTTCTAAAGTCTCTGAAAAGTCATGGATTTGGAGTACAATGGAAGTTCTCCCTCAGTTGTTGGATGGAAGCGTAAGATCAGAGTTCATTACTAAGTACTACAAAGTCCCACAGCAGAATATTGATTATGAGAAAAGCTTAGAGATTCTATATTTTGTTTTCTTCAAATATGACAGACCCTTCAAAAAACTTTGATAAAGCTCAGACTTGACAACTCAGAATAAGAACATAATGTTTCAAAGAAGTCTTGAACTGGAGGATCATTGACAAGTGAGGTGTAAATGAGATATTGGGGGTAAAATTTTGCTGCTCATCTCAGAATCTATATGAAGTTTCAAAGAATGAGATTGGTAAGTCATTTGTATTGCATTATTTTCTACTTTAGTCAGTGATTCTGATCTCTAAGGAATGCAATGCTTTTGTTTGGGTGCTACTTGAAAATTTTATCTCTAGTAAGAAATAATGTCTTTGTTGGTATTGGGAGAAAATTTGTTTGTTTGTTAGCTTTTTTGTCTATGAGATAGAGCCCGTAATAAGATAGATAATTAATGAAGAATCAGCTGTCTATAGCATTTTTGATTTTCAAATATAGGTTAACTAGGAAGTGATTGTCAATGAATCTCTGCTTTGAAGTAAATTGTTGAGCTTGGCAGTATCTTTAGTTCACAGATATCATGTAATTATTATCAGGGCAGCCAGGATGTGCAGTAAATAGAAAGGACCTAAGTCCAAATCTGCCCTTGGGCACTTAACACTTATTAGCTGTTTGTTACTTAACTCTGACTTTCATCCAGACCTAACTCCAATCTTCCTGATTCACATTTGGCAACAGAACTCAGATGGTTCCAGAGAAGAAAGTGAGGCTGATGTAATGTTCTTTAAGAACTAAGGATATACACTAAGGACATACATATAATGTGATTAATTCCCCCTCAGCAGATAAACTAAAATCTGACAGGTTATGGGACCCTCTTTCTTATTACTCCTTAGTGAATTCTAAGACAGGGTTATATGAGGACACTGAAGTGTTGATTATAAAAGTTAACAAATCAACACGCTTTTGTTAAATTCTTATTATTTGTCTGGTACTATGTCTTGATATCTTTAGCCCTTAGTTCCATGCTGCACAGATAGCAGATGCCTTGAGAGATTAGATTACATTGATAGTATTCAGAAGAAAGATAATTTCCATCTTTACCTACTGTTTTTCTTTCTTAAAAATACTTTCCCTAATTTTTGTCCTGGAAAAAATGGCTTATTCTTTATTTTCTGGGATCTAATGGATTGACTAAAGGAAAGGAACATATTTTCCCATAGGGGCTAATGCTTTTCTATGGAAATTGATATATGGTAAAGCCTCATTTATGGTTACACCTGAAAAGAAACCACTTTAATCATGAAAATATTTTAGTTGACCACAACATTATGAATGAGATGATTTTTCACTTTAGTGTAGATAAATTGATGATATCAAATGTGAAGAGTTAGATAGGTGCTATAATGGATAGAAACATTGGATCTAGACAAAAAGATCTGAATTCAATTTTGACCTTAGATATTTCCTAGATAATGGCCTTGGGAATTCACTTAACTTATATCTGCCACAGATTTCTTTTCTGTTAAAGAAAAGACAATAATAGCACCTAACTTCCAAGGTGGTTGGTGAAAAAACATTAAAATTTTTTATAATCCTTAATACACTATATAAATGCTAACTATATGATATATTAAGATAGTGAAGACAGTGAATAGTAACAGAAATGGAATATAGAGCATCTTGACATCTTAAAGAAGCTATGCAGTGAAGTTCATAGAGAGGAGTAATACAAAATAAAATTGGAAAGATAAAAGGGGTCAAGTTTTGGAGACTGTTAAATACCAAATAGCAATTAAGTTTTGATCTTTGAAGTTGTAGGAAACACTAAGGACATATAGTTATTTAGTGACAGGGTTAGGACTATAACTCAGGCCCCTTAATATACAAACTAGTCCTCCTTTCCACTACATATCATTATGTTTGCTTTTTTAAATTTAAAAAATGTATTTATTTTCATTCATATGTACTTTCATATTTCCAAGTTACAAAATTTCCCTCCACCCTCCTTTCCCACCCCCCCTCCCCTCAGCATAGAACAGTCAGGTAAGCATTTTACATACATATTTTGCTAAACATGTTTGCAAATTGGTTATTTTTGTCATGAGGAATTAGGATTAAGAGAAAGAGATACTTAAGAGAATTTTTATAAAGTATTCATTAGATTTGGAAGAGTTTTGTGTTTGTGTGTGTGTGTGTGTGTGTGTGTGTGTGTGTGTGTGTGTGTGTGTGTTTTGTTTTGGTTTTTCTTCCTCTGGGTGGAGATAATTTAATCTACATTCAGTCAAATACTGTTGTCTTAGTTCTCTGGATTGAAGATGAAGCTGCTTCCATTAAGATTGTTTATCTCATAATATTGTTGTTGCTGTGCACATTGTTCTCTTTGTTCTATTCCCTTTGCTCAGCATCAGATCCCTTAAGTCATTCCATGCTTCTCTAGAGTCTGACCCTTTATCATTTCTTATAGAACAATAGTATTCCATAGTGTTCATGTACCATAACTTGTTTTCATATTATGTGAGAGATCAATTTCCTCCTTACATTTAGAGATGAATATGACCTCAGCTTTTATAAAATGAAAATAACAAGGCTTTTTGGCTACAAAATATGCCTTATATATACTTAAAAGAACTGGAAATTTTCAAGGACAATGACATTTTGCCTTTATGAGACCCTGCCCCATCAAATTCTCCCTTTTTGAAAGATCTTTTAAATATATTAATTAACTTTTTGGTTTGTTTCATTGTTTGAAAAATGATGGCTAAAAAGTATGCCACACTTCTTTTCCAATTCAATCCAAACTTGATGCTTGAAATCCAATTTAGTCATGGGAAAGATATTTGAGATACTGTTTTCAAAGAATAATAACATTTGAAAATTGTTCATATAAAGTGATGGTTAAGCACTTGCCAAGGTCAAATTGTGGCAGTTTAGATTGGATCTCTTACCTCCAATCATTCAAAGCTCATAATCTGGTTATACTAACAATCACTATGTGGACACTAAATACCAAGTAGACAAAAGCATATTTAGTATTGTGCTATACAATGAACATCTGAAATTGAAGAAATAACACAATTCATTAAATGGATGAAGATAAAAAAATTCTGATAGAATCTGTATAAAGAACATATACTCACAAAAGACATTTGGAAGAAGAATAGTCCTCTTTGCATTCCACATGTGAACTTCAGAGAATATGCAGATTTTCCTGGAAAACTACTATAGTTACTTCTTATTATTGCTGATGATGGAGCTGAGATCTTGTAAATACTAAAACTTAAACATTCTGATAGCTCTATTTTTTTCTACTACAGAAAAAAGAAAAGTTAAAAATGTGCACTAGCAAATTTTTCTACATTTACTAAATATAAAGGTTAATTTTGGCTTGAAATTCAATTTTCAGTTGAGCTCTGGAACTTGCAAAGATTATCCTCTGGGAGTTCAGATTGGATCTCTTACCTTCTAGTGATCAAACTTCATTATCTGGGTATGTTAACAATAATTATGTGTACACTAAATATTAAGTAGATAAAATTATATTTAATACTGTGCTATACAACAAACATATCCTAAATTGCAAAAATAATATAATTCTTTAAATGATTGATAAAGGAATACTGAGAGAAACTTTGTATTCATCTTGAAGGGGAATGATTCTCTAATATTTGTGATATTCATTTATTTAATTAATTTGTATAGAGAATAATAATTCATTTTAATTCAACAAACAATTAAATAATGTCATCTACCAGCAAGGCACTATGCTAGTATTAGATACAAAGATGAAAAACGATGGCTGCTGCTCCTGTCCTTCTGAAAGCTGCAGTCTAATTTGTGCAGGAGGGATGCTAAAACTATAATTTAAGGTAGAATATGATGATATTTTTCCTTCATTCTTGAAAAAGACCATGACATCCTAGATGTGATGACATGACAAGCATTTGAATTGAATTTGAGTGAGGGGTTGCTGTGCTAAGTCATCAGCCCCACTTTCTCCTCCAGAGTCATCTGGATCCAGAGACCAGATATGAATCAGGATGACTGGAGATGGCCCTGTATGTGAGGCAATCAGAATTAAGTGATTTGCCTAAGTTCATACAACTAGTGTCAAATATTCGAGGTTGTATTCAAACTCCCAACCTCCTGGAGTCCTTTCAACTCCAAGGTCGGTGCTCTATTCACCATGCCACATAAAGGAGCAAAGCAGGTATGTTTATACGAGAAAATTTGTATTAGAGAGATTGTGGGGAGATTGTGAAATCTTTCATGAAGAAAGTTGCATTTAAAATAACTAAAAGAAAGAGGATTTCATTTAGTTGAGGTGTGAAATTTATTTATTTCAGAAATGGAAGTTAGTCCACAAGAATGACCTCAGCAACTATGTTCATCATAAAATTGATTTTTCTATTTGGCATATTTTAATTACTGGGTAGGATCTTGGAAGTCATCTAGTCCAAGCCATACTTTATTAAGTATTCCCCAATAGACTTTCCAAAAAGTAATCATACAGTATTTACTTGAGTTCATTAGTTATGGAGTGATATCAAAGGTGCCTGTAGAAGAAATGACTCTGGCAGGGAAAAAGATACTCATTATCAAAGACTAGAGAAAAGGAGAGAGAGTGAGGGAGAGAGAGTGAAGGATGACCATGAGGAGTTTTTGATGCAGAGTAGGGAATAATCAGGAACTCAAAGAAAAATTTCACTCTTCTTCAAAGAAAAATGTATGATTCTCAGCTGATAAAAGAGACATTGATGTGGGAAATGAGAAAATAACAAGGTATAGAGTAGCTTCTATGGAGAAATCAATCAGATGGTGAAGGGTCTTGAATTCATAACCTATAAAGATTTGTTGAAGGATTTCCTGAAAAGCAGAATCTTCATGTGTGACATAGTAGTTGTCTTCAACTACTTGATGAGCAAGGACTTGATGAGCAAGAGGATTACTCTAAACTTAATAGATTTTATGATTCCTTTGAACTGCTTCAATTCTGCCTTGTTCATAGAGCATAGCACCCTCTCTGATGAGAATATGCCATGCTGTGCAGTTCTGCGCTAGAGTCTCCCATACTGCACAATTATTTTCAAAGTTCTTAAGCAGGACCTTCAGTGTCCCTGAATTGTTTCTTCTGACCCCCATAAGAACACTTGCCCTCTGTGAGTTCTCCATAAAAGTCTTTTTTTTGGCAAACCTATATTTGGCATTTGAACAATGGGGTCAGCCCATCTTAGTTGTGTTCTCTGCAGGAATGTTTGAATGCCTGTCAGTTTAGATTGAGAAAGGATCTCAGGTGATCTTCAGAATCTTAAGACAGTTTAAATGCAAGTGATTCAGTTTCCTCATATGGTGCTTTTAATTCTCCAGGTTCCACAGGCATACAACAGTGAAGTCAACACCTTGGCTCTGTAAAGTCAAATTTTAGTTTGGCTGTCAGTCTAAAATTTCATACCTAAGATAATTTCTATTGTTTTATTTGAAATCCTAGATAATTTATGCTTACAGTAGATATTTGATAAATTATTGATTAGTGTGTATTAGATTAGATTAGTTTAGAACACATCAGTAATTTATCTTTTATGGCATTTTGATTTATTGACTTTTTATTTTACAGCAATGACAGTCATAATGCTTAGTTTGCTTCAAGGTACAGCTAAAATTGTGTATGTATATATATATAGATAGATAGATAGATGATAGATAGATAGATATTGATATTGATATAGATATAGATGAAGCTCCTGACTCTAAGGGATTATTTTGATTTATTTTTTATGTTTATCAGTCTAACTTAATATTAGTGCTTTTCTTCTGTTAATCATTTCCTAGTTTTCTTTTACATAGATTGATCTGTATTTATTTGTTTGCATGTTGTTTACCCAATTGTACTGTAAATTCCTTGAAGGCAGGAATTCTTTTTGCATTGCCCACTTGACACAGTTTCTGAAACATTTTTATTATTAAATTGTTTCAATTCTCTCTGACTCTGTGATTTCATTTGAGTTTTTCTTGGTAAAGATAGTAGAGTGGTTTGCCATTTCCTTCTCCTCATGTTACAATTGGGGAACTGAGGCAAACAGGATTTAGTGGTTTGCTCAAGATCCTAAATTAGTAAGGGTCTGAGAATGGATTTGAAGTTAGGTCTTCCTGACTCCAGGGACAGTGATCTATCTACTGTACCACCTAGCTGCCTATCTGACATATAGTAGATATTTAACAAATGTTTATTGATTGATTTATTGATGTTTTGTATTTAGTTTACTTCATATACTATTTTCTTCAAGAAAAGTACCTTGAGGTTAGCGACATTTGTTTTGCTTCTCATCCTTAGTGCATCACAGAGTTCTTATTCTATAACCTTATGTTATTCTCTGATCTTTGTTTTTTGATTTTGCACCTATTCTTTCTAAAGCTTGCATATGTGGAATGTTTCCTGTGAGAGAAATAATGATTAAATAGCAAATTGTTGGGAATATACAGTTTTTACCCCTTTCTAGATCCTCATTATCTACTAGGTCAAGCCAAAATCTAAAGCAAATTTTTGATGGATGAGACAGCCAAGTCCTCAGGGTATATATCTTTACTTTAGCTCTGGCAGGTTTGAGCAGCAGGAAGGGGAAGAGTCTTTGTCTAAATTACATGAGGCTGGGGGTGGTCTGGGAATTAAAGTGATCATTAGAATAGTTCTACCTCTTATTAGGATATTCATTCTTCTCATTAATTGTTAACCAGTCAGGAACATTCACTCCCCCAAGAACATTTAAATGTTGAATGATTTCCATGAAGTATCTTCCACTGATACCTCTTATTAATAATTAGCTAGCATGATCAATAAAATGATTAATTACCTAGAAACTATGTCTCTCGAACTTTTTATATGTCACATGCAGAATCAAAGAAATTAACAGTTCTCTAATATCTGAGACCAGGAAGGCATGCTGGATTGGTTCCTCAAGCCCTCCCTTCTTCCTGAGGTTTGGGTTTTGTAGGTGAAATTTGCCTCAGTTACACATAATAGGAAGATAAGATCATAAATATGGATCAGAATGATCTCCATATTTTACAGCTGAGGAAATTCAGGCTATGAGAAATTCAGTTCCCCTTAAAATTTTGGCTGCCCATTGGAGTCCAGTTTACTTCATTATTACTATTTTGCCTTTGATTTATTTTGGTAATTGGTTTATCTTTAAGTAACCACTTACCCTTTCATTTGCTTTACTTTGCATTTTCCTTTTTTAACATCTAGTTTTAAATAATAATTTCATAATGGTATTTAACTCAAAGAGAAATGTATCAGAATCTGAGTAACAGATTCTTAAAGCTAGAAAATTCACTGGAGGTCACAGAATCCAACCCACATCAGATACAATTTGTTTCTACAATAATTTTGTCAAGGAACAGATTCATAGTAGGGATAGGAATTCTGGAAGAAATTGCTAAAGACGTTTTTCATATAAGAAGTGATACAAAAAATATCCTTGAAGATATGTATAGTTGACAATTGAAATGGGCTGATAACAGACTCATAGTCCAACAACTACACTGCAATGAATCTTGGAAATATAGAACTGAAAGGAAGACCTCCAAAATATTAGGTAGATCTTCTATGGAAAACATTTAGAAGGGGAGGGGAAGATATCACACAGGATGAGAATGTCTAGCTTCAGGTGTATCCTATCGCTCCCATTGGAAGGAATGACAATATTATTGAGATCATACATTCACCAAATTATTCAAAATTTGCCCAGAAGTGTTTGCAAAGACCCATAAATATCAATAAAATCTCTGAATTCTATTGTTAATATTCACAAAGAGAGAGTAATACATAACTATTTATAGATTATGTAGTTCCCAAAAAGCACAGTGTTTTTCTGGACTTTGCCACCAGCATATCTGCAAGGGATTAATGCAATTGCTGCTGATCTGATTTGTCATATACTCATAAGAATAGCTTTAGGGAAGTAGTGTGATGAGCAAATAAATTCAGTGAAATGGCCATGATTAATTTGGGCCTAATTTCTGTGGTCTTGGCCTCAGTTCTCTGATAATTAGTTGGATCTCCCTTGTATTCTACTTTTGGCTTCTTTGTATTTTCCAGGGAGCTATAGAAAGAACACTAAATTTGGGGGTCATAAAATCAAGGTCAAATTATAATTCTAATACTTATAATTTATGAAACCTAAGGTAAGTCATTTAATTCCACTAGGTCTCAGTTTTTTCACCTATAAAATGTGGGGTTCAGGAGAAGATATGTAAAATATCTTCCAGTTTAAGACTTATTTCCTGAGTAAGATGAATTTAGAGGGGCTTGATAATTAGGCAAAGGACTTTGATATTGATTTAATAAATAATAGATCAATTTTCACTTGAGGATGCAATAATATGATAAAAATGGCATTTTGATGCTACATATATATAAGCATATATATATGAAACATGGTATAATATAGTCAATAACAACTTTCACTTGTATCATATACTTATTATTTCTCCTTGAATTAATCTTAATTATAAGGAAATAACATATATTTAATGTTTGTGCAATGCACTCACTAAACCTTTGGTCTCCTTCCTCCGATCAAGGGCTCTAAATTTCTTGTGCACGTTGAAATCTTACAATCCTTACATCTCTTCACCGCCCCCCCCCCCATCTTCAACCCTCCCCAGTTAGTTTAATTGGTCTTCTTTTCCCTCATGTATTCTCTTCAAGGACATGCAGGAGGTCAGAAGGGTGTCAATTAAATTGTGAAAAACACAAAATTTCCTTTTAAATAAGGTGGTTCAGAGTGAAGTAGGGTTTATTGTCATTAAATATTTAGTTAAATTTTTTGATTTAACTATGTTAAAATTAGAAAAAAACACATTCTTAGTGCATTCCAAATTTTTTTTTTTATCAAGGAAATCTTTCCTCCTTCCCTTCTGGAGGGAATTTTTGACAATTATCATAACTATTATACTGTTACTACTCTCCACTCCTCATCCTTACCCAGTTCCTTCCAATTCCTTCCAATGTTATTTATTTATGTAATTAAGAAGAACTTCTTATAACAAATATTCAATATTCTATCACCCTTTGCATGGGCTTGACCTTATACCTAGAATGCTCTCCTTTTTAATCTCTGTCTCTCCAAGACAAGTTCTACCTTCTTCTCGTGGTCTTTACTGACTCTCATCATTAATATTTCTTCATTATTTTGCACATATGACTTGATAAATAAATATACTTATATATGAGTGCAATGAATCCCTCCAATAGAATGTTAGCAAGGAATGAAAGAAAACAAGGACTATTTCACTTTCTGTTTCTGCAATTTCTCTCTCTCTCTCTCTCTCTCTCTCTCTCTCTCTCTCTCTCTCTCTCTGTGTGTGCGTGTGTGTGTATAGGAGTGTTAGAGCTATAATTTCATTGGTAGAGGTAACTACTGGAAAGAAAATATAGAGAGAATCACTAGTGAATTTAAGTATGTTTTTCAATATCACGCAGTCCATTTGTGACAGAGGCTTAAATTGCACAATTGTCTTCCTGATTATGAGGTCAACAATCAAGCAATCAACCAAATTTTTGTGATTAGGTGATGAGAAGATAGAAAGATGATCCTAAAGTCAGGAAGACCTACTCTTATTTTCTTGTGAATGTTGAATTCTTAACAATTCTAGGATCTTTTCCCTTGCTTTTCTTTCACCACAAGTCAGTATAATTAGCCTTCATTTTCCTTTATATTTTCCCTTGAGGGACATGCAGGAGGTCAGAAGAGTATCATTCAATTGTGGAAGCCACAAAACTTCATTTTGAAACAAGGTGGTTCAGAATGAAGTAGGGTTTGTCATCATTAAATATTTAGGTACATCCTTTAATTTAGCCATGTTAAAGTTAGAGGAAAAAATCATGCTTTTAAAGTATTCTAAATAGTTTTTTTAATGAAAGAAATCTTTTTCACCCTTCCTTTTTGAGGAACCTTAATTAGTATTTTGTAACTATTCTCCAATCTTAACTCTTAACCAATTCCTTCCAATGAATTCCAGTTAGATACTAGGTGCAACTAGATGATACAGTCACTAGAGCACTAGACTCAATATCAGGAAAACTTATCTTCTTGAAATCAAATCTAGACTCAAGGTACTTATTAGATGTGGGTAAGTTAGTGTTTACCTCAGATTTCTCATCTGTAGGATGAGCTGGAGAAAGAAATGGCAAACCATTTCAGTATCTTTGTCAAGAAAACCATAAATAGGGAAAGGAATAATTTGACACAACTGAAAAACCAAAGAAAGTCACTAGCTGTGTGAACTTGGGCAAGTCTCTCAACCTCTGTTTGTCTAACTTTCCTTAAGTTGTATCAGGTTTGCAGAGATGGTTCAATATTAGGAAAACAATCTATAATTGACCATATCGACAATTAACTAAATTGACCAAATCAAAATGAACAAAAATGTATGATTATCTCCATAGGTCCTGAAAAAGCCTTTGACAGCATATAGCACACATCTATCTAAAACTAACATTATTTGTAATGAGGATAAGTTAGAGACATTTCCAATAAGATCAGGGGTGAAACATGAATGCCCATTTTTATCAATGTTATTCAACATTGTTTTAGAAATTTTAGTTTTAACAGTAAGAAAAAAAGGAATTGAAGGAATTATGATAGGTTATGAGGAATCGAAACTCTTACTCTTTGCAGATGATGTGATAGTATATAAAACCCTAAAAAATCAGCTAAAAGCCTACTTTAAACAATTAGCAACTTTGACAAAGTTTTAAGATATAAAATTAACCCACATAATTCATCATCATTGCTATATACCACAAAGGCCAACAGCAAGAGATGGAGAACTTCCATTTAAGATAACTATGGACAACATAAAATATTTAGCAGGATACCTGACAAGACATACCTAGAAATTATGTGAGCACAATTACAAAATGCTTTTCTTATAAATACACACTGATCTAAAGAAATGGAAAAACAACTATTTATGTTTAGGCCAAATGTAATAAAAATTGTAGTTCTACCCAAATAAAATAATTAATTCAGGGCCATACAAAGCTACCAATGATTGTTTTACAGAACTCAAAAATTAAAAAAAAATTCATCTGAGGTGGATAGAGCACCAGGCCTGGAGTCAGGAGTACCTGAGTTCAAATCTGGCCTCAGACACTTAATAATTACCTAGCTGTGTGGCCTTGGGCAATCCACTTAATCCCATTTGTATTGCAAAAACCTAAAAAAAAAATTCATCTGGAGGAATAAAAGCTCAAGAATTTTAAGGGAATTACTGATGGAAAAAGGCAAAGTAAGGTGACCTGGCCATACCAGATCTAAAATTATATTATAAAACATCAGTCATCAAAACTGCCTCATACTGGCCACAAAAATAGAGAAGTGGATTGGATAAAAAACTAGTTAATGATTATGATAACTTAATATTTAATAAAACCAAATACTCTAGTTTCTGGGATGATAACTTACAATCTGACAAAAACTTCTGGGAAAACTGGAAAAATAGTATATTAAAAAAACTAAGAATAGACCAACATCTCACACTCTATACCAATATAAAGTTGAAATGAATACAAGGATTATATATAACAGATGATGCCATAAGCCAATTAGGAGAAGAAGAAATAATCTGTCAGATCTGTCTAGAGATGTTTCTGACCAAAGAAGAGAAAGAAAGTAATAAATTGAAAAATGGATAATTTTGTCATATTAAATAAAAAAAGATTTTGCACAAGCAAAACTAATGTCATCAAGATTAGAAAGCATGTAGAAAAACAATTTTCATAACTAGCATTTCTGATAAAGGACTCATTTCTAAAATATATAGAGAACTGAGTCAAATTTATGAGGTCCAATCATTTTCCAGTTGATAAATGATCACAGGATATGAAGAAGCAGTTTTCAGATGAAGAAATTAATACTATCTATAGACAAATAAAAATTCTTCAGGTTATTATTGACTAGAGAAATATAAATTAAAACAACTAAAATGTATTACTTCACACCTATCAGATTGCCTAAGATGGTAAACAGAAGAACAATGATCAACATTGAAAAGAATGTGGGAAAAACTGGGGCACTACTGCAATTGGTGGAGTTGTGAAGTGATCCAACCATTTTGGAGAGCAATTTGAAACTTAGCCCAAAGTTCAATAAAACTGTGCAGTACTACTACTAGGTCCATATCCCAAAGAGATCATTAAAAAGAAAAGAGGAAAAGTCTCACATATATAAAAATATTTATAGCAACTCTTTTTGCAGTATGGCAAAGAATTGGAAATTGAGGGTGTGTCCAGCAACTGGAGAATATCTGAGTAAATTGTAGTTTATAAATGTTATGGAGTACTATTCTATAAGAAATCATAAACAAGGGGACAGCTAGGTGACTCAGTGGATAGAGCCTTGGAGTCAGGAGGACCTGAGTTCAGATTTGGCTTCAGACACTTAATAATTACCTAGCTGTGTGATCTTGGGCAAGCCACTTCACCCCATTGTGTTGCAAAAACTAATAAAAAAGAAAAGAAATCATGAGCAACCTAACTGCAGTAAAGCATGGAAAGACTTGCATGAACTGAAACTGAGTGAAATAAGCAGAACCAGGAGACCGTTATACACACTAACATTAACTTTGTGAGATGATTAACTACGAAAGACACAACTCATCTCAGTAGCTCAGTAATCCAGGACAACCCTGGGAAATCTGTTAAGGAAAATGCCATTCAAAAAAACCCCAAACCTAATTGTAGAGCAAAACATAATATATATTTACTTTTTAAATTTTTACTATATTTTTTTCTTTCTCATGTTTTTTTACCCATTCAGTTCTAATTCTTCCTTAGCACAACATGACTACATGATTATGCATGTAAAGCCTGTATCAGATTGCTGCCATGGGGAGGATGGAGGTAAGGAAAAGATGTAGGATAACATGGAACTTTTAAGTTTGTAATACAATGAATATTAAAAACTAGATTTGTATGTAATTGTAAAATAAATTATATTTTTAAAAAATAGTCATTTAAACATTTTGCCTTTAAAATTTTGGAACAAATTCCTAATTCCCTAAAATGAAATAAAAAATGTATGTGGGAATAGAGGTGTGTATGGAGTGAAATTTGCAGTGGTTTATATGGAGTTATGACTATTTGGAGAGTAAGATGGAAAAAAAACCCCAACAGTCTGTAGCAGAACTATTTTTTTTTTTTTTAAGATTTTGCAAGGCAATGGGGTGAAGTGGCTGGTCCAAGGCCACACAGCTTAAGTGTCTGAGGCCGGATTTGAACTCAGGTACTCCTGAATTCCAGAAACAGTGCTCTATCCACTGCACCACCTAGCCACCCCTGTAGCAGAACTTGATTATGATTTTTGCCCTTTCCCTGATCCATTTATTTGACTATTTTATATGAAATGACACAATAGCTATATGCCTTGTTTGGAAAATTGTGCATAATTTCCTAGTTTGATAAAAGGATGATTTAAGTATGTAGGATTGAGAGATGGAAACAATTTCACCAGACCATTCTCTTATTTTCTTCATTTTATAGTTAATAACTTAGGGGTGAATAAGAAAGAGTCCTGGGCTTGAGACACTTAATTATTACCTATGTGGACTTGGGCAAGCCACTTAACCCCACTGCCTTGAAAAAAAAATTAAAAAAATGAAAGATTCCCAGGGAAAAGTAAAACTATTTTATGTATGTGTTTGTATGTGTAGTGTGTGTGTGTGTGTGTGTGTGTGTGTGTGTGTGTGTTGTGTGTGTGCATTGCAGTTTAGAAGAATCCCTCTTCAACACCAGTTCTCTATTACTGGTACAAATCTAGGGCATTAACAAAGATTCTTTTAAAAATATTCTTTGGAGACAGCTAGGTGGTGCAATGGATAGAGCACTGGCCTCTGGAGTCAGGAGGACCTGAGTTCAAATCCAACCTCAGATACTTAATAATTACCTAGTTGTGTGGTCGTGGGCAAGTCACTTAACCCCATTGCCTTGCAAAAAAAAATTAAAAAAACTCTAGTCTTTGATATTCTCCCACTACCTATAGAAAAATCTCTCTAAAGGCAAGGACAATATCTTATGATTAAAATCATGGACATGTAGAATTCAGCTTTTTTATATTCCAAGTACTTTGCCACACGTTTGACACAAAATATCCAGTAACTCGAGAATAATAGTGAAAATAACAATTCCCAAACATGAGTGCACATAATAGAAAATTCTATAGCTTTTCTCCTGTCTACTACTGACTTCCTGAAAAGATCTAATTTGCTCATCTCTTTAGGTCTGGTTGTCCCAGGTCCTAAAACAGGACAAATTGGCTTAGCAATCCTGTTTGTTGGCTAGGGTATGATCTAAGAATCAGTTACTTGGTATGAGCCAGATTGCTTCAAATTGCCCCATCCTAAGAAAGAATACTTCCCATCCTTTTCCCAGACTTTTCCCCAATAGTCTTTTGGTGTTGTTGAAGCAATTGGGATTAAAAAATTTGCCCAGGGTCGAACATCTAGTAAGTATCTGAGGCCATCCATATTTGATCTCCTTAACTTCAGAGCCATGCTCTATCTACTGTGCCACCTAATTGCTTAGTACCAATAGTCTTTTGAAAACTTCCCCTCTATTCTTCTTGATGCTTGACAAAAGACAAAAATCTATTTTTTTGTTTTTCATAGCATTGTCCTATTCTCTGGCTTATTTTAAGTCTCCAAATAATCTTATAGACCATAAAACAAAGACAAATTCAAAATAGCATTTAGTAATGATGGGCTTCTTTTCTTCTGAAATGACAGTAGCAGAGTGAAAGAGGGAGCAAAGGAGACTATAATCCTATAGTTTTTAGGTTACCTATAAATACTAAATTATCTATTAGTACTTTAAATGTGACATCTTATCTAGCCACCAAAGAGCAGATCTAATTCTGGAAGAACAGAAGAGTATTATTCTTAATATACATTCTCTCTATTAAACCAAGGAATAATATTTTTAATTTAAATTTATTTACTTATTATTCCAATTGCATGCAAAGATAATTTTGGCATTATCATTTTTGAAAGATTTTTAGTTTTATATTTTCTCCTTTCATCCTTTTCTTTTTCCTCATTAAAAGTGAGCAATCTGATATAGATTTTACATGTAAAACTATGTTGAACATATTTCCATATTAATCTTGTTGTGATGAGTCAGAACAAAAAGGAACCAAAAAAACCATGAGAGGTTTAAAAAATATAAGGCAAAATTTTTTTAAATGGAAAGTGGTATGTTTTGGTCTGCATTCAGACTCTATTGGCCCTTTTCTGGATCTGGATGGTATTTTACAGCACAAGTCCTTTAGAATTGTTTTTTATTATTGTACTGCTGCGGAGACTTAAATCCATCGTATTTTATCTCCATACAATGTTGCTATTGATGTGATTAATCATGTGGTTCTACTCATTTCATTCAGCATCAGTTCATGTAAATCTTTCGAGGCTTTTTTGAATTTTGCCTGTTCATTATTTGTCACAGAAAAATAGTTCTCCATAGCATTCTTTTTTTTTTTTTTAGTTTTTTTTTTTTGCAAGGCAAGGGGGTTAAGTGGCTTGCCCAAGGCCACAAGGCTAGGTAATTAAGTGTCTGAGGCCAGATTTGAACTCAGGTACTCCTGACTCCAAGGCCAGTGCTCTATCCATTGTGCCACCTAGCCGCCCCTTCCATAGCATTCTTATGCCACAATTTGTTCAAGTATTCCCCAACTGATGGACATCCCCTCAGTTTCCAATTCTTTAACACTACAAAGAGAAAGCTGCTATATTTTTGCACATGGTGTCTTTTCCCATTTTTTTGAGATAAAGAACTAACAGTGGTATTCCTACATAAAGGAATATGCACAGTTTTATTGATCGTTAGGTTAAGTACCAAATTGCCCTCCAGAATGTTTGGATCAGTTCACAGCTCCACCAATGATAAATTAGTGTTCCAGTTTTCCCTTACCCACTCCAACGTTGATCATTGTCCTTTTTTTGTCTAATTGGCCAGTCTAATAGGTTTGAGGTAACACTTCAGAGTTGTTTTAATTTATTTCTCTAAGAAAAATGATTTAAAGCATTTTTTCATATGACTGTTATATCTTTTATTTCTTCATCTGAAACCTGCCTGCATATCCTTTGACCATTTATCAACTGGGGAATGATTGACTCCTATAAATTTGACTCAATTCTTTATATATTTGGGAAATAAGTTGTTTATCAGAAATGCTAGCTGTAAAATTGTTTCCTAACTTCCCATATTCTTTGACAAAATGGTTTTGCAGCTATTTGGAAGGATGTTCCAGGCTCAGCAAACCAGTAGCTGGCTTTGAGAGTGACTGGATAAGTACTGGTGGCAGCTGCTTTTGTAATTCTCAGTCCACAGATCATAAAGAGGTCAGAAGGAGATTAGTTTGTTGTTCTCTTTCTAGCAGCAAACAAATGTGTTGACAAATTTGGGTTTATCAGGTGTCCAAATATCATTTCATAGGACCTTTAGTCATTTTTACATTGCTCATATGTATGAGTGAATATTCTATTATGAAAATCATTGCAACTTATACCTTTGGCAGTAGATAAGATGGTAGAGAGACTTTATAAAGAATTTTGGGAAAAAACCTTTAAATTAAATTAGAATATATAGTGCAAAGACAGGTACACTAGAGAGGAAAGAAATGAGAGAAAACAATCATTTGTAGGCTGTATTGAAGCCTTTTATTTAAATGGAAAAGTTAAATGTTGATTTACATAGAGCATGATCAGGTAGATTAGCAATAACAAGGTAGAACCTGACCTGCAATCTATGTATACAGATGTCTATATATCATGAATACTTTATTTGAGAAGATTGTTGAAAATTACCAGACCCTGTATAGCAGATTATAACAATATAACTGAAGGGCTTTGAATGGCACCAAAGGACTTTATATTTGATCCTGAAGATGATAGAAAGCTGCTAGAGTTTATTGAATGAGGGGGTGAGGTGTGACATGGTATGACCTACAGAGTAGGAGGATTAATTTGATAGTTGAATGCAGAACATTGCACAGACTGAGAAGATGTGACTATGAATGAATTTATGTCTGCATCATTGATGATGGTATTCACATTGATGATATTTAGTATTCATTGCAGGTATGAATATGCCAGGTTATGATTAAACCCATTTCAAAGAAAAAGAAACTGAAAGTCAGAGATTACTGAAGACCATACAATTAGTAGTAATAAAAACAGAACTCAAACCCAAATCTTCTAACTGCAATCAAGTCCGATGCTCATTCCTTTATCCTACAATTTTTTACTGTACCTAACAATTTATTATCTAATTTATCTAATTTTATTTCTTTGTCCAGTTTTGAAATCACATCACAAGTTCTAGACCACAGAAGAAAAAAGAAACAATTGGAATTTAATTTTTCATTCCATTTCTTTTTTTCAAGGTGAAGGGAGAGTCAAGTCTCTGGAGTTTTGTGCAGCTGTTTTCAGTGAAACTTCCAGGTAACTTCAAATTTTCCATTCTTCCAAGGTGGTCTGATAAAAGGAGAGTTGTATACAACTCTCTTGGTCTATGCTCTCTGAGGACTTTTGTCCACCCTAGAACTTTGAGGAATGTCCCTATTTCCTTGAGACAGCAAGCTTAGGTACACTATTGTTCTTCCTATCCCTGACATTGTGACTTAGGACTGTAACCCAGATCTGATTTTGGGTAAGGCAACAGAGTCCTGCCTCAGTGCTCCTTCTGACCTCCTTACCATCTGTGGTCTGAGAATTACAAAAGCAACTGCCACCACCACTGATCCAGTTACTCTTAAAGCCTATTACTGGTTTGCTGGACTGAGTCTGTACTTCTGTGACCTGCACTGGACTGCACTCCACTCTCCCTGATGGGACAGATCTTTTCTACTGACCTTTGGCTTTTGTGGACTGAGAGGTCTGAAAACAACCACTGATGTCAGTGATTCAATTGTCCAGGCTGCATGTGCTTGGATTGCTATGTCCTTGACTGATGTGCATTATACAATTCTTCTTTTTCATCTTTCCTGGAAACTTATAAGTTGCCTTGGGTTGGAAAATTATTTTGTTCCATCTTTTGGTGAGTTCTGCCACTCTAGAATTTGTTATGTTATTAATTTTTAATTTTTTTATTTATGGCAATGGGTATAAGCGTGACTTGCCCAAGGTCATACAGCTAGGCAATTACTAAGTGTCTGAGTCCAGATTTGAACTCACGTTTTCCTGACTCCAAGGCCAATACTCTATTCACTGGGGCACCTAGCTGCTGCCTCTTATGTCATTAATTAAAGATATTTGGAAAGGTTTGGGAAAGACCTCCAGGAGTCCATATCATTACTCCCATCATCTTGGCTACACCTCTGAGAATTCTTAAAGAACTGGAACAAGAAGGCAATATCTGAACTGAAATTCCATCAGGATAGTCCCTTAACTCAAGAAGTTACTTCATATTATTTCTGTTAAGGGCAGAGAGCTGGTATCAGAAATCCAAATAAATCAGGAGGAGTGCCAAGCCCTGGCTCCAGGCCTGGCTCAGGATTTCTGTGCTTTATCTGCTCTGCTAAAGAGTTACACAAAGCATGGAAATCTTTCTCCTTCAGGACATTGGTGCTATCTTGTGGCAGCAGGTAAAATTTGAAAAGGTTTTTGATTCCTAAAGACAAAATTCTATCATAAATAGGTAACCAGATGGATGGATAGATAGACAAGTAAATATATAGATGCATACATATATAGATACATATATGGTTGATAAATAAATAATCAATTGAGAAGCATGAATTAACATGCTAAGTATAAGTGAATTAATTGTCCAGTTCTTTCAGTTGATCTAAATTATAAGAAAATAATCTCACTGCATTCTTCTCTATTGAATCTACAACTGTCATATTATAGTTTTAGGAGCCTTAATTTAGAAATGATATTATAGTTCAGAGATAATATAGAGTATGATAACCCAAATTGTTGGTGGTTGTTGTTGTTGTTCTCCCTTTGCATAGTATGTAAACTTGTGAATCCCTTTCCAGAACACTTTTCTTCAATATATATAAAAGAATATAAACAAAAACAATTATGTTAAAGTAGTTACAATATATTTTAAAAAATATAAGTACCTCAGGTTAAAATATCTGGAGTGACTTCTGATATCTCTTCCACTTTGAGATCCTACAATTCTGGTTTTGATAAGCAGAACTGACATTCTGTTTTTTTTTATATTGAACTGATGTTTTATTTATTGTTTATTGTTTGGTTTTATATTTCAATCATTTACAGATGAAAACCATTCAGTCTTGTATAACAAAGGAAAGCAAACAAAACTAGCAATAGTCACCTTATCTCAGTATTTATTATTTTCATTTTGTAGCACCCATATCATTATCTAATGTGTTTTAATTTTCAGAAACCCATTTTCTCTTCCTAACACCTTAGATTCAACTGAAGAAAAGAAAAAATAAAACAAGATTTTTATAACAGGTACAGAGTCAAACAAAATGTATTCCCTCTCCACAAACATAGTTTGGTACTTTGTCTGTAATTCATGGTTTTAGAGAGTTGTTTAAGTCTCTAGGAAGTTAAGGTACTTGCCAGGGATATGTTAGAGGCAAGTCTTGGAACGATTTTGAATCAATTTTGTTTGGCTTTGAGACCAGCTCCCTATCCACTATACTACATTTTCTGCCTTTGTGAGCTAAAATGTTTCTAAAATCATATTGATTCTCCTGGGTTTTTAACCTTTACTCTATTAGTTCTTTGCCTCAAAAGTATGATGAGTGGGTGTTAATCAGTTTTAGGTTTTTACTTTTGAATTTATTTTTTGGATAGCACTATCTGAATTTGTTTTAGACAGTCTGTTAGTCTACGGCTCTCACAAAAACTGGTCCTTTGCCTTTTTGTTTGATATCTCTTTAGGTAAATTTAACTCAGTTACCTGGTCTCAATTTCCTCCTATAGGAAGCAAAGGAATCCTTAAAGTAAGAGTTGGTTGGATATCAAACAATTTCCATTTCAGAACTTAACTGTCAATTTTTCTGTTTTCAATGAACTGTGAAGCATACCTTCTTCTCTCAATAGAGAGGTCCTGGATCCTAACACCGAATTAGAAGGAATCTCAAAGACAGGCTAATCTGGGTGATCCAAGTCATTTTACAGATAAGAAAATTAAGGACCAGAGAGGTTGAATAACTTATTTAATGTCACAAAAAAATAATCATCAAAGGCAAGATTTAAACTCAGATCTTCTGACTCTAGAACCTTTTTTCACTTCACTACAAATGTAAAGTTGTAGAATAAGGTATATACTTTTATAAGTGACCAAGGTATTGTTTTGCTCAAATTTAGTTTTTTGTTATATGTAAGTGTTCTGTTTAGATTAGTGTTTGTGGAGAAGGGTTTGAGTGTACAGAATGATATCAAAAAAGAACCTAAAGATAGTAAAACAATATTATTATTATTTTAAGTTTCCAAAGTCATCTTTGGAGAGCTGAAATGTCCTGTAACTTAGGAGGAAATTAGGTTTGTCTGGCATATTGCCTTGTGGACTCCATCTAGAAGTCAGAACATAAACTGATACTGTCCCATGTGAAGAGGGAGGTGTGTAAGAGGAGCACAGTAGTGACTTCAGAAAGTTTATGCATTGAAATGATATCCCCTCAATACCCAATTGACTTCTGAGGTAGATAGGCTATTAATCTTCCTGCCTGGCGCTGGGACTTCTGATTTCCTTAGCTTTTGATGTTCTTTTTGATGTTAAGTCCCCCTGAAAAAATAGCTTTGGCAATTCCCAGCTGAGGTTTATAAATGTATTTATTCTTGGAAAATGGAAATACTTAAATTAATGTGTGGGCCTTCTAACCCAGTTTACCCCCTTATCCAAAGCAATCTGTAAGTTGACTATGACCTCTTCACTCCTTACTATACTATTTTCTTAAATGCCCATACTAACAGGATGCAATTACCTTTTAAAAATTCTATATATGACCTTTAGAGAGCATTTTATAAAATAGCTGGGCATTAAACTGACCCCAGTCAACAATGGATAGATCTCTTTGTAGGGTAGGATTTGTAGTATTTATTGAAATTGTACTATTTTTCTATCCATCAATCAAAATTCATCAAGTACTAAGTATTTTAAAATATTAATTAAATTTTATTCTTATAGCAATCATTTGGATTAGATAATAACATTAACTTAATTTTAAATGGGAGGAAACTAAGTCAGATAAAGGGTAAATGTTCACACAATTAGCTAAATGTCTGAGGTTAAATTTGAATTCAGATCTTTCTAGTTCTAGGTTTTATCTATGTGCTACCTGGGTGCCTCATAAGGCCATAGAACAGTAATGTAGTGCACTGCATTGGAAGACCAATCACTTAATCAGGTACCTGTATTGGTGCTAAGGATACAAAAACAAAAGAGAACCATTCTCTGACCTCAAAGAACTATTCTACTTGAGGATAAACACATCAAAAAGTAAAATATAAAATGTTAAAATAAAGCCATTGTAGGGTATGGTGGGTGTGGATAGTGTTTCTTTGTCTGTGTGTGTGTGTGTGTGTGTGTGTGTGTGTGTGTGTGTGTGTGTGTTGAGGGGATTAAGAAAGGCCACTCTTAAATTAAGCTTTCAATGAAAGTGGGGATTCTAAGAGACAAATTGAGAAAAGAGGCCATTCTATTATTGAGAAACAACCTATGGAAAAGATCAGAGATGGAGATAGAGTGTTACTTGTGAAAAACAGTCAGATGGCTGAATTGATTGCACTTTGTAGAATACAGTTAATCTGGAAAGAAAGGTTGGATCCAGGTAGTAAAGGTGTTAAAGGTAACCAAAAAAAAAGGAAGAAGGAATTTTATTTCAGCCTACAGGTAATAAGAAGTCAATATTTTATTGAGCTGAGAAATGATATGACTAAATGTACAAAGTGTAGATGACATTACTAGTGTGGTTCTAATGCACGTTTCAACATGATGAACCTAGAAAAATAATACAAGAAAAATGGGAGAACCTGTGGTGCAATGGATAGAGTTTTGGGAATATAGCTGATGAAATCTGTCATCTCTTTCTGTCTCTGTCTCCGTCTCTCTCTTTCTGTCACTAAGGAGAACCAATGAACCAATCTTGTATTTAACTTTGACTTCTTTAAGTCTTCTGATTTATTTTATAATAAAATTACCAAAAACTTATTTCACTAATTTCTCAACTCATTGACTCTTAGACAGAAATTTGATGGTTAAAGTACCAAAATTTGTAAATCTATGAATGGTAAGAAAATTATTGTTTATTAGCAAATAAATCACCAAAAAATGAAATAAACTATATGTTAAAAGTAAGGAAGTAGGGGCGGCTAGGTGGCACAGTGGATAGAGCACTGGCCCTGGAGTCAGGAGTATCTGGGTTCAAATCTGACCTCAGACACTTGATAATTACCTAGCTGTGTGGCCTTGGGCAAGCCACTTAACCCCGTTTGCCTTGAAAAATCTAAAAAAAAAAGGCAAGGAAATAAGTGGTACTGATGCAAAATTAGAGAATAATTAGAGAATAATTTAATTAGAGAATAGGTCAAAATCAATACTAAATTAAAATATTAAAATGAGAATAACATTTTTTGCACAATTTTAACAGGATTGTCTTGATCTATTTAAATCTGTATTGACTATAAAAAATGAAATAGACAAAGGAAAATATAAATTTTAATTATCACCATTTGTTAATAACAGTGATATTAAGTTTAAAAAAGTCATATAATAGCACTAACTGGGTCCACTGTAAATTTATTTCAATAAAAGTTTTTTTAAACTTTTGCATTCTTATGTCACTTAAATGATCCACTTCTTCCACAGACCTACTCTATCACAACAACATTTTGCTATTTAAAATAAATGAAAAAATGAATTCCTTCTCTGCTCCAAAGTCACATTGCAATGCTATTGAGCATTTTTAGTTATTTTTGCCCTTAGAGAATAAGGTAGCGTCTATATCTGCTAATGCTAAACTCTTTCCTTATGTCTTTGACTCTATGCTCCATGATTACATTGGTAGTTTGCCCCTTTATATTCTTTAATATTCAATATCTATTATCTTTCAGATCTTCCTTTACTATCTAAAGACATCCAAATTTTTCCCATTCACTAAGTAAATATCATCATCATCATCAGTTACAACAACACAACAATAAAACTTTCACTTGACTCAACCCTTCAAACTATTATATTATAGCTTTCTATCCTTTCTTAGACTAACTGCTAGGGACAAATCAATATAATGGTAGCAGCAGCAACAGCAACATCTGTTTATACATAGTTTACATTATCAATTCACATTTACTTTCTTTTTTTTAAGGTTTTTTTTTTGTAAGGCAAACAAGGGTTAAGTGGCTTGCCCAAGGCCACACAGCTAGGTAATTATTAAATGTCTGAGACCTGATTTGAACCCAGGTACTCCTGACTCCAGGGCCAGTGCTTTATCCACTACGCCACCTAGCCGCCCCCACATTTACTTTCTAACCTCTTGCAATCAGATTTCCATCTCCTTTAACTAAAAATTCTTTCTCCAAAGTTATTATGATCACCTTACTTGTATAAACAAAACAAAAGCAATGATTGTTTTCTCAGGTCATCTTTCTTAATATTTCTATACTGTTTACTATTTTTGAGTAACCCAATTTTTCTGTACAGTCTATCTCTTCTTTTTTTTTAAATTATTTTTGCAAAGCAATGGGATTAGATGACTTGCCCAAGGTCACACAGCTAGGTGTATCTTAGCAATAAATAATTATACCTAATTTCTAGTCCTGGCCACACTCAATAAACATCAATTAGATTTTACTTCTGGGAGCCAAAATGGAAGAATAAATTGAAAGTCATGGCAAATCCTTCCAAATTTACCTCCAAATAGTTATTAAATAGTACCTAGAAAAAAATTATGGAACAGCAGAACCAGTAAGAAGATGTAATGAAGCAATCTTTTGGCCCATGAATCTTAGAGGACTATGTGAAATTTCTGTCTTACTCCACTAAAGAAGGAACGGGAGAGCTCAGTTCAGGACAGGAAGTATCTCAGCAAGCCAGGAGCAAGCCCCACCTCAGTAAATCAGTGGAAAATCCTGTACTCAGTGTGATGGAAAAGTCAAATGCCAATATCAGGACCTCCTACATGCTTTATCATGGCTAGAGGAACTGGCAGACTCCTACTCCAAAAACCATCATGTGCTTTGGTACAGCTTTGGGCAAACAGCCATCCTCCAATGGTCATACTTCTATATAGTCCCAGGGAGATACAAAATCAACTCAACTGGGCTTGGTACATATCAGACACCACCACTAGCATCCAAGTTCATCATGAGGAAAGCTGTCAGATCCCTACAGCCTCCCAAAGTGACAGCACTCCTCACCCTACCTTCTCAGTGCAGCACTAGACACAAGGGTCCCCCTTGCGGGACCACTCATCTGCACAAAATCAGGTAAATAGTCAGGATCTACAGTCTCTTTCACAAGAAATGAGCTAGTGCCCTACCCCTGTCAGTATAGCTCATATTTAAAAGAAGTAAAAGAACAGAAAACAAATTAAAAACAACAACAGATGATCGTAGAAATATTTTATGGTGAGAGGGAAGACCAAGGCACAAACTCAGGAGAAACCAATGTCAAAACATATGTAATCAAAGCCCCCAAAGAAAAATGGGAAGTGGGAATGGAATAGGTATAGCTAATATCTTGAGGTGACTCTCAGGACATTTCAGATAATTTTTGAATGCCTGAAATGAGAACTTTGTTTTTTCTCTTTGTAAGTAAGCAACCATGAGCAGCAAAGATTCATGACAGACTCTATGAAGATCCTTTATGGAACCCATCACAAGCATAGAAAGTTTTTGGGAGTTCTGGAGTTGTGTATCAGTCTGAAGAACTATGATGCCCCAAAGGACAAATGTTTCTCTGGTACCATCAGGCTCAAATACACACCAGCTATCAATTTTGTGTGTGTGTGTTCTGAGAGATCACTGCGCTGTGATGAATCCACTGTGTGGGACATCAAGGCCCTGAAGAAACTGAATAAGAACAAGAAATTGGTTAAAATCTAGCTTAAAGTATGATACCTTTTTGGTCACTAAGTCCTTGATCAATAAAATCCCTCAAATATCGCATCCTCATTTGAGCAAACCTAGCAAGTTTTCATCTTTGCTCACCTACTATGATGGCAAAGATTGATGAGATTAAACCTACTACAAAATTCCAGATGAAGAAAGTGATATATTTGGTAGTGGATGTTGGCCCATGAAGATGATAGATGATGAACTTGTCTATAATATTCATCTGGCTGTCAATTTCCTCATCTTTCTGTGAAAGACTGGCAAAATGTGAGAACACTGTATACCAAGATCATCATGGGCATCCCTCAGTAGTTGTATTACATCAACATAACCTTAAAAATGTCAAAAGCTACTAATTAAAAAAAAGAAAAAAATAGGAAGTTGTTCTAAGTCCAGAAAAAACAAACTCATAGATGAATTCAAAAAGGAGTTAAAAATCTTATAAGGGGGTAGAAGAAAAATTGGAAAAAGAAAGCAATTTTAAAAATGGAATGATCTAAAGGAAGTGAAAAATGATCTAAAAGGAAGTGAAAAAAATCCATTGAGGGAAAACAACTCCTTAACAAGTATAATAGTCCAAATGGAAAATAAAGTATAAAAGCTAAATAAAAAAATACAACTCCTTAAAAGTTTGAATTGGCCAAGTGGAAGCTAATGACCCTATGAAGCATCAAGAATCCATCAAACAAATTCAAAAGAAGGGAAAAAAATAAAATAAAATCTTAAATATTTCATGGGGAAAAACAATTGCCCTGGAGAATAGAATCTGGAAAGGAAATATCAGAATCATTTGCTTACATTACAGTCATGAGCAAAAGGAGGACCTGGTCAGCATTCTTCAAGAAATTATCAAGGAAAGCTGTCCTGATGTCCTGGAATCAAAGAATCAAAGAGGAACTGAAAAAATTCACTGATCATCTCAGGAAAGATCCAAAAATAAAAATTTTAAGGAGCACTATAGTCAAATTTCAGAACCATCAGGTAGAGGAAAAATACTACAAATAACTAGAAAAAACAATTCAAATATCACAATCAGGATGACTTGGTACCTGCAACCTAAGTCAATGGACCTTCTTATTTTGGAAAGGAACTAGAACTGCAACCAAGAATCATTTACCTGGAAAAATTAAGCGAAGTATATTCTGAGGGGGGGGAAATGGCCATTTAATGAAATAGGAGTTCAGATGTTCTTAAAGAGATCAGATCTAAATTTTTTAAAAAAGACACCCCCCCCAAAAAAAAGATTTCAAACATTCTTTTATTTTTAATTGATTTTATCAAATACATGTGAACGTTTTTTCAACATTCATCCATATGCACATGTATATTTTTAAGTTACAAAATTTCCTTCCACCCTCCCTTCCCACCCTCCCCTCAGCAGACAGTCAGGTTAACATTGTACATGCATATTTTTGATAAACTTCTTTACATATTTGTCATTTTTGGTATGAAGAATTATGATTAAGAGAAAAAATTACATAAGAGATAATTTCTATAAAGTGTTCATGATTCTAAAGTGTTTTTTTGTTTGTTTCAAATTTTTTTTATTTTGTTTTTCTTCCTCTAGATGGGGATAGCATTATCCATAAATGGTCTAATATGGTTGTCCTAGCTCTCTAAACTGCTGAAATGAGCTGCTTTCATCATGGTTGATCATCTCACAATGTTTTGTTAATGAACACATTGTTCTCTTGGTTCTGTTCCCTTCACTCAGTATCAGAACCTGTAACTTATTCCATGCTTCTCTAGAATATGATCATTTATTTTTTTTATAAAACAATAATATTCTGTAGTATTCATGTACCATGACTTGTTTATCCATTCCCCAGCTGATGGGCATCCCCTCAATTTATAATGTTTTTCCACAACAGAAAGAGCTGCTATGAATATTTTGGAACTTGTGGGACTTTTTCCATTTTTTATGATTTCTTCTGGATATAGGCCTAGAATTGGAATTAGTGGTTCAAAGAGAATGAACAACTTTATTGTTCTTTGAGCATAGTTCTATTGCTCTACAGAATGGTTTTATCAGTTCACAACTCCACCAACAATGCATTAATATCCCAATCTTCCCAAAACCTCTCCAACATTGATCATTTTCCCTTTTTATCATCTTAGTCAATCTGATAGGTGTGAAATGATACTTATAGTTTTTTTTAAATATGCATTTTTCTTATCAATAATGATTTGGAGCATTTTTCATGATTATGTATATATATATGTATATATATATATAACTTCAATTTCTTCATTTGAAAACTGTCTATTCATATCTTTGAACATTTATGATTTCAAATTTTCTTAATGAAATCATATCTAAATAAAAAAAATTGGCCTCCTATAACATGAACCAAGAGAAGCATAAACAGGTAAAAAAAGAAAATGAAATATTAGGGTTTGATGTATCCCAACATGGAAAGATGATACTTGCAATTCTTAGAAATTTTATCATTGATAGGATAGCTAGAACTATTAAACATAGCAATGAATCAAGGAATTTAGTAAGATGAATTTAAGGAAATGACATAAAACTATTAAGGTATGAGAAAGGGGAATACAATGGATGAAGAAGGAAGGGGGAGAGAGAGAGAATGGGTTAAGTTATTACACATGAAGAAGTATGACAGGTGTATTACTATGGAGGGGAAATGTCAGGATGAGTGGTGGGTATTGCTTGCAATTAGTCTCATTGGTATTGATTGAAAGAGGGAATCATATAGATAATAGTTGAATATAGAAATCTGTCTTATCCAGCAGGTAAGTAGAAGGGGGGAAGAGATTAAATATATGGAAAGGAGATGAGCACTGATAGAAGGGAGGGCACGTCAGGGGAGGTGAAAGAAATAAAACACTGGTGAAGAGGGAAAAGGTAAAAGGTGAAAGAAGACAAGAGAAAGAATAGAATGGAGGGAAATACACAGTAATTATGAATGTGAATGGAGTGAATTCTCCCATAAAACCGAAATGGATAGCAGAACAGATTGAAAACCTAAATCCTAAAATATGTATTTACAAGAAACACACTTGAAATAGAGAAAAATACATAAATTAATGATAAAGGGTTAGAATCTATGAATGAAAGAAATAGAGAAAGAAAAGGAAATACAGTATCATTCTATCATTTCTTTTTTCTAGAGAGGGAATAGCATGTTTCATCACAACTCTTTTGGGACTGTTTTGAGTCACTGTATTATTGAAAACAACTAAGCTATTCACAATTCTTCAATGTACAAAGCTTCTATTTCTGTTTATAACCCTCTCCTGATTCAGTTCATTTCATTTTGTATCAATTCATGTAAATTTTTTCAGATTTTTCTGAAATAATTTGACTTGTCATTTCTTATAGTACAATAATATATTATCACAATAGGACTGTGACTTTTATTGTATTGACTCATGAATAATGACTATTTCTTCACCTATTCAGATCCATCTGTATTTGTGTGAAAAATCTTTTGTATTTGTCTTGGAAGGTTTACTCCCATGCATTTCATATTACTTGCAGTAATATTTAAATAGATTGCATTGATAACCTCATCTGAAAACTGTTCATATCTCTTGATCATTTATTAATTGGAGAATGTGTATTAATTTTTATAAATTTACTCAGTTTTCTATGTTTGAGAAATGAGTTCTTTATCAGAGAAACTTGTTTCAATATAAATTTTCCCATCGTTGCTATTGCTAGCTGCATTTCCTTCTAACTTATTTCCCCATTCACATTTCTTTTATTCACTCTCTCTTTTCAACCTATCCTTTTTCAAAAGTGTGTTGCATTTGATTATGTCTCACATTCTTCTTTCTCCTACACTCCCCTTCCTTCCCCCATCCGATTTCTCTCATCCCTTTTCTTTCTTATTTTCCTTTAGGATAAGATGGATTTCTATACCCAATTGAGTGTGTATGTTATTCCCTCTCTGAGCCACTTCTGATGAGAGTAAGGCTCTCTCATTCCCCTACACCTTTCCCTTCTTCCACTCCACTGCAAAAGGTTTTTTTTTAATTCTTTTATGTGAAATAGTTTATCCAATTCTACCTCTGCTTTCCTTTTCAACCAGTATATTACTTTCTCCCCATTAACTCCAACTTTTTAAAAATTATACTTTCAAATATAATTTCCAAAATCAATGAAATAAGGGACTTTCAAAGGCTTCTGGATGAAATGACCATAGCTGATCAGAAAGGCAGATCTTCAAATTCAGGACTCAACTTTCTGGTTATCTCTGATCATTTTATCCAGAAGCCTTTGAAAGTCCCCTATTTCACTGATTATCTATCTTTTCCCCTGAAAGAGTATGTTCAGCTCTGTTGATTCTCAGTTGTAACATAAGCTCTTTTTTGTTCTGGAATATCATATTAAAGGGCCTATGAGCCCTTAATGTAGAAGTTACTAAATTTTGTGTTATCCTGACTATAGCTCCACGATATTTGAATTGTTCCTTTCTGGCTGCTTGTTATATTTTTGCCTTGACTAGGGTATTCTGAAATTTGGCTATCATATTCTTGACAGTTTTCATTTTGTAATCTTTTTTACAAGGTTATCTATGGATATTTTCAATTTCTATTTTGCCCTCCATTACTAGGATAACAGGGCAGTTTTCCTATAAAATTTCTTGAAATATGATGTCTTTGCTGTTTTTCTAGTCATGGCTTTCAGATAGTCCAATATTTTTAAAATAATCTCTCCTAGATGTTGTCTAGATCAGTTGTTTTTCCAATAAGATATTTCACATTTTCTTCTAGTTTTTCATTCTTTTAGTTTTGTGTGATTGTTCCTTGATTTCTCACAAAGTCATCAGCTTCCTTGTAGCTCTATTCTATATTTTTAAGTAATTATTTTCTTCTTTTGTATCTCTTTTCCATTTGGCCAATTTTGCATTTTATGGTATTCTCCTAATTGGCCTTTTGAACTGCTTTTTTACATTTCACGCAAACTTGTTTTTAAGATGTTATTTTCTTCAGAATTTTTTTGTATCTCCTTCAGCAAGTTGCTGACTTGGTTTTCATGATCTTCCCTCATTTATCTCATTTTTATTCCCAATTTTTCCTTTACCTCCCTTACAAGGTTTTCAAAATCTTTTTGAGATCATCCATAGCCCGAGACCAATTCACATTTGTCTTGCAAGCTTTGGATGTTGTTATATTCTGAGTATGTAATTTGATCCTTCATAGAACTAATTATCTATGATTGGATTTTTTATGTTGTTTGCTCATTTCCCCAGTCTATGACTTGATTTTAAATTCTTTGTAGCTCTGCTTCCAGAGTGGGGGACCCACTACCCCAAGCTTTAGAGGGTTTTTGTGGCTGTTTTCAGGGACACCCCCCTAGTAACTTGCAATTTCTCACTTCCTCCAAGGTCTTATGAAAGACTCTGACTGCTCTCCTGGCCTGTGCTCTGGTCTGGGGTTGACCATAAACACTCTGTGAGGAGAGTCCCTGATCTACTCTAAGCATAAACTCTGTTGTGCTTCTCCTTTTCCTGAGACTGGAGCTAGAGACTAGGGCCTAGATCTGAAATTGGATGAAGCCACATAGTCCTGCCTCAGGGATGGAAATGAGACCTTTGCAATTTCCCCTGACCCCTTTATTACCTGTGGCCTGAGTGCTCTGGAATTAGCTACTCAGTGGCTCCATGCCAGGTGGCTCCTCAATCCTGCTCCTGGTTCCTTGGGACTAGATCAATGCTAAACTGGACTTCCCTTTCACTTTGGTGTTGCAGAGATTTCCTGATTATTTTCCCTTGGCAATCTGTGGACTGAGAGTTCTGAGAACTGCCACTCCTGCCACTGACCCAGGTGCTTCCAGGAATCCAGAAGCTCCAAGGTCTATTCCTTGATGACTGGAGCTGGTTAGCCCCAGTGTATGACCTTTTCCTAATCCTAGTGCAACATATCCTTCACATGAACCTTCCAAGTTGTCATGGACTGGAAAATTCTTTCATTCAGGCTTTTGAGGGTTCTCCCACTCTAGAATTTGGTTAAAGTCATTATTTAAAGGTATTTGCAGTCAGTGGTTTGGGGCAGAAATTTGTTGAGTCCCTGTCTTTGCTTTGTCATGTTGGTTCCACCTCCACACCCCATTGTTTAAAAATTTTTGCAATATTCGCAAAACATAGATTTCTTTCTTTGTTTCCACTCTCTTTCTTTGTTTCCACTCAAAACTTTGTGTCATAAAAGAAATTTGGTAGAACTCCTTTACCTATTTTTTTCATAGAATTTATTTTGTATTGAGATGAATGATTCCTTAAATGCTTGATAGAATTCACTTTTAAATTCATCTGTTCTTGGAGATTTTGCCTTCAGGACTTCATTTATGTTTTGCTCAGTATCTTTTTTCTATAATAGGATACCTTAAGTTCTCTGTTTCCTATTCTGGTAACCTGGAAGATTTATACTTTTGTTAATATTCATCTATTTTAGATTTTTAGTTTCTTTGGCATGTAATTCATCAAAATAATGCTTAATAATTGCTAATTTCTTCATCATTTAGTTATACATTCCCCTTTTTTACTTTTTAAAACTAACAATTTTGTTGTCTTCCTTATTGAAATAAAATTAATCAGCTATCTATTCACTTTTTAAAAATGAAAGTACTTCTGCTTTATTATATATAAATTATATTTTTTCCTCTTGTTTCAAATTTTGTGAATCACTCCTTGATTTTCAGGATTTATATTTTGATATTGATTTGGGAATTTTTAAATTGTTATTTTTCTAGTTTATTTTAGTTTCATGGATCTACCTTTTCTCTCTTTTACTGATGTTTATATGTGGGTATGTAGGTAAGTAGGTAGGTAGGTTGGAATGTAAGTATGTAGAGATATAAAATTTCCTGCAAATATTATTTAGAAGCATTCCACAAATTTTCTATGCTGTCATTATCATAATTAAATTATTGATTGTTTGTTTATTTTTTGATCCACTTATTATTTAGGATTATGTTATTTTGTTTTGAATTAAATTTTGATCTATGGTTCCACTGCTTTTTATTGATTGCAAATTCTATTGCATTGTGGTCTGAAAGAGCAAATTTAATATTTCTGTTTTCTGCATTTCTTTGTGAGGTTTTAATGCCCTAATATGTGAAAAATTTTTATGAAGTTGCCATGTTCAACTGAGAGAATGATTTTATTTCCTCCTATTCACATTCAACTTTCTCCATACAGTCATCAAATCTAACTTTTCTAAAATTCTATTCATCTCCTAAACTTCTTTATTTATTTTATGACCAAATTCATTTATCTCTCAGAGGGGAAAGCTAAGGTATTTCAATATTATAGCTTTATTGTTTATTCATCCTGAAATTCATTTAACTTTTCCTTTGAGAATTTGGATGCTTTTCAATATGGTACATATAAGTTTAGTATTGATATTACTTCATTAACTTGGTTTATCAAGATTTATTTTCCCTGCTTCTGTCTTTGATTAGTTTTTTTTTTGCTTTTTCTTTGTATAGGATCATGTTTGCTACTCCTGCCTTTTCACTCCAGTTGAAATATAATAGATTCTTCTCCAGCCCTTTATTTTTGCTCTTTCTGTGTAGTTCTCTTTCAAGTATGTTTCTTGTGAACAACATATTGTTTCTTTCTGGTTTCTGATACATTCTACTAGATGATTTCACTTTATAGCTCTATTTATACCATTCATACTCATCTTTTATGATTACTAACGGCCAATTTCTCTCCATTCTATTTTAATCTTTTATCCTTCTCTCTCTCTCATTTTGTAATTTCCTCGAAAGTCTATTTTACTACTAACCATTAGTTTCTTTAAACTGACCTCCCCTTTTATTTTCTTTATCTCCTTTCCCTCTTACTTTCTTATTGAATCCCAACTATTTTGTCTTCCAAAATATCATACTCTAAGTCCTCCACTAAACTTGCTAGTTGCTGAATTTTGTGTGATCCTGATAGTGACCCCATGATATTTGAATGATTTCTTTAAGGCTGCATAAAGTGTTTTCTTTTTGGGGAGCTCTGAAATTTAGGTATAATATTCTAAGAAGATTCTGATGTTTTAGTACACTTTCATTTTTTTTTTTGCAAGGCAATGGGGTTAAGTGGCTTTCCCAAGGCCACACAGGTAGGTAATTATTAAGTGTCTGAGACCGGATTTGAACCCAGGTACTCTTGACTCCAGTGCCGGTGCTTTATCCACTGCGCCACCTAGCCGCCCCTCGGTACACTTTCAACAATGCTGTTTTTCTTCTGTTTTCGCTCTTATTTGTGCATTTTGAAAAATCTATCAGTGCTGTCTCTAATGTTCTTTTGTTGTTACTATTCTTGGTTGTTGTATTTTTTTTTTTTTTACATTTCTTCCATCTCTATTACCAGGGTAACTAGATTCATAATTAAAATTAGAAAGATAATTAGGTTTGAAAAACAAATAATTTGTTCAGATCCTGTGGAATGCACTGAACACCTCTTTTTATTGAATGTCCTTTTTATTAATCAACTAAATTTTGTGATGCATGTGATCTTATGTTGTATCTTGAGCTCTTTTTATTTTATTTTGGAAAATGTTGTTTCATTCCCTACTGCAGTTTATGGTGAGCTTTTGTTGTTTAGTCCTTGTAATAATATTTAACTTTTTCATGACCCCATGGGATTTTCTTGGCAAAGATATTAGAATAGCTTTATTTTCTTCTTCAGTTCATTTGACAGAAGAGACAAGTGAAGCAAACAGGTTAGGTGACTTCCTCAAGGTCACACAACTAGTAAGTATCTGAGTCTAGATTTGATTCAGGAAGATGAATCTTACTTTGGACCCAACAGTTTATCCACTGTACCACCTAGATTCCACATTCTGGAAAAGCCCCTGTGTTTTGTTGTTATTTTTGTTGTTGTTTTATACTTTTTTTACTTTTACTTTTTTTCTATTTGAAGTTTTTTTTTGGGGGGGGGTTTGGATTTGTCTTTCTGTTTTGCAAATAATCTGAGGATTCTTTCTATTTCAATTTTGTTTTCTGTGTTCCAAAATTCTAGACTGTTTTCTTGTATCATTTAGATAATTATGATGTCTAGATAATTTTTTAATAGATCATATTCTTTTGAGAGACCTATACTCTTAATTTTTCCTCCTACATACTTTTCTGCAGATCAATATATTCTGTCTGAATGACAATTTTACCTTATCTTCTTATTCTATATCTGTTTCTCTTCTTCCAAACTATTCTTCACTTCTGTTTTTAGTTATTCTCTCTATTTCTTTCATGAAAATTTACATTATGGATTCAGAATTTTCTGTTAACAATAATTTCTATTGTTTAGTCCATAAATTTTTCTAGGGCAATTTTTATTTCATATTGTTATTGCACGTTCCTTTACTAATCCACGACTTCTCTTTCATCAAGTATTGTTTTTCTTTTGTTTTTGTTTTTATTTTTTTATAATATTTTTAGGATTTTTTTACAAGGCAAATGGGGTTAAATGACTTGCCCAAGGCCACACAGTTAGGTAATTATTAAATGTCTGAGGTCGGATTTGAACTCAGGTACTCCTGACTACATGGCCAGTGCTCTATCCACTGTGCCACCTAGCTGCCCCATTTTCCTTTGTTTTTGAAGTGTTTATTCATGCATTTTTGCATGTTTTTAAGCCGTCTAGAGGCTATATTCACTTCAGCCATTAATATCGTCCCTGTTGGTTTATATATTTATGCTCAAAATCATTAGTTAAGGTTTTATTCCTCTATAAGTTTTGGAAATTTTGGTCTTTTTATCAAAATCCTCTATTGATCACTTTCCTTAATACCAATAAGAACTGTCAAAAATTACAGAATGCAGTCTTTTCTGTGTTCTCCAGATAGAGTAGGAAGTAGATGGGGAAGTGGGGCAATATTGAATTTTGTTGAAAACCCATGGATCTTGTCATATTGCCCTGCTAGAGCATGAAAATGAATGGGAAAGAGGGTTACTGAGTGAGCTAGCATTAAGGAATTAACTTGGGCACCCAAATAACCCAGATAAATGGTGGCCTTAAGTTGGCAATAACATTACCAATGATGAATGATACATAAAAAAATTTTGTCAAAGATATTATCCAAAGAAAGTTGGTGATTAGAAAATGTGATTAAGTGAAAATGAAGCAAATAAGTGAAAAACCTGAAGGTTTTACCAGTATCTATTGTTAAAAAAAGACCAAGATACAGTTGGTTGAGTGCCCTAAGGAGCATTTATGGAAAGAGATGGCAAAAATGATGCAGTATGGGATGGTATAAAATAGAATCCCAAGTATGACATTAGAACAAATTCTCACATTGTTAAGATCAAAGTCCAACATCTTTTTCTTTTTCCTTTTCCCAATATAATACTTAATCAAATCTCAATAAATGTTTTAAAATAAATAAAAATATGTGTCATTTATATAATGTTTTAGGGTAAGCAAAATCCTCTATTATCTCATTTGATCCTTACTATATTGCTGTGGGATACATGCTAATATTATCCCACTATACAAGTAAGGGAATTGAATCTTAAAGAGACTAAATTATTGGCTCAGAAATACGCAGCTAATAAGTGTCTATGGTGGGATTCTAACCTTGGTATTCTGTACAAGAATTTCAGAAATCTGTTCTATGCAATGCATCGCCTTTCTCAATGAACTTTCTGCATAGCAACTATGTCTAAAAATATAATTCTAATATCTACTTCATAAGAATAGAATATACCTTAGTTCTGATGATTTAAGTCTTTTGACTAGGACTCAAATCTCTGAATGCAATTGGATTATGTCAGAAAAATATTTTATTAATAAGGTATTGTTGACTTTTAAAGGATGAAGTTCATTGCTTAACCACCAAAGACTGATCCACAAAGTACTGGAGAGCATAGGGACCTTGTCAGTAGCTACAATTAATTGGAGAAGGTTTCCTAGGAAGGATAGAATATCCTAGAATATCCAGATTTTTTAAGTTGTTGGGAAGATCATTCCATCACCATCAAGAATAAGTCCTAATTTTTATGGATCTTTAAAGTCTAGGGTTTTGAAACACAGTCAAAATAAATCTAGGAATAAAAGATGTCATTCAATAGGGTCACTTGTTCATAGTTAAAGTCCTTCATTGCTCTGTATTATACTATAAGAAACTACCTGAGTGACATTTTAGTATTTCAGTGAGTTCACACTTAAATTATTGTACTTGTATTTAGAGAGATCTGATTTCAAATTATTAGCCATGTGACTTTGGGCTATTGACTTAATATCTGTTTTTATCTTAGTTTCCTCAGCAATAAAATGGTGGTACAGAAAGCAGTCAATTCCTGTGGTAATTTTAAGTAATTTTAAGTAGAATGAAATGAAAAGCCTATCAGTATTGACTGTTGTTGTTACCTTCCAAAGTGTATTTTTTTTTTTTTTTGGTCTCAAATCTTGCTTAACCCATCTCTATTATTCTAAAGAAGGGCAACAAATGTGCAGCCTGTGGCCACTTGGTCTGATGCTGCTAAGGCAACCAATAAATTTAGAACATTTTTAGGGGTGAATTAATTAAATGTTTGACAAAGATAGCAGGCAAATGATGTCATAAATACTCAAATGGTCCTTGGCAGAAAAATGATTCCCCACCCCTGCTTATACAAATTTCCTTGTCTTTAAATTTTAGTCCTATTATCACTTGTCTCAATCTGAGTTGTACCTATACTACTCTACTTCTATCATCCTTAGAGAGTCTTCTAACCCATATTTTAATAACAACCAATCCTATGTTGGCTGGCTTACTTTACACTTCAATGCTATTTGCAGGAAACTAGATGGTAAAGGATTTAGAACATTAAAGAGAGTCATGAAATGTGAATTCAAATCAATAACTTACTAACTTTGGTCTTGAACAAATCACTTAACCTCTATTGATTTCCTCATCTCTAAAAAAGTGATAATAACACATACCTCTTAGTAAAAATAATATGTAAAAGTACTTTACAAACCTTAAAGTGCTATATAAATACTAGATATTATTATTATTATTATTATTATTATTATTATTATTACTATTGATAAGGGTTCAAATTCCAAAATATACACTTTCAAGCTGTGTCTTTCTTAGCCATATTTTCTTCAATTTCTTAATCCACAAAATGGGAATAATAATAGCAAGTATCTCACATATTAAAGAGCTTTGCATAATTTCAAGGACTATAAAGTATATCATTTATCATCTATTCTATTATTTATTCTGATGTTGAAACTAAAGTTCAATAGAAGGTGAATGTGTGCATTCAAAAGATGAACTTATTTTAGGAAAATATTTGCTATTATTCATATGACTTCACAATTTCCCATGTCCCCAGTTGTTTGTAAGGTACCTTACCCTTTGGCATGGAATTCTGAAATGCCTATCCAGAAAAATTTCTTGTGAAGACAGATAAACTTGACTAGAGTAAGCAGAAAATAATGTATACATTTACTAAACTAATGCAAATAGCAATAGAGAGAGGCAGCATAGAATAGTGGAATTGTGGTCAGAAAGACCAACTTCACATTCTATCTCTGACACATACTGGCCATGAGACCCTGTGAAATTCACATCTAAGGTAATTTTTTTCACAGTTGATCTCAAAAAATGGATATGACTTATAAAAGCAGTAAAATATTAATTAATTATAATAGCAAAATGTGACCCTGACAAATAGAAGCTACAGCATCACTTCCTCTTCTTGATAGAGAGATAGGGAGTTTGGTATTGCTTGATATTTTCCTCCCTGTGTTATAAAAATGGATTCAAAGTTTTAGAAGAAAAAAGAAATATGATATAAAACCTAAGTCAATATAACTTTTAAAAAACTCCAAGTGGTTTCTACTGATAATAATTAGAGAAATGACCTTGCTTTCTCTCTGACTTCTGTGCCCCCTATTACTCAACAAAAATTCCTGAGCATGTCCTTAGTTTAGCTCTGGTTTCACTCCTCATTAGAAAATCCTTACAATTCCATTTGGGGTATCATCTCCTACCTCTGTCCCTTAAATACTTTCTTTAATATTTTCCCAAAGTCTTCTACAGTTTTATCTACAAAGCTCAATTTTGCCTTCCCTTTGGATTCACAAAGCTTGCTGCAAAAGAGAAAATTGGACTACCAAGAGACCTAACTTTTTTCTTCCGGGAAAGATAGTCTCTCCATCCCTTAAATCTATTACATTTAAATATATAATTTAATGACAAAATGTTTTATTAATATTAATAACTATAATCATACCTTTAGAACCCAATTAATCATTCATATTAGGAGGGAAATATTTGACAAAGCAAAGGTATGCTAGCCAGGATGACACAGCATCTATCTTCTCTAAACTAGATGACTGGAAACATTTAAAGAGACTCTGAAACATTAGTCAAATGGATCCATCTCATTTGATGGAGGTAGCTAGATGATTCAGTGGATAGAGTCCCGGAACTAGTGTCAGGAAGAACTGAGTTCAAATCCAGTCTCTGACATTCACATGTTATGTCATCTTGGTGAGGTCACTTTGACTTCTATTTGCCTTAATCCATTGGAGAAGGAAATGGCAAACCACTGAAGTTTTCTTGCTAAGAAAATTACATATAAATTCACAAAGAGTTGGATATGACTGAATGACTAAACAAAAATTAGTTTGATGAAATTGGTCTTGTGAATTAAAGAAAGGTACAGGATGACATAGAGTTGCTATCTTCTTTCCTTCCTTCTTTGTCTATATTTTATTGAAGTTGTCTTTTTATTTTTTTTATCAATTATTACTCTTATGCTTTCTCCCATAACTGATATCTCAATTATAACTAGAAAAAAACAGTTAAATAAAATAATTGGTAATAGTAGCAGTAACAATGCTATTATATAATGCAATTCTTATATTCTGTCACTTGTTTTTTGAGAGAATAATGTTTCAACTTTTATTGTCTTTGAATTGTTCAGATTTTGACTTCCTTTTAGATATTGGTATTTACATTTTAGTTATTGTTTAAGCTGTTCTGACTTAGTTTCACTCTGTATCAGTTCAGACAAATCTTTTAAAGTTTCTCTAAATTTCTCCTCTTCATCATTTCTTATCACACAGTAATTTTCCACTATATCTATTTGACATTTCTTTCAATCTCAAATTTTTCTTCTTTCTGTCTGTATATCTGCCTCTCTCCCCTAATCATGGATAAAGCAAAATCAGTATAAATTTGTCTAGAACACAAAAGTCTTCAAAAAAGGATTCAAAAATACATTGAGTAATAAACTATTGATTAATTATTCATTTGAAGATGAAAAATGTTTATTGAAATTCTTTTAAAATAGTTTATTTTATAATATTTAATTTAAGTTATTTGATTTATCTTATTAAAAAATTTCTTTCAAGGTCTAACAGTCAGAGTCCTAGAATAAAAATAAGAAAATGATATACTTATCTGAAAATTCAAATGTAAAAATGGAATATTTATTAGTCTCTACTAGATAAAGCCTCTTAGGTAGTTACTTAAATGACTTTTTTATCTGCAAGGCTCACAGAACCAGATTCAGTGAACTCATGTGTTAGGAAAATAGGTTATATATATTTTCTTTCATCATATTCTATTGACTTTTTTTTTTTTTGCAAGGCAATGGGGTTAAGTGTCTTGCCCAAGGCCACATAGCTAGGTAATTATTAAGTGTCTGAGGCCAGATTTGAACTCAGGTACTCCTGATTCCAGGACTGGTGCTCTATCCACTGTGCCACCTAGCCACCCCAATATTCTATTGACTTCTAACCTCTTGCCTCCATGGTAGAAGTAAAGAAAATCACTCAACCTAACATCATAAAACTTTTATGCAGAGGTGTTAGAACCTAAGAATATATTTTTAATGTAGTAGATTGATTTTTAAATGTATTTTAGAAATGTTTACTAAAATATTGGTATGGTTTATTCTCTATAATTTTCTAGTTAAGATTTCTTCATACAAATTAATACAATGATATTTTTTAGAACTATAAGATATTTCACTTCTACTCTTTGTTTCCTCTTACGATCTATATCATTGGGGAAGCACATAAATTAATGAAGTAACAAATTGACTTGAATATGAATGCTTAAATTTATCTAGCTCAAAGTTTAACATTGCCTAGTTACTCAATAAATGTTACTTTATAGAAAAGGTAAAAATAGCAGTTTTAGTAATAAATATGAAATTGCTTCAAAAGATACATACATTTAACATGCATAGGTTGCTTAAAATGCCACTTCCTACATTAGAATACAGAAACAAAAAACCTCACCAATAGATCTCACTTGGTATACTGACCAATCCTGAAGAATTGCCATTATGCCTCCAACTATATTATTACACTCGGTTTGATTCTATCCTGCCAATGGACTGTGATGATTTCCTTCAATTTTGCCTCAGAGTCCAATTTATGCATGAATTAAAAGATATTTTCCTTACATTTTTGCCATTTTTTTACCTGTTCAAAGACCTGTGGTGACAGGAACGTGACAAATTATTAGGTAAGGATATACTGTCAGCTGTAGTCACAACACTTTTTAAAAATTTTTTTGAATTTATTTATTTTCATCCATATGCGCGTATATATTTTTAAGTTACAAAATTTCCTCCCATGTTCCTTCCCAACCACCTCCCCTCAATGATGAACAAACCGGTTAGCAATATTCATACATATTTTGATAAATATATTTACAGATTAGTAATTTTTGGTATGAGCAATTAGGATTAAGGGAGCTACATAAAAGATAATTTTTGTAAAGTTTTCATCAGATTCTGAAGGGTTATTTTTGTGTGTGTGTTTTGTTTTGGTTTTAGTCACAACTTTATACACTTAGGCCAGGTCACAGGGTCATCTTCTCCCTGGAAGTAATAGTGGAATTTGGCAGTCTTCTGCATGGCTGAGTAGCCTTTTAAGGATCACACTCTCATCATCTTGTGGTCAAAACTCAAAAAAATGTTCAAAAACTTCTTCAAATAAGATTCCATTTTACCATCAATACATGGAATGAACACAGAATTTTAGATAGCACAAAATCCAAGGGAGATTTGGTATGTGATTTTTTTTATTTGTAGATGATTGTGTATAAAATGCAGCCTCTAAAGCTGAGATGCATCAAAATATTGGATAATTCTATGCTGCTTGTGCTAATTTTGATCTAACAACACCAAGAAAACATTGGTGCTCTATTCATTAACCAGAACCACAAAATCCAAATGTGGAACCTTCAGTTACAGCAAATAGAAAAATTTTGAATACTGAGAATACCTTCACCTACCTTGGCAGTATACTTTGTAGGATTATGAAGAAGACTTCCATTTGAACAACAATTGAACATGGATTGATAGGTCCTGAGGGATAGGTGAACACCATTCTGAAGGGACAACTGATAGCATCTTTTGCCCTAAGTCAAATGAAGGGAGTTGGATTCAGATCTCTTGAATATGGAATGATAGAGATGGACACAAGGAGAAGTGCAGTGCAGAACCCCAGTGAGAGTTTTCTTTTCTTTGTGAAGGGCAGTGTTGTCCTGGAATGGGTTTGTTTCAAGAGAGGGGTCCATGTCTTGGAAAGTATCATGGTTCTGGCAGTGCCTAGTAAGCTTGAGTTCTGGGCAGCATACTAACAGAGCAGATCAGCATATGCCTATGAGTGGCAGGCTGACACTCTCCTAATGTTAATGCTATTACCAATCATATCATAATGATGAGTGGCTCAAAGATGGAAGATCTGAGAGGAAAGATCATAGAGGAAAGATCATAGTGATGATTAGTACATTGAGAGATAGGTTAGGATACATCAAGTGTTCACATGCTACTGCCAGATATCATTCTGGTGCTCACACAGTGTTGATGATCTATTGTGCTGCCTCACAGATATGGGAGGGAACAAAACCAATTAATGGTCAAGAGACTCCTGCAGAAGCCAGAGCATCTCCAAAAGTCCTGTTTCCTATCAATCAGGCCATGGGGTGGAATGATTCTTGTAAAGACAAGAGAGGATGCCTTGCACAGCATATAATCTCACTATGATAAAATCACACCAACAATCAATTGGTAAATAGTTGTGGTCCTCTTCCATAGAGAAGGACTAGTAGAAATAATAACATTGATAATTAGACTGACTCAGGCATTGCCAGAACTAGTTCAGTGTTTGGGAGGCTACAAAGGAAAGTGTGGGACAGAAGAGGTATTAGCCTGACTACCAAATTGAAGGTCTATAGAATTGGTTTGCTGACCTCAATGATGTACACTTCAAATACCTGTAGAGTTAAGCAACAACATGCTAGAAAACTGAATTGGTTTCTTTTGAATTGCCTTAGGAAGGTTCTCTGAAGATCATCTGGCAGGATAAGATAATGAACACTGAGGTACTCTTTCAAACTAAACTGTCTGGCATTCAAACTCTACAATAGAGAACACACCTCTGATTGGCTGGCCACATTGTTAGATTGATAAACATACAATTATCAAAAAAATTCTCTTGTTGAGAACTCTCAGAGGGAAAGCATTCAGTGGTCAGTGTAAATAATATAAAGACACTATCAAAGACTTTGGAATTGTTTGTGTGACACAGAAGACATTGACATAGGACTGCTCAGCATAGTGTGCCCTCGTTAGAGAAGAAAATTGAGGCTGAGAGATTAGGTGACTTGATCAGGGTGACACAGCTATGAGGTGTTGGATGCAGGATTTAAACCCAGGCTCTAAGACTTGAACTTTATCTGAACCTAAATGTAAAATATGTGGTAGGTTGAGGTAGTTGATTTTGAGATACCTTCTAGTTTTAAACTTAGTAGAGTTAGATTCATTGAAATCCTAAGTGAGAGTAATCCAAGTCTCCAATTTGTTAAATGGAAAATAAATTTAGAGGACCTATAAATTCCATCCTTAAATGACTAACCAAGCCCTTTTTTAATGATTGAGAAAAAAGAGCAAGAATGATTCTAGCAGTCTCTGAGTTGAACTACAAAAAGGAAAGCAGTATTATTAAGAAAATATTCTTTTGTATTAAGGAAAGATGTATACTTTGGTGTGCATTTCCATCCTTTTTTTTTTTTAGGTTTTTGCAAGGCAAATGGAGTTAAGTGGCTTGCCCAAGGCCACACAGCTAGGTAATTATTAAGTCTCTGAGACTGGATTTGAAACCAGTTACTCCTGACTCCAAGGCCGGTGCTTTAGCCACTATGCCACCTAGCCACCCCCTGTGCATTTCTATCCTTGAGAAAAAGCTCAGCAGCTTGCATGTAGTCCAAGAAAACAGAGACCTATCCCCTTAGGGATATAGGGATATAGTCACAGGACTCATGAGAGGAAAAAAAATGACTTCAAATATTTATGAACTTTTAGTTTACTCACTAAACTTGTGCAATTGGAGGATGTGCCCTTGGGTTTGGGATGATATTTCCATAACAGCTACTCTTACAGTTCCTGTGTAATGTTTTTACATGGTCATTTTTATGCTGCACCCAACTCTTTATGATCTCATTTGCAATTTTCTTGGCAAAGATATTGATATAGCTTGTCATTTCCTTCTCCAGCTCATTTTACAAATAGAGAAACTGAAACAAACAGAAATAAGTGGCTTACTTAGAGTCACACCATGAATATGTGTGTGAGACTGGATTTAACTCATTAAGGTGAGTCTTCTTGACTCCAGGTCCAGCACTTATGTAGCAACTACATCTTTCTATTGGGGGGATGAATTTGCAAGGAAGTGGGGTTTGGTGACTTGCCTAAGGTCACACAGCTAAGTAATTATTAAATGTCTGAGGTCAGATTTCAACTCAGGTCCTCCTGACTCCAACACTGGTGTTCTATACATCATGCCAACTAGTTGCCCTTACAATTCTACCTTTTAAAAATGTACATTTCTAAAATATTCTATTTTCCCAAATTATATATAATTCTTTTTAATTTGTAATTTATTATCATCCATATGCATATGTATATTTTTAAGTTACAAAATTTCCTTTCACTCTACCTTCCCACTGCCCTCCCTTCAGTGGCTAACAGTCACGTTAGCATGATATATATATATATATGTATATATATATATTTATATATATATATACATATATATATATACATACATAGATAAACTTGTTTATAGATGAATAATTTTTGGTATGAGAAATTAGGATTAAGAGAAAGAGGTACATAAGAGATGATTTTTATAAAGTGTTCATCAGATTCTGAAGAGTTTGTGTGTGTGTGTATGTGTATGTGTGTGTGTGTGTGTTGTGTTTGTTTTGTTTCATTTTTCTTCCTTTCTACATCCTTTAGATGGAGATAATGTAATCCATAGACAGTCTAATACAGTTGTCCTAGCACTCTGGACTGCTGAGAGGAGCTGCTTCCATTAAGGTTGTTCATCTCACAATGTTGTTTGTTAATGTGAACATTATTATCTTGGTTTTACTTCCTTCGCTCAGCATCAGATTCTGTAAGTCATTACATGCTTCCCTGAGGTCTGACCATTTTTGGTTTCTTATAGAACAATACTATTCAATAGTATTCATGTACTGTAATTTGTTTAGCCGTTCCCTGACTGATGGGGATCCCCTCAATTTCCAATTCTTTGCCACTACAAAATAGAAATGAAAATTTTTGATAAAATAGTTATTAACTTTTGTTTTGTGTTTCTAAAATTTGAGTTTTAAATTCTCTTCCTTCCTCCATCCCATTAACCCTCATTGAGAAAGCAAACAATTTGGCATAGTCTATACATGTGATCATGAAAATCAAATTTTCATATGTCATATAGTAAAAGAAAAGAAGATCAAAAAGAACACCATGCCCCTTATAAAGAAAGTATCCTTCAACATTAATTCCGAATTCATCATTTTTTTCTCTTTAGGTGGATATCATTTTTCATCATAAGTCCTCAGAAATATTGTATTGCTTAGAATAGCTGTTATTCATAGTTCAACATTGTGCAATATTGCTGTTACTATGTATTCTCTTCTCCTGTTTCTGCTCATTTTTATTCTTATCATATATCAGGAATTCCATTTAGGCTGCTCCTCTGCTATTTCTTATTCTGTATCTGTGACTTTCTCATAGCTTTGTCCATTCATATAGAGTTTTAGCATCTTTTATGCTATTCAACTAAAACAAATCCTCATCAGTCATGTGTTGCCACTTAACTTGGTCCACCATCAATCTTTCCATTTAGGTTATTTATAATTATATTATGCTAAGAAAAAGTAGGCTAACAAGAAACATATATATTCCTTTTTTATTGGTTAACATTTTATTTGTTTTCCAATTATATGCAATAGTAGTATCTACCTATCATTTCTGTATGATTTTGAATTTTATAATTTCCCCCCCACCCTCCCTACCCTCGTCCCACAGAAGGCTGACAGTCTTTACATTGTTTCCATGCTATACACTTTTGTAAATTGAATGTGTTGTGAGAGTAATCACAAGAGTAAACATAAACCCCCTCCCCCCTCAAGAAGATGAGAAAACTCGAGAATAGAGAGCAAAAGATTTATTTCAGTTTGTGTTCAGATTCCAATAGCTCTGTCTCTGGTGTGAGTTGAATTCTTTATCATAAGTCCATCAGAGAAAATATAATTGGGATAAATTGTATGTCAAGGAATTTGGGAATATTGAATCATGTATATTTACCAATTTCTTTTGGGAAAGAGAAATATTATACTAAATTTTGTAATCTGATCTGTTTTGATGTTAAATTTATATACATATACATTTTCAACAATCTCACAAGAAAAAAGTTTGTCATCTTTGTCTCATCATATGTTCATGGAAGGGAATATACATGTGTTTATCAGTTATGTGACATTCTCTTATAACTTCAAAGAAATATTAACTGTTTGGTTCTCTTGTGAACATGGAAGCTATTTGAATACTGTAATGTTAAAGCCTGGAATTAGTATGTGATTTTTTTGAAAAAAAGAAGTAAAGAAGGACAGAATTAAAGAGGGAAAGAAGGGAGAGAGAAGGAATAATTATGAATAAAGTTACTGTAATGTTCAATGAACTGAAAAAACTCTAAGTACTTTTAAAAGTATTATGTATTTTTATACTTATACTAACCCTGGAAGGTACATGCACTTATTGTTTCCATTTTATAGTTAAAAGAACTAAGGCAGACAGAAATTAAATGGCTTATCTAGTCATAGCCAGTAAGAACTAGTTGGATTTACACTAAATATCATTGACTTTGGGTCCAATTTTCTATTCATTGTGCATCTCACTGCTTCTAACAGCACTCATCTCTTACAAATACTAAGGGTTGTACTTGATAGTCTACCTATCTAGCTATACCTGATATTTCAAATATTAATCTTTTTTCTTTCACTTGGATTTCCTAATAGAAATAACATAGCCTTTTTTATGTTGCTGGAGCTTTAACCAAGGAGTCTGTGGAATAATCAATTCCACAGGGGCACATGGTTTTATATCCCATGTCAATCTACCCCCGGAATCATTCCATGAAGTATTCATGCATAACTTCCTGTGTTAATAGGCTATATGCCTCAAGTCTCCTCTCATTTTAATTATTCTCCAAAAAGCTCCAGTGATCTCCTATTACCTGCAGCAACAAATATAAATTCATTTTTGAAATTAAAAGGATTTTACAAACTTGTCTTTTCTTATCTTTCTAGTCATTTACTTTACTCCCCTCCATATTTTTTAATAATGAAGTTAAATTCATCTATTTGCTGTTCTTCACAATGATATTCCATCTCTTATAACTTTGCTTGCAATACTTTTCCTTCTCTCTGTATCTTAAAATCCTTATATTCAAAACTCAACTCAACTCAATAGTCACCTTCTATAAGAAGTCTTTCCTGCTTCACATACTGTCCCCTTGCTCAGTTAGAATCTTTTCCTCTAAGGTTACCTTTCCAATACTCTGTGTATAGATTGTGTATAAACTTGATTAATGGTATATTTTTCCCCTCCAGTAGAATAGAAACCCTTTGTAAACAGGGACTCTTTTTTAGACTTTCTTCATATCTCCAGCACAGTGTCTGGCACATAACAAGTGTTTAAGAAATGATTGTTGATTGATTACCTTTTTTTTCTTTTTAAATTTTCTTTTATTTTTTACAATTATATAAAGGTAGTTATCAACACTTATCCATTTGTAAGTTTATGAGTTCCACATTGTTCTCCCCCTCTCCCTTTCCTCCTCCTCCTCATGGCAGTAAATTATCTGGTAAAAGTTGGACATAATGCAATTGTTTATAACATATTTTCATTTAAGTCATGTTGTGAAAGAGGAATTGAAACTAAAGGGAAAGAAAAAGCCATGAGAAAGGAAGAAAAAAACATAAAATAACTTTTAGAAAAGTGAACTTAATATCCTTTATATTCTATTGAGACTCCACAGTTGTTTCTCTGACTATAGATGACATTATCAGCACTGTTCACTCAGGTTTGTTCTTGAACTCTGAAGTACTGAAAGGAGCTGTGTCTATCATAGTTGAGGATTTTATAATATTTTTGTTAATGTGTATAATGTTCTCTAAGTTTTGATCACATCACTCAGAATCAGCTTAAACAAATTTATCTATCCTTTTCACAAGTATGACTGTTCATGATTTCTCACAGAATAGTAGCACTCCATAACAGTCATATATTATAACGTCTTCAACCATTCCCCAACTCAGCATCTGCTCAATTTCTACTTCTTTGTCATTACAGAATTTTTAAACATGTAAGACTTTTCCCATTTTTATAATTTCCTTGATTATACTCCTAATAAGGATATTGTTGGAACAAAGCGTATATATAGTTTTATTGCCCATTGGGGATAGTTCCAAATTGCTCCCCAGAATGGATAAATAACTTCACAACTTCACCAAAAGTGTGTCAGGGAGCCAATTTTCCAATATCATCTCCAACATTTCTAATTTTTCCTTTTTTTGTCATCTTAACCAATCTCATGGATGTGAGGTGGCACCTCATAGTTTTTTTTTTAAATTTGCATTTCTCTAATCAACAATTATTTGTAGCATTATTTTTTTTGGGGGGGATTTGAAAGGCAATGGGGTTAAGTGACTTCTCCAAGGTCACATAACTAGGTAATTATTAAGTGTCTGAGAAAGATTTGAACTCAGGTCCTCCTGACTCCAGGTTTAGTGCTCTATCGACTGCACTACCTAGCTGCCCAGAGCATTTTCTTCATATGACTACAAATAACTAATTTCTCCATCTGAAAAGTGCGATTTCATGTCCTTTTACCATTTATCAATTGGGGAATGGCTTGTAATATTATAAATTTGATTAGCTTCTCTTTATACTTTAGAAATGAATCCTTTATCAGATATACTAGAAAATTATATCTCAGCTTTCTGCATTCCTTCTAATCTTGACTGCATTGGTTTGAGTTGTGTAAAAGCACTGAAATATAATATAGTAAAAATCATTCATTTTGCAATGAATAATGTTATCTATTTCTGACTTAGTCATAAAATTCTCCTCTTTCCAGAGAAGTGACAGATCTTGTATTTCTTGCTTTCTTAATTAGCCTATGAAATCTCACTTTAGTTCTAAGTCTTTTACCTATTTCAATTTTAATTTGACATGGGATGTGGCATGTGGGTCTGTTTAATTTTTGTCATACTATTTTTCCAGTTTTTCTGGCAAGTTTTGTTGAATTGTGAGTTCTTATCCAAGTAGCTAGTGTCATCGAGTTTATCAAAAAATAGATTGCTGTAGTAATTCAATACTGTTTCTTCTGTACCTACTCAAATCCACTAGTCAATTATTCTGTTCCTTAACCACTACCAAGCAGTTTTGATCACTGTCATTTTATAATACAGTTTTAGATCTAGTACAGCTAGGCCAATTTCCTTTGCATTTTTTCATTAAATTTCCTTGTTATTTTTTCAAAATTTTTTTACTTATTATTTATTTTTTTCATTCACATGCACATGTATATTTTTAAGTTACAAAATTTTCTTCCATCTTCCCTTCCCACCCACCTCCTCTCAGTTGGTGACCAATCAGGTTAGCATTGTACAAATATTTTTGATAAACATGTTTACAGATTAGTCATTTCTGGTATGAGTAATTAGGATTAAGGGAAAGAGATCCAGAAGAAATAATTTTTCATAATGTGTTCATCAGATTCTGAAGGGTTTTTTGTTTTGTTTTGTTTTGTTTTTACCTCTGGATGGAGATAACATTGTCCATAGCTGGTCTAGTATGATTGTCCTAACTCTCTGAGCTGCTAAGAGGAGCTGCTTCCATCAAGCTTGATCATTTCACAATTGTTGATGTGTAATTTCTCTTGATATTGTTGACCTTTTCTTGCTCCAGATAAACTTTGCTATTTTTTCTAGTTCTCTAAAAAATAAACAAACTAAAATTTTAGTTTTTTGTTGTTTGATAGGTATGACACTGAATAAGTAATTCAATTTGAGTAGAATTCTCAATTTTGTTATATTAACTCAGCCTAAACATGAGCAGTTAATATATTTCAAATGTTTAGCTCTGACATTGTGTGGAAACTATCTTGTAATTGTTTTTATATGACCTTGAGTTTAGCTTGGGAGATATAGTTCCAAGTATTTTATGTCATCTATAGCTACTTTCAATGGAATTTCTCTTTATATCTCTTGTCCTTGGACTTTATTATTCATATATAGAAATGCTGATGATTTATATTGTTTATTTTATAATCTGCTTCTTTGTTAAGATTTTTAATTGTTTCAAAAAGCTTTTTAATTGATTTTCTAGGGTTCTCTAAGTATACCATCATTTCACATGCAAAGGGTGAAAGTTTTGTTTCTGTATTGTCAATTCTAATTCTTTCAATTTCTTTTTCTTCTCTTTTTGTTAAAACTAATATTTCTAATGCAGTATTAAATAGTAAAGGTGATAAAAAGCATCCTTGTTTCACCACTGATCTTACTGGAATTGTTCCTAGTTTATTTCCATTATACTTGCTGATGGTTTTAGATAGATATTGAATATCATTTGGAATAAAACTTGATTCATTTCTATATTCTCTAGTGTTATTAATAGGAATGGGTGCAATATTTCATCAAGGAATTTTTCAGCATTTAATGAGATAATCATATGATTTCTTCTAGTTTTGTTATTGATATGATAAATAATGTTGATTGTTTTCCTAATATTGAACCATCCCTGTCTACCCCATATAAATTCTACCCAATAATGTTTTATTACCATAGTAATAATTTATAATCTCTTTGCTTATGTTTTTTAAATTTTACATAAATATGCATTATGGAGATTGGACTACAATTTTCTTGCTTGTTTTGACTGTTTCTGTTTGGGTATCAACACCATATTGGTGTCATAAAATGAATCTGATAGAACACTTGTTTTAAAAAAATTATATAGAATTTGAATTAATTGTTCCTTAAATGTTAAGTAGAATTTATTTGTAAAACCATCTGAGGTGATCTAAGGGAAGAGCTAAGATGGTGGCATGGAGCTAACATGTTCCCGGAGCTTTTCCCTACCAACGATAAATGAAGCCCCTGCTCTGACATTTAAACTACAGATCCCACCAAGAAAAAGAGAAGATTCAAAGAAGTTTTCAACTGTGAACATCGAGGAGTATCTTCAGTGAAGGTCCATCTCTTTAGGGGAAAGGGGGAAGTAAAGTTCAGGAGGTGGATGAGCTGGGAAAGCCAGCAGAAAGTTTTTAACCATAGTGTAATTCAGGATCTATCAGCTTGACAACAACAGAGGTCCTGGCAGTGAGATAACAAGCCAGGAGGAAGGACCCCAACCTCAAACATGGTCTGAACCCTAGGAAACCAGGGTAAAACATAGCACTGGGTTGGGAACAAACCACTGCTAAGTCAGAACCTGGACATAAAGGAGGAAAAGAAAAACATCTGCAAAGGCAAGGCCTGGACTGCATAGACAGCATCTGGCCAATAATGAGCCAGGGATCAGACCCCAGCTCCAGCAAAAAAAAAAGCTTGGATTCATACTCCCTATACCCAAGGAGCAGAGCAAAAAAGATAAGCCCAAAAGCTAAAATAGTACTCACTATAGAAAAGTACTTTGTAGATAAAGATGACAGTGATGCCATGTCTGAAGGAGAAAAATGTAAAAAGTCACTCACAGGAGAAATATCAAAACAGTCTATAAATTGGATTCAAATGCAAAAGCTCATTGAAGAGCTTAAAAAAGAATTAAAAAAACCAAAGAAGAAAAATGGAAAAAAAGAAATGAAAGTCACGCAGGAAAATTGTGACAAGTGGACCAAAGAAATCAACTCCATTAAAAGTAAACATAACCAACTGGAAAGGGAAACACAGAAGATAATTGAAAAAAATAAAATACTAAAAATTAGAATTGGACATTTAGAAACTAATGAATCCACAAGACTTCAAGATTCCATCAAACAAAATAAAAGGACTGAAAAAAAATGTAAAGTATATTCTAGGGAAAATGCATGACCTGGAAAACAGATCCAGAAGAGACAATCTACAAATCATTGGACTACTAGAAAGCCTGGACCAACAACAGAACCTGGAAAACATCTTGTTGGAAATTATAATAGAAAACTGCCCCAATTAACTAGAACAAGATAACACCATAAAAATTTAAAGAATACACAGAACCCCTCCAGAAAGAGACCCCAGGTTAAAAATGCCAAGGGCTGTAATAGCCGAATTCCAGAACCCTCAAATAAAAGAGCAAATATGGCAAGCACAAAAAAAGACAATTCAAATACAAAGGGAACACAATCAGACCAAGACAGGACCCATCAGCCTTAACACTGAAGGATCTAAGAACTGGAATATCATATTTCGGAGAGCTAAGCACCTGGGATTATAACACAGAATTTACTGCCCTGCAAAACTCAGCATATACTGTCAGGGAAAAAGATGAATGTTCAGTGAAATAAAGGACTTCCAGAACTTCTGGATACAAAGAACAGAACTGAACATAGAATGCAATCCCCAAATACAAGACTGAAGAGTTACATAAAAAAGGTAAATGAACAAAGGGACTGAAAAAGCAAAATAGTTTTAAACACATGTTGGTTCCTAAAAGGGAATATATAGCAATTCTAATTCTTTAGAACTTGACTTCTGTAAGGAAAATTTGAGGTCAGAACATAAAGAGAATGAACCTAAAAGATATGGGTATAAGTGGGTCTTGGTTCTCAACTGAAAAGGTCCAATATCACATCACTATGTTTGAGACCAAAAGCCCTGAAAAAAATAAGCAAGAGTGTTAACTTCAATTTAACTGTCATTATACTATGACTCACTTTAATCACAAGGTGCTAAGCACCTTATCTAATGAGGGCATCAAAGGCTGCAAGGACTTGAGACAATATCTCTGTTACTTGCAACCATTTGTAACTTCTAAAATGAGACATTCAGAGCTTCCCAGTACTTAAAGATCTTCAACAAACTTACTGTTAATTAGATCAGCATCCAGTACTTCACTTAACAAAGTGTAAAATACCCTTTGGGGGGGGATGGTAAAGGGGGAGAGACAATAGGCCTTGTTTCACTTAACAAAGTGTTAAGTACCCTAGGTGGGGAGGAGGCAGTAAGGTGTGAAAGAAAATAGGCCTTGGGGGAGGGGCACAAATAGTTCAAGAAATGATATGGTGTTGGATTGTACTTTGGCTCATGAAGAGGACTGCATGCAAATGAAAGATACTTGAAAAGGGGGTAAGGAAAAAATGATTATAATTGAACTTTGATGCAATTTGAGACAATGCTGCTCATCAAGCAATCAAATAAACAATCTATGATGATATCTTGAAAACAATAGGAGCTTATCAAGCAATCAAATAATCGAACTGTGGTTGATGATACCTGATTAATAATATTAGAGCACCAAGAAAAGAGGCACAAAATTTGTAATTTTTGAGGGAAAGAAAAGAGAGAATGTGAATGCTGAGTAGATTCTATTCAATAGATTTATCCCATAGAGGAAATAAGATACATTCCCATTAAGTTTAAAAATCTAACTTAATCTACAGGGTACATCAGACAGGGAATGGGAAAGATAAGGGAAGAAGGGACTGATAAAAGGGAGGGGAGGTATAAGTGAAAAGAAACTGAAAGTTAGATTCCTAAAAGAAAAGTCAAAGGGGAAAGGTAGCAAAATTTTGGTGAGGAGGAATAAGAGAAAAGGAAAGGGATAAATGTAAATGGAGAAAGATAGCATGAAGGGAAATACAGAATTTGTAATTTAACTGTAATAGCAGGATGGACTAAAAATCAGAATCCTACAATATGTTGTTTACAAGAAACACATTTGAAGCAGAGAGATACACAAATGGTAAAGGTAAAATGTTGGAGCAAAGTATATTACGCCTCAGCAGAAGTAAAAAAAAATCTGGGATAGCAATCTTAATATCATACAAAATAGAAGCAAAAATCAGTCTCATTAAAAGGGATAAAGAAGGAAAATTCATCTTCTTAAAAGACACCATCAGAACTAGATAAATCTAATAACAAAATAAACAAGAAAGAAGTTAAGAAGGTGAATGAAATCTTAGAAAAATTAGATATGATAAACCTCTGGAGATAACTTAATGGAGAAAGAAAAGAATATAACTTTTTCTAGGCAGTACATGGCACCTTCACAAAAATGGACCATGTTCTAGGGCACAAAAGCCTTAAAATCAAATGCAGAAAGGCACAAATAATAAACACTTATCAGACAATGATACAATAAACATTACATGTAATAAAGGGTTAGGAAAAGATAAACCAAGAAGTAATTGGAAACTAAATAACTTTACCTTAAAAAATTGGTGGATCCAACAACAAATAATAGAAATAAAAATTATATCCAAGAAAATGATAATAATGAGACATCATACCAAAATTTATGGGATACAACCAAGGTAGTTATTAGGGGTTATATCTCTAACTGCCTATATAAATAAAATAGAGAAAGTAGAAATCAATGAATAGCATATGCAAGTAAAAAAGCTAGAAAAAAAACAAATTGAACATCCTCAATTAAATATCAAATTAGAAATTCTGAAAATCAAAGGAAAGATTAATGAAATGGAAAGCAAGAAAACTACTGATCTCATAAAGCTAAAGTTGGTTTTATGAAAAAGTCAATAAAATAGACAAACCTTTGGTTAATCTGATTTAAAAAAAGAAAGAAGACAACCAAACTACCAGTATCAAAAACAAAAAGGATGAACTAACTCATTATTTGACAAAAATTGTTGGGAAAAGTGGAAAATAGTATGGCAAAACCTAGGTATAGATCCATATCTCACACCCTATACCAAAGTAAGGTCAAAATGGGCATAGGATTTAGACATAAAGAGTGATACTATAGATAAATTCATAGACTAAAAATACTCTATCTATCTTATCTATGGAAAAGGGATAAATTTTATGACCAAAAAGCAATTAGAGCACGTTATAAACTGCAACATGAATGATTTTTGCTATATTAAATTAAAAAAAATTTACACTTATAAAATCAATGCTGTGAAAATTAGAAGAAAAGCAGAAAGCTGTGAAGCAATCTTCAAAACCAGGAGCTCTGATAAAGGTCTCATTTCTAAAACATATAGAGAATTGCATCAAATATATAAGATCACATGTCATTTCCCAATTGATAAATGGTCCAAGGATATGAACAGATAGTTTTCAAATGAAGAAATTAAAAATAATCATATGAAAAAATGCTTCAAATCATTATTGATTAGAGAATAGTAAATTAAAACAGCAATGAGATGTCACTTCACACCTATCAGACTGGCCAATATGAGAAAAAGGGAAATTGATCACTGTTGGATAGGTTGTTGGAGGTTTGGGACATTATTGCATAGCTGGTGGAATTGTGAACAGATCCAACCTTTCTTGAGAGCAATATGGAACTATGCCCAAATAGCAATAATATTGTTCATATCTTTGACTCAACAATTCCACTTTTAGGTCTAAATCCAGAAGAAATTATAAAAAAGGGAAAAGTCCTCATGTTCCAAAATTTTCATGGCAGCTCTTTTTGTAGTAGCAAAGAATTTGAATTCAAAAGGATGCCCATCAATTGGGGAATGGCTAAACAAATTGTGTTACATGAATACTATAGAATATTATTCTTCTATAAGAAACTATAAATGGTCGGGACTCTAGAGTATCTTGGAATGACTTATGGAATCTGCTGCTGAGGAAAGGGACCCAAGAGAACAATGTACACATTGACAACCAAATTGTGAGATTAACAACTCTTATGGAAGCAGCTACTCTCAGCATTTCAGAAAGCTAGGGAAACTGTATTAGACCAGCTATGGGCTATGTTATACCCATCCAGAGGAAGAAAAAGAAAACAAAAAAAGGCACAAAAAAACCCCAATTCACCCTTCAGAATCTGATGAACAGTTTAAAACAATTATCTCTTTTATATCTCTTTCCCTTTATGCTAATTCCTCATAAATTTTCATTTGTTCAAATTCTAGGTTTTAGGGTTTTATTTTCTTCAGTTAGTTTTTGTTTTTTCTTTTTCAAGTTGGTTAGTTTTACATTCTGATGAGTTGCATTCCTTTTTCCATTGATTGAATTTATTTTTTTGATGTTACATTCTTTTTCTAATTGGTCCTTTTTACTTTTAAATGAATTATTTTTTTTCAATCAAGTTTCCATAATTCAGGAGACTCTCATTTCTTTTGTCCATTTTTCTTTCTCTCTTCTTTGATTTTTAAAATTCTTTTTAAGCTCATTCAAAAGGTTTTTGAATTTGTGACCAATTCATAAATTCTTTTGAGACTTCACTTGTAGGCAACTTATCATTGTTTTACTCTTCTGAGATGGAATTTTTATCATCTCAATCAGATTAGTAGCTTTCAATGGTTGGTGCTCTTTTTGTTTTGTTTTTTGATCATTTTGGTAACTGAACTCTGCTCCTGTGGTACCTGGAGTATAGTCCTAAAATTTTTGTCCTGAGGTTATGATCTAGTCCCTGGCTTATCACTTGCCAGGGTTTTTGCTTATGCTGACCAGATGTTGCCTATGCAAAGATTTGTTTATTCCCTTATGTCAAGGCTTTGCCTATGCATTAGTTCTTCCTCAATCTAGTCCCATTTGTTGCACCAGCATTCCCAGGAGTTGAACTCTGCCTTCCTGTCTGAGGTGGAACCCTCACAGCTGGCCTGCTACCATGGTGGCTTGCTGAGTTAGGAACTGAGTTAAACTATGGTTATTAGCTTCTTGCTAATATTCCTGCTGTCCGATGGACTCTGGGCTATGTTTACCCTTTACCCAGATGAGACAGAACTTTACTGAAAATCCTGCATAATATCTTGAGTTCAGAACTTGTTTCATTTTTTTGGTAGTATATGTAATTTTAAGGTCTATGTAGAGGCTTCATTTTAAGTTGTTTTGAGAACACCTCCTGGAACTTCCTTGCTTCCTTCTACCATTTTATCTCCAACCCATATGTGAAGAGCATGTTTGATTGGCTTTGTTAGACCTTCATCTTGTTCAATGTCCTCAAGAGAGAGAGAGCAAACAGAAAAAAATGGTTAAATTACTTGCTCAAGCTTGTAGAGTGGAAAAATGAGACCAGAATCCAAATTTTCTTATTTAGAGTGCATTGCTGTTTCTTTTGTTGGTTTGTTTGTTTGTTTTTTGTTTTACAAAAGATTTTATTTATTTTGAGTTGTACAAATTTTCCCCTAATCTTACTTCCCTCCGCCATGCCCACAGAAAGCAATTTGTCAGTCTTTACATTGTTTCCATGTTGTATATTGATCCAAATTGAGTGTAATGAGAGAGAAATTCCTTAAGGAAGAAACATAAATTATAAGAGATAACAAGATCAGATATGAGATATCAGTTTTTTCCTAAATTAAAGGAAATAGGCAATCTCCTTTGCAGACAGCCCAAAATTGTTCCTGATTGTTGCACTGATGGAATGAGCGAGTCCTTTAGGGTTGAACATCACCCCCATGTTGCTGTTAGGGTATACAGTGCTTTTCTGGTTCTGCTCATCTCACTCAGCATCAGTTCATGCAAATCCCTCCAGGCTTCCCTGAATTCCCATCCCTCCTGGTTTCTAATAGAACAATAGTGTTCCATGACATACATATACCACAGTTTGCTAAGCCATTCCCCAATTGAAGGACATTTACTTGATTTCCAATTCTTTGCCACCACAAACAGGGCTGCTATGAATATTTTTGTACAAGTTATGTTTTTACACTTTTACTTCATCTCTTCAGGGTATAGACCTAGTAGTGTTATTGCTGGATCAAAGGTTATGCATATTTTTTGTTGCTCTTTGGGCATAGTTCCAAATTTCTCTCCAGTAAGGCTGGATGAGTTCACAGCTCCACCAACAACATAACAGAGTCCCAGATTTCCCACAACCATTCCAACAATGATCATTATCCTTTCTGGTCATATTGGCCTGTCTGAAGGTGTGAGGTGATACCTCAGAGAAGATTTAATTTTCATTTCTTTAATAAGGAATGATTTAGAGCAATTTTTCATATGACTATGGATTGCTTTGATTTCCTCATTTGTAAATTGACTTTGCATATCCTTTGACCATTTGTCAATTGGGGAATGACCTTTTTTAAAAAAAATATGACTCAATTCTCTGTATATTTTAGAAATGAGTCCTTTGTCAGAAATATTAGTTGTAAAGATTGTTTCCCAGTTTAATACTTTTTTTGATCTTGGTTAAAGTGGTTTTGTCTGTGCAAAAATTTTTTAATTTAATGTAATTGAAGTCATCTAGTTTGTTTTTAATGATGTTCCCCATCTCTTCCTTAGCCATAAACTGCTTCCCTTTCCATAGATCTGACAGGTAAACTAGTCCTTGATCTTCTAATTTGTTTATAGTATTGTTTTTTATGCCTGAATCCTGTATCCATTCGGGTCTTATCTTGGTATAGGATGTGAGGTGTTGATCTAATCTAAGTTTCTTCTATACTAAATTCCAAGTTTCCCAGCAGTTTTTATCAAAGAGAGAATTTTTATCCCCAAAGCTGTAATCTTTGGGTTTTTCAAACAGCAGATTCCTATAATTCTTTCTTGTTATTGCACCTATTTTATTCCATTGGTCCATCACTCAATTTCTTAGCCAATACCAGATAGTTTTGATGTCCAGTGCTTTATAATATAATTTTAGATTGGGTAGGTCTAAGATCCCCTTCTTTTGCACTTTTTTCATTATATCCCTAGAAATTCTTGACTTTTTATTTCTCCATATGAATTTACATATATAGCTTTTTCTAACTAATTAAAGTTGTTTTTTGGAATTTTGATTGGTAGGGCACTAAACAGCTAGTTTACTTTTGGTAAAATTGTCATTTTTATTATATTAGCTCTACCTATCCATGAGCAGTTGATATTTACCCAGTTATATAAATTTGATTAAATTTGCATGAGAAGTGTTTTCTATTAGTTTTCAAAAAGTTTCTGAGTCTACCTTTGCAAATAACACTCACAGGTATTTTATATTGTATGGGGTTACTTTGAATGGGATTTCTCTTTCTAGCTCTTCCTGCTGTATCTTGCTAGTCATATATAGAAAATTTGAGGATTTATGAGGGTTTATTTTATACCCTACAAATTTGCTAAAATTGCTAATTGTTTCCTGTAGTTTTGCATTATTTCCTGGGATTCTCTAGGTTTACCATCATGTCATTTGCTAGAGTGAGAGTTTTTTTCTCTTCCTTCCCAATTCTAATTCCTTCAATTTCTTTTTCTTCTCTAATTACTGAAGCTAACATTTCTAATATGATATTGAATAATAGTAGTGTTAATGGGCATCCTTGTTTCACCCCTGATCTTATTGGGAATGTCTCTAGCCTGTCCCCATTGAATGTAATGCTTGTTGATGTTTTCAGATAGATACTGCTAATGATTCTAAGGAACAGTCCATTTATTCCTACACTCTCTATTGTATTTAGTAGGAATGCATGCTGTATTTTGTCAAAAGCTGTTTCAGCATCTATTGATATGATCATATAATTTCTGATAGGTTTGTTGTTGATATAATTGATTATACTAATGGTTTGCCTAGTATTGAACCAACCCTGCATTCCGGGGATGAATCCTACTTGGTCAAAATGTATTATCCCAGTGATAACTTGTTGCAATTGTTTTGCTAAGATTTTATTTAAGATTTTTGCATCTATATTCATCAGGGAGGTAGGTCTATAATTTTCTTTCTCTTTTTTAACTCTGCCTGGTTTAGATATCAGCGCTACATTGGTGTCATAGAAAGAGTTAGGCAGAGTTCCATTTTCCCCTATTTTTACAGAATTCATATAGAATTGGAACCAATTGTTCCTTAAATGTTTGGTAGAATTCCTTTGTGAATCCATCAGTCCCTGGAGATTTTTTCTTAGGGAGTTCAATGATGGCTTGTTGAATTTCTTTTTCTGAGATAGGGTTGTTTAGGTATTGAATTTTCCTCCTCACTTAACCTGGGCAACTTATATTTTTTGTAAATATTCATCCAATTCATTTAGATTGTCAAATTTATTAGCTTAGAGTTGGGCAAAATAATTTCAAATTATTACTTTAATATCCTCTTCATTGGTGGTGAGTTCACCTTTTTCATTTATTATACTAGCAATTTAGTTTTCTTCTTTCTTTTTTTAATCAAATTGACCAGAGGTTTATCAATTTTATTGTTTTTTTCATAAAACCAACTTTTGGTTTCATTTATTAATTCAATAGTCTTTTTTGCTTTCAATATTATTAATTTCTCCTTTAATTTTTAGAATTTCTAATTTGATATTTAATTGGGAATTTTTAGTTTGTTCTTTCTATAATTTTTTTAGTTGCATATTTAGATCATTGATTTCCTCTTTCTCTAATTTATTCATGTAAGTATTGAAACATATAATATATCCCCCTGACAGCCACTTTGAGTGAATCCCAGAGGTTTTGGTATGTTGTTTCATTATTGTCATCATCTAGGATAAAATAATTAATTCTTTCTATAATTTGTTTTTTGATCCACACATTCTTTAAAATGAGGTTGTTCAGTTTCCAATTGGTTATGGGTCTATATCTCCCTGGCCCAATATTCCATATGACATTTATTGCATTGTGATCTGAGAAAGATGTATTCACTATTTCTGCCTTTCTGCAGTTGATCATTAGGTTTTTTGGTCCTAGTACATAGTCAATTTTTGTATAAGTGCCATGTACTGTAGAGAAAAAGGTATATTCCTTTCTATCCTCATTCAGTTTCCTCCATAAGTCTATCATACCTAGTTTTTCTAACAATCTATTTACCTCCTTAACTTCTTTCTTGTTTATTTTATGATTTGATTTATCGAGTTCTGAGAGCATGAGGTTGAGCTCTCCCACTAGTAGAGTTTTGCTGTCTATGTCTTCCTGCAGTTCTTTCAGCTTCTCCTCTAAGAATTTGGATGGTATCCCACTGGGTGCATATATATTCAGTATTGAAATAACTTTATTGTCTATGGTACCTTTTAGGAGGATATAGTTTCCTTCCTTATCTCTTTTAATGCTATCTATTTTTTGCTGCTGCTTTGTCTGAGATAAGGATTGCTACCCCTGCTTTTTTCGCTTCAATTGAAGCAAAATATATTTTGCTCCAAACTTTTACCTTTATAAGTATCTTTCTGCTTCAAATGTGTTTCTTGTTAGCCACATATTGTATTCTGGTTTTTCATCCACTCTGCTTTTCGCTTACATTTTAAGAGAGAGGTCATCCCATTCACATTCAAAGTTATAATTATTAATTCTTTATTGCCCTGCATGCTATCTTCCCTCCATTTGTACTTTTCCCCTTTCCCCCTTTATCCATATTCCCCAGTATTTTGTTTCTGAATACCACCACCTATATATGTTTGGCCTCCTATATCCACCTCCCTCCCCTTTCTTTCCCCTTTCCCTTTTTCCCTTTTCACTTCCCTTCCTTTTGTTAGTTCTCCTTTATTCTCCCCCTCTCTTTTTCCATTCTCCCTCCCCTTTTCGCTTTTCAATATTTGAGAGGTTCAATGTTTTTTAAGTTAACTGAGTATGTGTGTAAGTTGACTTCAAGCCAAGTCTGATGAGAAAAAGATTCAGGTGTTTCTCATCTTCTCCTTCCTTCTTCCCCTCTATTACCATAGCTATTTTGTTCCTCTTAGTATAATGAGATTTACCCCATACAATCCCCTCCCTCCCGACTCCGTCTTGTCCCCCTTTTTAAGGAGGTAGTATTTTGAATCATTCTATCTGAATCATAGAAAATTCTGAGTATCCATCACTTTTAGCTAATTACATTCTAATAGAGTTACAATTCTTGAGAATTATTAGAGTCTTTCTCCCAATTAGGGTTATAGCTAGGTTCATCCCATTGGATAAGAGTCTCATGGATAAGTCATGAGTGTGTATAACTACTGGTTAGGTATATTCTCTCTGTTAAAGTTTCAATTCTCAAGAGTTATGAGAATCTTTTTTCCATGCTGGGTTATATCTAGATTCAACTTATTGGATAGCAGGTTTCCCCCCCACACACACACACACACTTTTTATAACCTTTTCATGTGTCTCTTGTCCAAATTTTCTATTTACCTCTGGTCTTTTCATAAGGAATTTTTGGAATTCTTCCATTTTGTTAAATGTCCATCTTTTCCCCTGAAAAAGAATGCTCAACTTTGCAGGATAGAGGACTCTTGGCTGCATTGCAAGCTCCTTTGCTCTTCAGAATATCTCATTCCAGGCCCTTTGATCCTTAATTTTGATACAGCCAGGTCCTGCATAATCATTACTGCAGCTCCTTGGTATTTAAATTGTTTCTTTCTGTCTGTTTGCAGGATTTTCTCCTTTATCTGATAGTTCTGGAATTTGGCCACAACATTCCTTGTTGTTTTCATTTTAGTATCTCTTTCTGGAGGTGATGAATACATTCTTTCAATAACTACTTTGCCCTCTGCTTCCATGATACCAGGGGAATTTTTACATCACTAGATTCTGTAATATTAAATCCAGGCTTTTTTTTTATCTTTTCAATGTTTTTCAGGAAGTCCAATAATTCTCAGACTGCCCTTCCTCGATCTATTGTCAAGGACAGTGGTTTTGATGATGAGGTATATTACATTTTCTTCTATTTTTTCTAATTTTTTGATTTTGTTTAACAGGCTCTTGTTGTCTCATTAAGTCATTAGTTTCCACTGACTCCATTCTTTTTTTTTAGCTTTTTGCAAGGCAAATGGGGTTAAGTGGCTTGCTCAAGGCCATACAGCTAGGTAATTATTAAGTGTCTGAGACCGGATTTGAACCCAGGTACTCCTGACTCCAAGGCCAGTGCTTTATCCACTATGCCACCTAGCCGCCTCCCATTCTTTTTTTTGAGAGGAGTTTTCTTCATTTACCTTTTGCAACTCTTTTTCCAAGTGGTCAGTTCCACTATTGAAAGAGCTTTCTATTTGATCAGTTGAGGTTTTGAGAGAATTATTTTCTTTTTGCTTTTTCCCAATTGAGAATCTGAGAGAATTATTCTCATTTTATATTTGTCCAATTGATGATCTGAGAGATTTATTCTCATTTTGTTTTTGTCCCATTAAGGATCTGAGAGAATTATTCTCATTTTGTATTTTTCCAATTGTATTTTCCAATGATTAATTTTTTTGTTGCATGGTGTTGACTCTCCCAAATTTTCCAAATGATTTTTAAACTCCTTCCCTTATTTCTTCAAGGAAGGGAGACCAGATCATATTCTCCTCAGATGTTCTAGGTCTCTCACAGTTAGAGTCTTTTCCTTCCAAGAATTTTTCTATGGATCCACCTTTCCACTGACCTTTCTTCATTTTGCTAAGTCCTTCAGTTGGGGAGGGGCTGGTTCACAGAGGTTTGGTATTGGGATTCCTAGAAGCTTTACTCACTGAATGCAATATCTCCAGCTGGCCAGTAGACGGTACTAGAAAATTTGCTCACTGAGTACAATTTCTCTGGCCGGCTAGTAGGTGGTGCTGGTTGTTTTTCTGGAGTGTCTGTGACCTTGATTTAGGGCTTCTCCCTTAGCCTGGAGGGTGTTATTGAAACTGTTAAATACTTTTGTCTTCAATCAATGGTGGGCTCTACCCTGGGGTGAGGTCATCCCTCTTCATATTTTTAGCTGGGCTGATTCTTTTGCTCACATACCTGTGCCTGGAGTAGAAGTAGTCTGTAATTGTGTTTGTTCTGGGAAGAGGCCTCAGCCACAATAGAAGGTGGACTCATAGTTCCTCAGACCAGAGGAGCCCAGGGATGTTGTCCCCAGCTCTCCTGCATCAGAACTCTCCTCCCAGCCCTGTTGGCAAGCTCCAGAGGGTCAGCACCAACACCAATGCCTCTGCTCCCTAGTTGAACTAAGCCCCTGAGGTCAACCAGGCTCCAACCCCACTGATCAAGCAGCTCTAGTTCTTGGGCCCTCAGGCTCCCAATGCTCCAACTCCACAGCTAATCAGGCTGCTCTGCTGCTGCTCCGCCCTCTGCACCTGGGCTCACCCAGCAACATGGAAACAAATCCAGAGGTAGAATTTCTTTGTTCTTGCTTTTCTTTCTGGATTTTGTGGATCAGATTTCTGTTAAGAGGTTTGTTTCATATCATAGATGGGGAAAGATCAGGAGACTTTAGAACTGTGTCTGTCTTCACTCTGCCATCTTGACCAGAAGTCTGACATTGCTGTTTCTAAAAGCTCATTGACTCAAACTTTTCATTTCAGAAAATTTTCATTCATTTACCATTTTCTCTAAGCCAGTGAGAATTGTATACTAATGAAATCAAAAAAATAATGTCCACATAATATATAAGACAGCAGGATGGAGTAGGTAGAAGACTCTTCTTGGATTTAAGAAAATGCATATTCAAATTATATTTCTGCATATGCAAGATGTGTGAGAATAGATGACTTTTAACATCTCAGTTTCTGTGACAACTTTTAAAAAATATTTGTTGAAGATAATCTGTAATGGGGACAGCTAGGTGATGCAGTGGATAGAGTACTGATCCTGGAGTCAGGAGTGCCTGAGTTCAAATCCGGCCTCAGACACTTTGGCAAGCCACTTAACCCCATTTGCCTTGCAAAAACCTAAAAAAAAGATATTCTCTCATGGTTTAGAAGGTTTCACATTTAAATTTCTTGATACAAAGGGAATTACAAATCCATGCTTCCCTAATCACCCTATCAAAAAGTACCTGTAAAATGAATTCAGTTTTTGAAATTTATATATTAATATTTTTCCATCAGAGTCTCCCATTCAAGTTCTTAAATTGGAACAACATTTTGATTATTATTTTAATTAAATAGATTTTACATACATATATTACATATAATTATTTTTCCTATCCATTATGTTCATCTTCACATCAAGTCATTATAACCCTATGTCCGTTGATATATTTTAATACTGAATAGTCATTTCAGATGATATCAGAACATGAATTAAATAAGAATGTTTTTGAAATATTCTTAAGTTTCACTTAAAAAGGAATCTTAGGATTTAGAATAACTCATAACTTCTGTGAAATCAGACATTTTTAACCAATAGAAAGAGATTAAAGGTGAATAAGGAGGAAGAGAGAGGGAGAGAGAAGGGAGGGAAGAGGAGGAAAAGTAGAAGGAGGAGGAACAAAAATAGGAGGAAAAAGAAGAATGAGTGAAAATAGGAGCATGAGAAGGAAAAGGAGGAATAAAAAGGAAGAGGAGATGTAAAAAGAGGTGTTGTAGAAGAGGAGGAAGAAAAAGAAGAGGAAGAGAAAGAAGAGGAGAAGAAAAGAAGAGTAGAAAGAGGAGGAAGAAGAAAAGGAAGAAGATGGGAAAGTAAGATTAGTGGGGAGGGAAAGGAGCTGTTTGAAAATAGAGGAGGAAGTGGGAAATGATGACAGAAAAAAATAGGAGTTAATGAGGAGGGTGAGAGAAAGAAAGCATGTGAGCAGAAATGGAAGGGGTGCATAGGGAAGAATGAAAAGAAGGACAGAATGTAAAGGAATGATAAAAGACTGATAGAACTGATTTAATTTGTCTAAACTATTTTCAAAAGATTTTAAAAGGTAAACATATCAAATGAATATCAAATGAATTTTCTGTCATCACAATTATGTAATATTTATATAGTTGTATCATAATATATGACATATGTAAAATATGCATATTTATAAAGTACATGCTGATTAGTAAATATCAGTAAAGTTTCTTTTTTTTTTTAACAAAACAAGGTTTAAAAACACAAGTTGTTTCATTCCAAATTACTCTTTATCGTTTGAGGCATTAAATTTTAGCTTGACCTTAATAATATCCACTGATGTCTAGTCCCATTTTCTTATATCTGTGAGTTTGGTTATATAAAAAATAAAAACAAATCACTTGTTTAATATCAGAAATTGAGGAAAACAGCAGAAATGATTTCTCTAAGATACCATATACCACATATATCAGAAACATTATTCAAAATTCCAAGTTTTTCTTCAGGAATTCTAGGACCCTAGAATCTAGGACCCTGATCTGAGAAAGATCCATATGATGATTGTTATGAAGCTCTCTTTTCCTCATATGGAAATATGTGAAAGGCCTGTAAATTCTTGTTTGCAGATTACTCTTGACAAATAAAATCATACCTCAACTTGTGACTTAATCAGATTCAATTGTAGGCTTAGAGATGAAAGGAAACATTGAATTCAAAATCTTCTTTTTACAGATGTAAGTCTGTAGCATAGAAAGGTTGGATAACTTCCACATCTTCCAGATACTATTTAGCAGATTATCAGCCCTGATTTGAACCGGTCAGTTATTTCTGCTTTATCAACAGTTTCTTGCCTTTGGATGGTGCTTTTGGAACCTAGGGTCACATATTAAGGGTAGGAGGCTGAATTTGAACCTGGTTCTTACTCTGTACATTATGACTGAGTTACCTCTGCTTTTTCTTTCACTTGATATTCTAGGCAAAAGAAGGCAACAACAAATTAGCGTTCTCTAAATTGAAAAGTTTGTTTTCAAATTCATTAAAACTATAAGAATGTGGTTACTATTTTAAGTGCTTATTTCATTCAGCAAATATTTGTTATTAGAACATAATTAACCAAGTTATCTCATTTTCAGAATTTTGCCCTATTGCTTATTATGTATGATGGGTTAAAAGTAGCAAAATATACCTGAAGTAATGGTTCCTAATATGTTTAAGTGCTATCAAAGTGTGTCCAATCACAAGGAATTAATAGTTAGACACACAAAAAACGTGGAATAAAATTTGTACTCAATCTCACAGATGGCAAATGTAATTTGATTTTTGATTCATGTAAAATATGTCCTTCAGTGAAGTAAGAAAAAGTGTTTCTCTTTAATCAAAAGTGACATGTTAGCCAGAAAAGACATTGATGTAAAATTGTAGAAAAATCCCTGTGGTTCCAAGGTCTTTAAGAACTTGAAGCAGAGAAGGTAAACAAATTGCCTAGGATTAAAAATATAATGGAAATGATAACTTTTCTTTGAGGTGGTAAAGTATACTAACTAATAAACCATTTCTATAACATTGAAACTGTGGTAGATATTTTTTCTCCCAGAAAAGTTTTTAATATTCTGAAATTATTTTGTCTCTTCTGGTAGGTGTTTAAACATTATAGAATTGTGAAAATAGTGGCTGGAATATTAGTACAGTTTTATGGATATTTAAACTAACATTTATTTCCATTTCACTGTTTTAAACATCACTGAAGGATTTGGTGCAAATAGCTCTTGGCATTTAAATAAAATAACATTGATCAAAAAGGGAACACTGAATTGATAGCTTACATTTTCACTTTTGATCTTCGAAAACTCAGGGTAATCAAAGTAAGAAAGAGAATATTGAGATAAAAAATTTCAAGCTAAAATGGACCTCAGAAGCCATCTAATTCAAACTTATTTTTATAAAAGGTGTAATTGAAATGCAGAGAAATTAACTGAAGGTTATAGAGGTATTAAGTAGTGAATTTGATGCACAAACCCAGGTCCTTTGATTCCAAGTCTTGTTTTTATTTCTTTAAGACAATGGAGTTAAGAGAGACTTATCCATGGTCACACAACTAAGAAATTATTAATTGTCTGAGGCCTGTGCCATGCAGCTGCCCCCATGCCCCCCCAATTTTTCTATTAAACCATCTGAAAAGGATCTGACACTGAGCAAAATGCTATGCTGAGTGAATGAATCAACTGTGGTTCATATAATACTAAAAACTAGAGAGAAATGGAAGGTAACCAGAGAACTATATTTAGGAATTGGGCAGCTATAGGCAATTTTTCAAAAGTATGCTCTAAAATCAACTTTTAAAACAGGGATGTAGAGAGACCCGAGTCACAATGAATGGAGATTCATATATGGTGCTACTAGACATACTATACTAGATTTAAAAGGAGTCATTACTTTTCATAGGGAGGGATTCATTTGCATTTCAATCAATTTATTGTTCAGTATACTTGCCATATTTAGACTTTCATTTTTAATTATTTAGCTGAGCAGGTGCTGAGTTCAATTTTTTCTTTAAGAGTTAAATGAAAATAAATGTTGTCAGTCAATGTTTTCTAAGTTTAGGTGCCCTGGTTTAAAGAGTCAGTCACTTTGCCCCAGTGAGGAAATTGTATCACACAGCCTCAAAAGAACATACAAGTGGTAGAGGCAATTAAATGAAATTGGATAATTGCCTAAGAAGAACTGATTGAATAATTTTAAATATGGAAGCATGATATGTATATAAGTTGTTAAGATAATGATAAAATGTCTTGAGTTTTGTTTGACTGCTGAAATTGAAATAATTCATAATTTTTTCTACCTATTAGAACAAATATCTGTCAGGTAACACAGTAAGTGCATAAGAAATGGTTTTCAACTGACCAGTAAAAGCTTAGTGATTGCAAAGAGAGTTTAATGGAAGTTATAGGAGATTTTCAGAGTCCATTGAATGATTGCAACAGATTTTTTTCAGAAGGAGCTTGACTTTCCTTAAGGGAAAAAAAAGATAATTATATTTTAAAACCTCACATTTTTCTTGGGGAGGTTTTAATACCAGGGAGTCAATCTTGGCTGGTGTACATTTATTAGCATGCAGAATTACATTCATGTATTTGATAGATTTGTCAATGTGTATCATTATAATTGGAGACAATTTATAAAAATGAGAACTGTAGTATTGGGAAATATATGAAACAAATTCATTCCTGATCTCTATCTCCTGGCCTCCTTCAATCCTACATGCAGCTTTTCTAGATCCTTCTAGTTGTTAGAAGTTTCTCAGTATTGACATTAATTTATATTGCCTTACAGTTACTTCACTTTTGCTTCTTTACCTTTTTTTCTGGCCATAGTAGAAGGTACCTGTTGAGACAGGGATTGCATTGTTTTTGTTGTATGGTCACTGTTTTCTAGAGCCTAGTGGAGGATTTTCTAAACATGTAATCAACATGTATTGAATTGAATTGAATTAGATTCAATTGTCCATTTTTCAAGTGGACTTGTTGGAGTAGAGGGACATCAAGGATAATAACTTTGTGCTGATTGTGTATAGAGTTCTCAAAAAAAAAGCATTTTTGGGGATAATAAATATATCAACTCAATGAATTGCAGTTCATCTTTGGTTTGCTTAGTGCTTGCTGAATTCATACCATTTTTATTATATTGGTTATAGGTGAAGGATAGTAGAATACATTTTGATATCTATTAATCAGTGACAAAGAAGGTCACTTCCCACTTAATCATTTTCTGAAATAGTAGCAAGAGGTTTCTTTTCATACATCTACTGAGAAGCTAATTAAGCAAAAGTAGAGAAGGTAATGATGAGATGGCTGAATTTCCTAGAGGACAATTTTATGCAGAATAAACCACTTAAATTGTTCACTTGACATTTCTTGCATTTACTCCTAGGAGAATTGCACCTTTAATTAGAATTTTGAAGAAGTACAGGTGCCTTCTCCTTTTCCATTTCACTTTTGGTGGCATCCTTAGCACACACCTGATTAACTATAATTCCATTTGGGCATTTACTCTTTGTCAACAACAAAAGTTTCTAGTTAAAGTTAAAATCAATAATGCAAGAATAATATACTTACAAAGACAGCTGACTTTTAAATAATGAAAACACACTACTGGGAAGCTTAGGCACTTGATCTTCTAATCACTAAAATAGATCAATGAGACAAGCAGATGGTTAGCATTATCTTCTCTTGACAGATATGGTGAAGGATCCTATCAGCAGTGGGCTATTGATACAGATATAATCTCTGCATACAGATTTCCAATTTTTGATGATGGGGAAGATGGTCCTGTCAATAGTAAATTGCTTCTCATGTTTCAGAACTCTGACAGGTCTTTCTACCTTTGGCCCATATAATTTCTGTTTTTTTTTTTTTATTTATTTGCATAATACTATGCTAACTTCACTATTGTACTCTTAAGAAAATTTGACCTCTCCTGGATTTATCAGTGTCCCCTGTTGCTGCACTCCAAAATACCATAAGCCCTGTAGTATTCTGAACTTTTCTAGCAGTTTAGAAGACTACATAAGGTGTGCTGTGATCTTTCAGTACCTGGTCCTTTTCTCTTTCATCCCTCTTCCCCTTTACTCTGAGAATTTCCACCAAGTTTCAGTCCCTTCTGATGTTGGAATTGCCAGTGAAGTGTTGTTCACCAGTATTACATGCTCCATCAGTTTGGGCAAATTTGATTTACTTGGTACCTATTTCAATGTATTTATTATGCTTTTTTAGAATTTTTTTGTTTCATAATATAATTGCCATAGCCAATGGAAATATGGGAACTCTTAAAATCTCTTCTTAATAATCAAGCAGACATTTCCCCCCTCTAGTCTAATAGTAGGATAACTTCATTTATTCCTAGTTGACTGCATTTCTTCTTTACTGCACTCTGTCTTTTAGCATATACCTTAATATTCTTCTCTTTATATTTTATTTATGAACATTTGTGTCTAAAACTTTTGTCCTTTCCTTCAATACTCCATGTAATTTTTATTTTGTTGCTTTTATTTTAAAGTTATTTTCAAAATTTATTTAAGGTAATGGGGTTAAGTGACTTGCCCAAGGTCACATAGTTAGGCAATTATTAAGTGTCTGAGGTCAGATTTGAATTCAGGTTCTCCTGACTCCAGGGCTGATGCTCTATCCACTGTGCCACCTAGCTGCCCCATTGGCTGTTGTTTCTAAATGTTTATTTATAGCCTTTTAATAATAAATTTCTTCCAAAATATTCATTTTATTAGACAAATAATTCTTTATAGTGTTTGGCATCACTGGTATCCTCATAGCTCATATCATCTATTATTTAATCATTAACTCCTATAAATATAGAGGTAAGCAAATTTTGTAGCAGAAAACACTAGGGGAAAAAACTAGGGCACTTTGCATGGGAAACAGTGTTATATGAATATAACAAAATATTGTTACAACATAAGAAATGACAGAGATAAGAATAATTGTCTCTTTCAAATTAGACTCCCAAAAGGTTACTTCAGGATTTTGATATTCTGTAGATGTGAATATACTAAGAAAACATAGGTCAATGAACGTCCAGGGATTTGATTGTACAATGATCAAGTTTAAATAGCTAAGGAATGTACTGAGGTAGCATGGTAAATATTGAAGTACTAGAACATTGACTCTCTAGCAACACTGATACTAACAGTGAAAAGAGTGGGCATACTTAAAGAATATTTGTGGAAGGCAAACACTTAAGGAACTTTATGTGCCACATACATACATATATGGTGATACATAACACCAATATTACAATACCACTGATTTCTTCTTTTGATGTTACCATGTGGTTTCCATTGGAACTATGTTCCATTGCTTTTACCTGTCAGGTAGTATCTCCTGAATAGTGTTGTATTTAGTCCCTAATAAATAATGATTCACTATTCTTGTGGTCTTTACTAAATATTGCTCTATAGGTCCACTAGACACAGTGAGTTTTACTGAACGAAGAGAGAACTATGTTCCCAGAATTTTATCTGCATAGTTTTTCTCTCAAGAAGGAAAGTCTTGACTCTGTATATTTTTTAAAAACAGAGCAGTGAGTCAACTGAGTTCTTAAATATTTACTGTTTTTGTACCCTCTTATATCTGGGGTTGAATCAAAATTGTTTGTCTCAGATAATTATTTGGTTTGTGGTAAGAAAATTACAAGTTCTTCTTTGACTTATCATGCAAATAAATTTCAGCTAAAAGAAAAATTAATCCAAAGAGACACGATCATTATATAATTTTCACCCAAAGACCTGGCTTACGTAATAATTGTTCTTATCTATAAATTGAAAACAATAAACCTTCAGTCTGTGATTTAATGAAAGAAGGAATTTAGTAAAATATATTACAACTTGAATGAACTAATGCAAAATGAATAACATGGCAGCAATATACCTAATAATTACAATACTAGAAGTAAAGACATAAGTGATTGTAATGGCCAATCTCTGTACTAGAGAAAAGTAGATGGAACATACCATTCTCCTTGAGGTAGAGAGTTGAATGACATTGAGAAAGTGCATTTTAAATCAGATATAATTAGTCAGTGTCAAGTTTTGGTTTAGTTTAGATTTTGCTTAACTGTTTTTCTTTGCACTGAATTTTTTTTTGGGAGGGATGCATAGTATAGAATGATTTTTGTGTAAAAACAAAAAAGAATGATTAAAACAGCATCAGCAAAAATATTTTAACTATTTTTATCAATTTTCTTTTAACAATTTGGAAGTCCCTCAAACCATTTTGGACAGTGAGTATTTAATAAATGCTGAATGAATAAATTGATAGAATGGCAAGTATTAAAATATATGTTTTTGTACTATATACCTTCTAATATTAACCATTATGTGAAAATATATGATTATAATAAATTGGGGACTGGAAGTGATATAAAAGACAAAAGACAAAGGAAATTAAAAAGATAATTTACAAGTATATGCTTTGCATTCCAAGAATTTTACATTAATAACATGAAACATAAATTAATGAGGATAATAACTTCTCTAGACTTCAGTAGATAGGGCTTATGAGCTAATATAAAGAAAAAAAAGCACATTGTCTTCTGGGGCCCAACACTTTGTCAAAGAGTCCCTTTGAATTGAAATAGACTAATTTTTCAATCTCAGAAAAAAGAACATATAGATCTGACCCGTAGTTAAAGAATTATATGTAAAGAGCTGAAAGTAACATTGAAATCTATTAAGTCCTACAGAAAGTCAAAGATAGGCAAAGATTCACATGTAAAAGAAACATTTGTTTAATATATGTATAATTATAGATATAGATACAAATGAATATGTTTATACAATATGTTTATATAGATGTATTTTTTATATCTAGATATCTAAATATATTATCTATCAGTGTGTTGGTCTCACTCAAACTTGTCTAAATTTGTTGGAATTCAATAGAATTTCAGAATATACTGAAATTGCAATTTTACTTTTGAGAATCAGATATCTGTCTCTGTCATTTTTATTTAATTAGGGGTCTGACTGCTTTTTGACTTACTTTTGACTTTGATCAATTTGCTTTTGATTCTCTGGATGTCATGCGATTTCGATAAATCCATGCTCAGACTTTTTCAGTGTTGCATTGATGACAAAAAGAAGAAAGCTCCCTATTGTTCTGACATATTGCCCATTCCCTCTGACTCAAAACCTTTGATATCCAAGGCAGTTACTTTCTTAGTGTACAATTTTGCTTGAAGAGAGAAGCATATTCTTCCCTCCCTCCAGGTGGTCTTTAAAATCTTGCATTTTAAAATATTTCTAGTTAGCAGATTTTCTTGGGGAAATTATGTCCGTGGACATGAAAAAAGAAAGAACCTGCTGACCTCAAATCAAATTTATCCAGGCAAGTTAGAAAGGAAAATAAACAGGACCATATGTTCACCATCTAATAAATTATTCAATCTTAGAATTATAATGAAAGCTAGAGACTACTTTATAAATGTCTTTGGTTTTAACAGAATTTGACACATGAAATTTCATCTGTCCTGATGAGTCTCTCCTATTATCTCTAGGCCAGCCCAGTGCCAAGGTATTGGGAGATTAGATCATGTCAATAAAAGAGAGACAACTTCTAATCCAATATGAGTTTGTTTCCAGTGACCTCTAGGTAAAAGCCAATCCCAGAGTCCTGGACATAGGTTGATTCAGGTTTGTATGGCAGGTACTATAAGATTTGAGATCTAAAACTGGAAGAAAACACAGAAACTATCTAGTCCAAAATCCACAGAGAAGAAATAAATTCTATTAGGTTACCCAGGTAGTACTGTTGTTTGTCCTTCATTCTTGAAGAGGACCATGGCAACAGAAATGTGAAACCATGAATTACAAGTGGTTTGGATTCACATTGGACAGGGCTATGCTAAGTCGCCAGCTTCACTCTCTGCTCTGGAGCCTAAATAGTAAGATTAATACTCAGATTCTCTGACTCTAGTGCTAGTGCTGTTTTTACTATGCTATGCAGTGTCCAATGGGTAATTAATTATAATTGCAGAGTAGTCTTTTAGAATGATTTAATTTGCAAGAATTTCCACTTAGGATACACAAATACACAAGTAAATATGCATATGTATAGAATTATACAAATATAATTGGATAATAGTGTTCCTACTCCCAAGGATTTGTATTTTTTTAGAAGGACAAAACATGAACAGAAACTGGACTTGGAAAAGGAGGGAAAAGTGTATCAAAAGCTAGGGAAGTCCTGTTCTCTGCGCTTTGGCCAGGCGCCTCGGGGGCGTCTGGGCCGGACCCCTGGGGCTCGGCGCCCCCCAAGAGGATGCTCACCCTCTAGGCCCAAGGCACTAGACATGTTGCTTCTGTCAGCTCCGGAGCCGCTCATTTCCTTCCGTCTCCAGAGTGGGACCCCCACCTGGACCCCCAAACCCACCTTCATGTAACCCCGACACCGATCCCCGCCGCCGCCTTCCGCTGGCTGAACCCCGACCCCTACCCTCGTCGGTCTGCACCCCGACACCCGCCCCGGCCCGGGTTTCTGCGGGTGGAACCCCCGCGGGCTGCTCGCGGCCTGGGGCCCCCCGGGCCCCCCGGGCGCTCCGGGGGCAGCAGGGCCGGGGCCGCCCTCGGGCGCCCGGGCCAGGCCGGGCTGAGCGGTGCCAGGGCCCCGGGGGCCGGGCCGGGCCGGGCCGGGGCCGGGGGAGGGGGGACCTTTGTTCCGCGGGGCCCACGCTCGCGCCCCGGGGCCGGAAAGGCGGTGGCACGCGGGCGCCGGCTAAAGGCCGAGGCGGCGCGGCGGGGCCGCAGTGCGCGGGCAGCGGGGCGGGCAGCGGGGCAGCGGGGCAGCGGGGCCGGCCAGGGCGGGGGCCTCGGATCCTCGGCGGCCGCTCGCGGGGCAGCGGGGCCGGCGGACCGGACCGGACCGGACCGGTGGGCTTTAAGCGCGGCCGACACCGCCCCGCCGGGGCTTTAATCGTCGCGGGCGGAGGAGCCGCGCCGGGCCGAGACCATGTCTGCCGCAAATCCTGAGACCCCAAACTCAACCATCTCAAGAGAAGCCAGCACCCAATCATCATCAGGCACAGCCAGCCAAGGATATGTTTTACCCGAAGGCAAAATCATGCCAAACACTGTCTTTGTTGGTGGAATTGATGTTAGGATGGATGAAACAGAAATTAGAAGCTTCTTTGCTAGATTTAGTTCGGTGAAAGAAGTGAAGATAATCACCGATCGAACCGGTGTGTCCAAAGGCTATGGATTTGTTTCGTTTTATAATGATGTGGATGTACAGAAAATAGTGGAATCACAGATAAATTTCCATGGTAAAAAGTTGAAACTGGGACCAGCAATCAGGAAACAAAATTTATGTGCCTATCACGTGCAGCCACGTCCTTTGGTTTTTAACCCTCCTCCAGCACCACAGTTTCATAGTGTCTGGAGTAATCCAAACACAGAGACATATATGCAGCCTCCAGCTATGATGAACCCCATCACTCAGTATATTCAGGCATATCCTCCTTACCCCAACTCACCAGTCCAGCTCATCACTGGACATCAGCTACCTATATATAACTATCAGGTACCTCCACAATGGCCTGCTGGGGAACAGAGGAGTTATGTCATACCTCCGGCTTATACAGCTGTGAATTATCACTGCAGTGAAGTGGACCCAGGAACTGAAGTCCTGCAGACAGAGTGCTCCCTCCACGAGGTCACACAGTCTTCTGGGAATGGCCAAAGAAATTGGTGGACCAAAGCATACAGACAGTGGTATCCTGTTTAATCCAGAGACAAGACTGAGAAATGCTCTTGTCACCCAAGATGACTACTTCAAGGTTATATCAATAATAGGAATTATTCACTGAAGTAAATGGAATATGTATATTTCTTCCAGGACAAAAGAGTACATCACTTTAGAAGAAGTAGGGCTGTGCTTAAATCCGTTTGAATCCTCTCTGCTGAAGCTTCCAGTATTGTGGACAGTAGTTACTGTTTTTGAGTATTACAAAGATACAGAGAGTTCCTGTTTTCCACTATTATGGAAAGTTAATTCTGAATTTTTTGACAACTTATTGCAAGACTTTCTGTGCAAGTTGTGTTAATTTTCTTAGTATGTTGTGTTTATTTTTCATTAAAACTATCCTACTTTGGATATTCACTTAGTAATTGGTTCTGTATTGAGTTCACAGTTGAAAGGGAAAAGCAGTTAAAGTGGACAGGTATAACTTTAGGGTTTACATGTTAGTGCTTCAACTGGAACTGAAATGTTTTTGAGACTTTAAAGGCAAATGTTGGTTTTCAAAATTTTGCTTTATAGAAACTTAGTGTTTTGAAAAGGTCAGAATTTTGACAGTTTGACTGTTCTTAGCATTTAATCTCCAACAAATATTTCTTCAGCAGTACGATATTTACCATATAAATGTTTGTGTTTTATTATTTAATTCTAGAAATTTACCACAGAAGCAGACTTTTTAAAACTTCATTTTTAATCAGTGGAATCAAATATATAAAGTTGTAGCTTAATTGAAGACTTCCAATTCTAAACCCAGTATTAATATGGCAGATTCTCTACAGACAATCCAATCATTGGGTGTTACGTTTATTCAATTTTGCTTACAAAGTACTTGGAGTCCAACAATAGATAATTGATTGGGATGACAATTAGGGTAATTCAAATTCTGGATGTAATTTTAAAAACTGATACTAACCAAACCTTACTAGATACATAAGCTTCTCAGTGGGTTACTTTTCTTTTTCTTTACTTTTTTCCTTTTCCTTTTTATTTTGTGTTTTTTTACTGCTAAAACTTCAATAGCTATATCTAAATTGTGCAAAATATTGGCATTAAAAAGGATGCTGAAGCTTTTTTTATGTCACTTAAAGGTTAATCAGAGTATCTGAAAGAAATTGCTTTTATAAAAAAACTAATTTTAGTTATTTGTCATGGAACAAATAAATTTTATTTTTGTTTGTTAAAAAAACTAGGGAAGTGAAACACTATTATGAGTGAGTTGAGCTAAAAGTGAAAGTAAAGTGAGCAGCATGGCTTGGCCTCCTTCAAGAAATAGAGATCTTAAGAATATGATTTCTCTTTCATCACACTCAATTTGGATCAATGTACAACATGGAAACAAAGTAAAGACTGACAGATTGCTTTCAATGGGGGGGATGGGGGAGGGAAGTAAGATGGGGGGGGGAAATTGTAAAACTCAAATAATATCTTTAATAAAAATAAATTTAAAAGAAAGAAATAGAAAAAATAGTGATCTTGACCAGAGGTTAAAAAAGTAGGCCTCAGGGCGGAATCATCAGAATGGACATGGCAGCTGCTGGGGGTCAGAACTGTGAACAGATTATGTTGAATAGGGAGTACAGTGAATAGTATGATTAAAAGCCTAATGCTCAATCTTTATTCATTTCCTAATAGAACAAATCAGTTATTTTTGTTTTGTTTTGTTTTTAAAATGTAAAAATAAACAACGTGATGCCATTTATTACAACCAAACCTTATCGTAAACATCCAAGGTTCTATTTTTGTAAAGTAATAGCATATTTCAAATTATTTCCTAGAATCTCAGGGATATTTCCATGGGGAAAATGTACTTTATGGTGATTTTATGATCCATTAATAGAAAGCTCTCAGTCTGTATTTTTATGTATATGTTTTGGAAAAAAATTTTTCTCAGATTAAAGACCCTCCAGAAAGTTACATTGTTATGTTTGATGTATTCACACATATACATTTATATATATATATATATATGCATATGCATTTATCTGCCAACATCTTTATATAACTGCACAGAGTAATTATTACTAAACTGATTTTAAGAACTTGGAGGCCCAATTTATTTACATGAATTTCTGCTTGGGTATGAGGTTTTATACATACATACATACATAAAAACATACATATCTATATCTATCTATCTATCTATTATATATATATATATATATATATATATATATATATATATATATATATATATATATATATATTACATTTCCATGTTAAATTTGAAAAGCCTGTAAAGGTCCTCAGTAAAACTCTAGAGCCCATAAAGATATTTACCAACAAAACTTAACAATGTATATGCAAAGTTGAGGATCCTTAATGTTTTATAATCTGAGAAGAGTGATAGTAGATAGATAGTCGAGACTGATTTTTATGAATTTTATGGATGGAGACTGAGGAGTTATAAAGTCATCAGAACAAACATTTACAGAGAAAATATCTCCCTTCTGTATTTTCACATCCAACCAAATTCCATATTTCTAAATAAATGTCCATTCCCCCTCACATATATTAAATAAAATTGCAGCAGCTCTGTGGAATGAATCAATGAACTGAAAACTATTTATTAAGCAATTTCCATTTCCCAAGTAGTCTGCTAGTTGCTTTTTGGAATATGAGAAGAATGAGACTATGAGAATCCAGAAAGGAGCAGCAGTAAGGAGTGCTGAATTGCTTTTCAGAATTTTAACTATTTGTGAGGATTTAAAAAAAGGAGTTTCATTTTGTAAAGTAATGGTTGTTTACAATGGATTATTAATTATTACTATTTTTAAGAATTGTCATTACTGCTTGGGTCAAGCTCATGTAAGATGTAACCATGTTTGCTCAATTGATTCCTTATCCCTTCCAGGATCAATTACAAAATCTTCTGGTGAATTATAAAGCTCTTTCCAACCTGGTCTCTTTCAATATTTCTTCTATTTTTATAAATACTTCTATATTTTTTGCTATTCCTCCTTCTTGTTATACCTTGAACACAACATTATTCCTTACTATTCATTTTTACTTCCAGGACTCCCTACCTGGAAATTTTTCTTTCATTTGCTTCTATTTCCTGGTTTGCTTGGTTTCTTTCAAGATTTAAATTCCGCCTTCTTTTAGAAACCATCCTAGTCTTCTCTCTACTCACTTTCCTTCACTATTAATGCAATTTTCTGAGATTGCCTTCTATTTACACATCTACTTCTTCAGCTGTTGTGTGTATAATTCATCACATGTTGATTTCCCCATATAGATGCAAACTCCTTGAGGACAGATACAATGAAAGCTTTTACCTTTCTTTGAGTTCCTAGTATGTAGTACAGTGTCTGAACCAGAGCAAGTGCTTCATACATATTTGTTGATCATCAATTGACCAATTTGACTGATATTTGTTTTTCCTTTAGCTCATGTCAGAACCTTATTCTCTCAAAATATTGTTTTTTCCAGTCCTGGAGTGATGCTAATATGATTAATATAAAATAAGCCACTCCCCATCTCCTTATCAGAAAACATCAGACTTCTCAAGCATAAACTCACAATGGAAATGATGACATGTTAAAAATATGGATTCCAATTATGAAAATAAAATGTGGATTCTGATCTCTAGGTTTTCTTTTCTTCCTTTCTTTGCTCTTGAGAAATAATTCAGTTCTGATATGCTGGACACAAAGATTGGGGGCAGCCACTTCACCAGGGAAGCTACTGTCTTAGACAAGAAAAGTAATACTACCCTCCCAAAGTAGAAATTGACTGAAAAAGTGTGGCAGAAGCTATACAAACTCCTTTCAAAGTCTGACAGTAGCACAGCTTGTTGCACTGGAGTGAGAGAGAATGGCAGATACTTTGACTCTTGCTCAGTTAATGAGAAGATAGGAAGGTTAATGCAACTTTTTGTACCCTTCCTAGTTTCCCTTTCTTGCAGTTTTAACTTCGAACTGGGACTCCAATCAAGCAAGGTATCCCTCTCACCTTTTCCACTTCCTTTGGATAATAGGGGAAATAATTTTAGAACTATCACTCTAACATCCAGGAAAGGAAAAAAAAAACATGGAAATGGCTAATGGGGAACATGGTCAGAGGCTGCCCCCAATATTTATGTCCAAATGACAGAACTGAAGTGACTCTCAAGAGCAAAGAAAAGTAAAGGAGAAAAGAAAACCTAGAGTTCAGAATCGACATTTTATTTTCATACTTTTTAAATCCACTTTTTCATTTTCACTGGGGACTCATGCTTAAGAAAAGTCTGATGTTTTCTGATAAGGAGCTGTGGAGTGGTGGAAATTATATTAATCAAATTACCATACTTCTAGGCCTGAAAAAATAACATTTTGAGAGAAATAAGGTCATTACATGAATTGAAAGAAAGATAAGCATCAATCATATTGGTCAATAGATGATCAAAAAACATGTATTTGCTCTGGTATAGGCACTGTGCTATATGCTATAACTCTTCCAAGACAAAATGCTGACAACTATTTTATTGTATTTTCTCAAGTTGTGTTTCTGTCTTCTGATTAACAAAGTCCTGTGAATGTCCCGTGAATCCCTTCCCCAAAATAACTTCAAGGGGCATGAAAGAGTTCAGACTGGATATAACTTCTGTACCATATTGTTTCTTCTAAGTTCTTCATGGCAAAAATCTAAATAAAATATTTTATTTGCATGTATTCCACCCATTGGCAATATTTTAATTTCTCGACTCCAAATCCTCCTCCATTTCATCTGACACTACTTCCTTTTCTAGCACAATATTCTGAAGAATTAACTAGATGTTTACTGATGACCATAAGAGATGGACAACAAGTTTATAGGTATAATCACACACAGAAATATATATATATATATATATATATATATATAGATATATAGATAGATAGATAGATAGATAGATATAGATATGTAGATATGTATATAGTGGTTGTTATTTCTCAGATATGTTACAAATTTATGGTAATGAATGCTAGGAGAATGCCAGCAGGCATTCTTTTTTGTAAAACAAAAATCAGTTTTTCTCTAGTGAAATAAAACACATATAAACTGATCATTCCATTCTGGCATTACTGATTAGAACAGTTATGTTTGCTTTCTTTTATGAATTCTTCCTCTGCTTAGTAGAAGTATGAATGTGGGTGCTGAGGTTCTGATAGATTGTACATTTGACTTATACAGAACATCTGAGACATACTCCCCAGATTGTTAAAAATTTGCTTTCTGAAAAAAGAAAATTAGGAAAGATTTATGATTTCCATGTTGTTAGACACTGAGATAAGTCCTTCTTCTGGTATGTCCTATGTACTCACAGAAGATTGATCTAAGAAATCTCAGTAATTTTTAAAAGAAATGTAGAAAGTTTTTCATTGTTTCTTCTGGTTACCTTTTCATACATAAAGTCTATAGAAATATACTATATATTAATAGAAAAGGACCTTATAAGTCACTTATGGAAAACTGCTTATTTTATAAATTAGGAAGCTCAAAACCAAATGGTAAAAATCAGTCAACCAACAAGAAATTATTAAATGCTTAACATGTACCCAGCACTGTGGGAAGCATTCTATATAAAAGGGCTACATAAAGGTGAAACATAGTTTACTACACAAGGGGAGCTAAAACTCATTTTTTTTTTTCTGAGACCCAGGCTAGTGGCACATAAGAGAAAGACGGTCTGTTTTGGAAACTGAATTCCCAAATAAGACTATACGAATTTCACCAAATGATCATGTTCCCCAGGGTAGACTTTGATGCATTTGCAATGTCACATGACAGACTGAACAATAAAGTTTCAAGGAGGGATGTGCTAATAAATGAGAAATGATCAAGTTCAAAGCAGGGGGCTATGACATTCAGAGAGAAATATAATAACTTGGATGAGGACATGCTGAATCTACTTTGTGGTTTGACCTTTGGTGTCTTCCTTTCACCCAACTCTCATCTATGACTCTAAGAAGCTTTAGCATGCAAAACAGAGACATCCTGGTAAAACTATCTCAGCAGACAGACTAAACCAGGTCAAGGATAATTGTAATGTATACATTCCTAGAGAAGAATAACAACAATTAAGTTAAACTTAAACATTCTTAAAGGAACTAGGGATAAGAAAAATAGTAAATAGAGATGCTATGAATCTGATAACAAGCTTCTTAGGTCTCTGGTTCCTGAGAAGCAGCTCTCTATACCGATTTAGTTGACATGATTCCATTTGAACTTTTGCTGATTCTTCTTGGAGAATGATGTGGAGTTTTTTTTTTAATGTGCATGAAACCTAACACACCCAATGATGCTTCTCCATATACTTCTCTAACATCCTGCCTAATACACTGATCAGTCAACACAAAGAGTTGGGAAGAACGGACTTTTCTCTCTTGACTAGAAGGAGAAGAATAAGGAAACAAGCATTTATTAACTACTGAGGCATTGTTTTTTACAAATATTATCAGACTTAATCTTCATAGCATTCCTGGGAAGTAGATGGTTCTATTATCCCTGCTTTATAGTTGAGGAAAAAGCAGGAAAAAAAATTAAGGCAGTTGAGTGACTAGACATTTTCTAAGACAGAATTGAATTTTAGTGTTCCTGATTCCAGGCCTATTGCTCTATCCACCATGTTGCCTTGATGTGAGAAGGAGTATGAGATATGGGAATAGTTCGTTTCAATAATTGGATTATATGACTGTTTACTATTTGACTTTAATTCTCTTTACATTCTATTTACCTATAAATAAACATCTCTTTGAATAACTAAACTTCATGATTAATTTTGTTTAGCCAAGGATGTGGGTGAAAAAAATCCAGTGACAAATGGGACTTCTGAATTGTGGCTTTGAATTTATTTATAAATCAAGTAAGTTCTACAGTCTTGAATTTGACAATGGAGCTCTAACACTGGACATGTTTCCTTCCTAAAATTGAACTCCTTTCACTTTTAAGAACAGTTCAGGGCTGGTCCAAGGTAGTAAGTTATCTCAACTGATTGTTCACAGTCAGTTACAGATCAATGATCTCCTTGTTCTCTCTTTCCCTCCCTTTTCACTACTGCACTCAACTAAAAAAAAAAAAAAAGAACAGTTCAGTATTGTGTGTGCATATGTATAAGAATGTGTGATGAAATATTACACAAAAATAAACTATATATCTCACTAATTGTATTACATTTAATAAGAACAAAATGAGATACTAGTATAAGGGAATGGCCTTTGACAAATTCATTTGTCTGGGATCTAAATGCTTATGAGAACAAACATTAACTTAATTGTTTTACTTTGACAATTGTTTGCAAATTTGTTTGGAATTCTCAGAACAGATAATGAACCTGAATATGACTCCAGTTCTGAGATAGCATTTTCTCATCTGAATGTGAAAAACTGTAGAATTGTGGAGTAAAAAAGAGAATATAATATGCTTCACAAATATATTTTAAAAGAGGTGAAAAATAAGAAAACACAATTTATATTATGAAACAAAACTTAATGACAGGAGATGAAAATTTGGTTATTAGCCACAATTTAGGTAGAGGACTAGATTGGAAGCAAAGGGTTAGCAGTCCAATACAGTAACATTGACTAATTTAGTTGAGGGCTTGTGCATGATCAGGTGTTAAGCACAATATGGATTAACTCAGTTAAATAGATTAAGTGTCTATTAGAGGTTATATCTTACTCATCAAGGAACTTTTAGGGATGTTTCTTAAGACAAAAAAGGATACTGAAATTCACAATTTCAATAAGTCACTCCAAGCACATAGATTTTCCATATCATGCTTTCTTTGCTAAGTATCTATAAGTATGTTACTTTCCACTGTTCCCCAAGGAAATAAAATTCATTAGTAGTAGAGTGTGTCACAGGTTTATATCAGGATTCTGACATATTTTGTAATTTTGCTATGACATATATGAATATGTTGTCATTTTGAATATATGGTTTTGTGCAATTGGAAGTTCCTCCCCCACCCAAGGATATTGAGAATTTAAATGATGAGTAGAGGGAAGATATCCTTTTACAACATTGTTTTCCCTAGTTACTTAAAGAGTGTTTAACTTAATTGCTGTTATTCTTCTCTAGGAATGTATACATTCCAATTATCCTTGACTTGGTTTAGCCTGTCTGCTGAGATAGTTTTACCAGCATGTCTCTGCATTGCATGCTAAAACTTCTTAGAGTCATAGATGAGAGTTGGGTGAAAGGAAGACAGCAAAGGGGAAGCCACAAAGTAAATTCAGCACATCCTCATCCAAGTGATTATATTTCTCTCTTAATGTCAACAAACATATCTCACTGGTAAATTAGGAGAATGTTTACACCAAGCATATGAACAGTTTCAATAGTGGAATGGGTAAACGAGAACAATTTGTTTCAAGGTTTATAAAGGTGACTGAAGCAGGTGTTTTGGAGCTCTGAGAACTTGAGACACTGAATCTCAAGTCATTAGTCATTTTGACTTTTGTCTTGCCATTGGACATTGATAACTCTTGAAGAGAACTTTTTACTCCACAGTTCTACAGCTTTTCACATTCAAATGAGAAAAATGCTATCTCAGAATAGGAGTCATATTCAGTTTCATCATCTGTTCTTCTGAGAATTCCAAACAAATTTGCTGATGCTTTTGTGTGACTGTGCTTCAAATAAATCTCATTTGTGCACAAATCAAGAAGTCATCACAAGATGTCATTGGTCTTCCTTGAAATTGAAAAGCAGGGGAGACACAAATACAGCACCTAATATTGATGGGGAAAAGTGTTGTAAAAGAGGCCCATTTAACCTCTTTTTCATCCACTTTGCTGACTACAGTCTTGTAGAAAATCTATTTAACTTCAGTTACCAATTATACTTAACTTCCTTCTCCTAGTATCATCTCTATCACCTCTGTCATGTGAAAAAGTAGCTTTTCACTTTGTCAAGGCAAATCCCTCTATTTGGGCAAGTGTTCCCATTTCATCCTGTCTTCTCTAGAGATTTGATCTATTATACACACTCTTTTCTTCAATCTCTCCTACTGACATCTTTGTTAGTTATAAAAACATCCATGGCTCCTCTATGCTCAAAAAAAATCCTCTAACTTTATTTATTCATACATTCTAGATATCGGCCTATATCTTTCCTTCCTTTCTTAGCTAAACTTATTTAGAAAACCATTTAGAGTCAATGCCTTCAAACTCTTCTCTCTTCAGTCTGAAATCTACCCTCCTTGTTCAAACTAAACATCTCTTCCCAAAGTCACTAATGATCTCTTAATTGCCACATCTAATGATCTCATTTTTCTTGACTTTTATTCAGCTATTAATAATGTCAATTTTCTCTTCTCCTTGAAATCTCTATTTTTTTAACTCTACTAGTTCTATTCTTATTTGTCTGACTACTTAGTATCCTTTGCTTTAACTTAATACAAGTTGCACATGCTAATCATGTCTATCAAAGTTTTACTAGACCATCTTCTCTTCTCTCATTATAGTATCTTGTTTATGGATCTGATTAGGTACTATAGGTCAGTCATCATCAATAATGATTTGCTTATCTAACCCTCACTTCTTTCTTGGCTTACAATTTTGCAACTCCAACCACCTTTTAGATATTTCAAACTATAAGCCTCATTAGAATGTGAGCTCTTTGGTGGCAAGTATTATTTTTTACTTTTCTGACCCTAGTGCTTTAAGCATAATGGTACCTGGAGCATAGTGGATTCTGTGTATTGTGTGATAATATGTGGACTTGGTCTCATGCGCTTGAATGAAACTAAATCATCGAAGATTAATTAGAAGCTTATTATTTCTCCTAGCAAAGGTACTTACCTTCTAATTAGGGACTATTCTTCCCATCCATTCCATAGGAGATACTCCTTATTTATTTTGCTTTATTTTTAGTTTCAATTTCAACTTCTCTCCCTTTCTTCAACCCCTCTCTCACCTCTTTAAAAGGTAAAGAAAATAAAATCTATTACGCATATAAATAATGAAAACACATTTGCCATCCACCATGCTGAGGAACAAAAAGCAATAAAGAGAAAAATATAATTTAATCTTCAATTTGAGTCCTTCCTTCTCTATTTCGAGGTGTATAGAATTTTTCATCATGAGTTTTTTTGGAATTTTCTTAGACTTGTTTTGATCAGCATTACTAAGTCTTTCACACGTAATTATATTTATAATATTGCTCTCATTATATAGATTATTATGCTTCTGCCTACTTTATTTTTAAAAATATTTTATTTTTTCCAATTACATGCAAAGAGAGTTCTCAACATCCATCTTTTTGTAAGACTTTGATTTTCACATTTTTATAACTTTCTCCTCTGCTCCTGAATGTATTATCTAATATAGATTATGCAAATATAGACATGTTTAACAATATAAGAGACTGTTGAGGGTCACAGGAAGTTCATTGTGTGACTAAGAATGATTTAAAAGTCCTCTTGCCACATACATCAATGTACTATTCACTTGAGTTCTGTGTCAACTCTCAGGATCTTCTCATCTGTTCCTTATGTTTTGGCACTTCCTGGAGCATTTTGTATAAACACTAAGCTAGTAATAGCAACCTTATGTGAGAGTACGAGCCTGAGGAAGTAAACTTTTATCACTTGTTGTCCAGGAGCACAGGAGTATTCTTTGACTGTTAGAGAATGCCATGTGATTGGGACCCAACATATGGCACCCAACATGGGGCATGAATTTCCGGGGCCATCTGACCTGGAGTCCAGGAGAAGGACCAAGCAGAACCATGCATCAAAGGGCTGAGACTTTGGACTGTCATACAAGTGAGGAAAAAGATTCCAGGCAAAATCCCAGAGCAAAAGAGTTCAGAGAGGTAACAAATTAGTTGTTATGAGGCAGAAATTAGGGGTAAAAGGACAAGGATGCTTGGTAATGCCTTAAAAAAAACCTTAAAAACATTAGAGAATTTTTGAAAGTGGCATAAAAAGTATCCCCTTGGTTACATAAAGAAGGATGCAGACAGATTGACAATGTTGGGTTGGAACTCTTTCAAATGTTCTCTCTCATTCTCTGCTGCCCCCACCCTCTGCAGGGGGTGGGGGTGGGAGAAGGGAAAACATCTTTTTTAGAATGCAGAAACTTAAACCTATGGAATGCATGCTTCGCTGCAGGAAAGGTAAGACCCCCTAAAACTTGTTTTAGAAATCAAGGGACCCCACCCCCACCATGCTCTCTTCCTGGTTTGGGGAGGAGGTTGGGGGCGGGGGGTTGGGTAATGACCATGTTTTTCTTAGGCTATTTATTGGGAAGCTTCATGGTAAATTAATTAGGAAAAAAAGGAGAAAGAAGACTTTTTTTGGGACTAGGAAATTCAGATTTCATATTTTGAATGAAGCTGGTGCTTATGGTTATTATATTTGTAATAGAGTAACTAACTTTGAATTTTTTGAAGTTAAGAATGCATTCGGTTTTTTTTGATTGTCTATTTCAAGATTTTCATGAATGTGTTTGTGTGTGTGTGTGTGTGTGTGTGTGTGTGTGTGTATTTAAACAGAAATAAAATATTTTACATCTCTCCACTGGCCTGGAGAGATGGGAAAATGTTTCTATATTTTGAGATTTTGGTACTGACCAGGGTGTCCAACAATCTCACTTTGAAAAGTTTGAAATCTTTTTACAAAAGAGTTGTTTCTGTATTTTTGTGTGATTTTTAATATTCTGTGTCTAGACTCTTGTGTGTATATGTGTGTGTGTGTGTGTGTGTGTGTGTGTGTGTGTGTGTGCGTGTGTGTGTGTGTGTGTGTGTGTGTGTGTAAAATTTAGATCTGAAATTGTTACCTGATTTAAATGTTACTCCTTTTAGTTTGAGTTTGAATTTTATTGCTTAAAAGGTCTAATTTAAAATTAAGTAATTAATGAAGTTGGGATTTGAGCCTATCCACTTATACCTTTTGAAAGTTTGTTAAGTGGCAAAATTTGTGAAATGATCTCAGGTGTGAGCCAAGCTTTTGTTAACCTAATATTGATTGACAGCTGTATTCAACTTTTGTTAATTGAGGCATTAAGGTTTATCAAATGTAGACTCCCTGCCCTTGGGAGGCTTTGAAAAGAGGCTGGGAAGGCCCTGATAGGAAAAGGTCACCACCTTGTGTTTAAAGAAAAAGGAAACAATCTGAGAGTAATTTAGTCACCTAAGTTTTGTAACAAGTCTTGAGAATTTTTGTGTGTTATTAAGAAGGAAAATATAATTGGGAAAATTGTATGTGAAGGAATTTGGGAATATTGAATCATATACATTTGCTGATTTCATTTGGGGAAGAGAAATATTGTACTAAATTTTGTAATCTGATTTGTTTTGATGTTAAATCAAATTGTCAACAATCTCACAAGGTCTTTTGTTGGTAAAGGAAGAAAGTTTGTAATCCTAATCTCATCATCTATCATTACATGTTTATGGAAGGGAATATATATGTATATTCTTTTGTAACTTCAAAGAAATACTAACAGTGTTTGGTTCTCTTGTGAACATGTAAGCTATTTGAATGCTGCAATGTTAAAGTCTGGAATTAACATGTGATTGCTTTGAAGGGGTGATAAGGGAAATATCTCAAATTATGACCCCCTTCTGGGATACATCTGTGGATTCATGCATAATATGATGGAAATATTATTTTGCAAAATTTAACAACTCATGTTGTTAATTGCCTTGAATGCCTAGCTGTTTTTATTATTGTTTTATGCATTGGAATCTATAACATGTTAGAAATTTAATGTTACCTAAAATGTTCTAATTGTCTTATAAGAATTTGGAAAGTAATAATTTGTATTTTTGAAGATGGCTAGTAGTTAAAAGTTTATATTTAGAAATGCCTAGTGATATATGTAAACTGGAAGTAAACTGTGGTTATTTGCTTTGCTTTGAGGGAAAAGCACCTATATAATATGATGATGATTTGAGATTTCTCTGAAAATCTCTAGCCAACTGTTATGTGCAAGTATGGAGATGATTGGGCAACCTCCTAGACAGAAGGAGATGTTTAGTTCTTTTAAATATAGTTAATAATTAAATGGGTTCTTTGCAAAAAGTTGATTTTGTTTTAAATATATATATATATATATATATACATATGAATTAAGATTATTGTTTTCACATCTTAAGATCTGCTTATTGCATTTCACTTACAGCATTGTCCTTAGCTACGTGAGCAACAATGGAATTATGATTTTTTTTTTACTGGATCTCTTATACCAAATTTACAGCCTGAAACACTTTTGGTTCTCCTTAGGGCTCAAGCCACCTGATACTCTGGTTATAGGTAATTGCTATATTCTCTGTAATAGCAAATTTCCATGATCATTCCAGGTGCATCATATTAAGTATGAAAGTGAGCCAGTTGATCAGGATAATGCCTATTGGCATCTTAAAAGCTTTAAAGGGGAGATCCATTCTTCAACTAGAATTTTGTTCATTCTGAGCACAGTCAAAGCAAAATAGAAATTTTTATTTTGCAAATTTTTCGATACATGCAGTTTTAAAATGCTTTTTAAGTACATTTATTTATACTATTTGAGCTTTTGTTACTACTTATGTGGCATCCATCAATGAATCTGCCATGTTCTCATAAAATGTATTTTGATACTGGTTTAGGATGATAAAGTATAATTCTTGCCCCTTTTAAAATGTTACTTTTTTTGGTTAAGTTCTTGAAGTTTATTAGATTTTTGGGCAATGTTCTTGGGCTGCTTGGAAGGAATAGTTACTCCTATATATAAGATACAAAATAGTTCAGATAGTTTTACAGATTTATTTCTTGGCTACTAGAAGTTGTTGAGAGGTCTATAGGAACAGGACCTGCATTAAATATTATAATTAAACAATTGTCCTTAGAGAACTGTACAACTGATTGTAAGTATGCATTTCTCATCCTTTCAAAGGATTCAGCTCCTTAGAAGGAACATGGATGTAGGTTCTTCTGCTTTTCATGCAGCTATGATGACTGCATAAGACAGGAAAAAAGGGAAAATACAGAAAATGATTAAATGGTGTTGAATTTTTCTTTTCTGTGCTTCTTTGTTGTGATTCTGTGCTACCAGAATATTTCCCCCACCTTTCCCCCTCTCTGCCACTTGCTGGCTTACAGTTCTGTCTCTTATTAAACTCTTTTGGGCTTTGAAAAGAAAATGATTTAAGATTATTTCGGATATGACTTTTGGAATTTAAGAGAAGTAAAAAGAAGATCTTGTAGTTATAAAAAAAGGACTTTTTAGCAATCTGAAAATACATATAATTGAATTGAGGAAAGCATAGGAATATTAAAACACTCCTTAAAAAACAAAAAGGGGAAATATATGATACACCTGCCAGTAGATTGGATTATGCAATTTAAGATTGAATTTTGCAATCTATGTTATAAATGTTTTGAAATTTGAATATGAAATCGTGGGGAATTGAGCAGTTCAAACAGAATAAGAGGGTGTTTCAAGAAAGTCAATATGAATATCCCATGCAAGAAAGGGTAATGTGGAAAGATAGGGAAGGAAAGTGGATAGGACCCGACTAGGTAATAATCTGAGGGTCAGGATATGTTTGTATTTCCACAGGTATTGGAAAAATCTGGGTTCCCAAAAGGAATATTCGCATTATCACTGAAAGAGAGAACCAACATGAGGAGGAAGAAGTGAAGGATGGGTTTGGCAACAATCCTTTAATTTGTTTTGGCAGAGCAGCAAAAGACATGTGTTCAGATACAAGAGAGGAACTTTCATTGTGTCAATGTCAGGAATATTGGGGTCTATATGTAATGCAACAAAGAGAAATATTCAGAGATGCAAAAACCTTGTAAATATCCTGTCATATGGGACATTGTAAAAGAACATGTTTATCTACTCTTTTTAGATTATTATACTAATGTAAGAACTTATAAGATTGTTGAGGATTTTGTGATTCAGTCATGGCATAATGGTACTTATAATGTATTGTTATATGGTAGAATGTAAAGTTATTGCTGCATTGAATAATGTCCATAACCTGTTGTAATTGTGCAGTGTTGGGGAAAATAGCAAATGACAATGTTATGTTAAATGTTGCACCTTTTGGTTTCAATTTTTAATTTAATTGACTTCAGGAAAAATAGCAAGTGAAATTGATAATGCTTCAAAACAAGGTCTCCCTCCTGATCATGCTGTGTAAGATATTATTGATGAGTTTGATAAATTTCCAAGTCCTACAATGATTTGGATCCTTCTCTACCTATGTATCAGTGATGGTAATGTTTATGATTATGGTACTTCTCATACGATATTGTCTGAAAATGATCCACCCTCTTGAAGATGGCTTAATGGAAATTCTCCTCAAAAACAAAAAGGGATTTGTAAGAGATTGTTGAGGGTCACAGGAAGGTCATTGCATGACTGAAAATAACTTAAAGGTCCTCTTGTCCACATACATCAAGGGCCTACTCATCTGGGTCCTGGGTAGGCTCTAGATCTTCTCATCTGTTCCTTATGTTTTGACACTTCTTGAAGCATTGTGTTCAAACACTAAGCCAATAAATAGCAGCATCATGTGAGAGTACTAGCCTGAGGAAGTAAACTTTTATCACCTGCTGTCCACAAAGAACTTAGTATTATTTGACTGTTAATTAGAGAATGCCATGTGACTGGGACTGAACCAGGGATTAAAAAGGGTATTTAAGCTCTTGCATCCTGTAAAATAAATGGAGAACTTGTTATCTTTATCTCCTGACTCTTCAATGCTCATCTGAGAACTTGACTACAGCTAGACTGAGTCAAGCAATAGGTTATGAGTAAAGATAAGTTAGCCAGCCAGTACACAATGTAACATATTTCCTTATTATTCATGTTTCAAAAGAAGAATCAGAACTAATGGGGATAAAAACCATGAGAAAGAAAAAAACATAGAAGTTTTAAAAAGTGAAAATAGTATACATTGGTCTGCATTCAGATTTCACAGTTTTCTCTCTGAATGTGGATGGCATTTACCATCATGAGTCTTTTTGGAATTTCCCTTGATCACTGATCTGCTGAGAGAAATTAAATCTATCATATTTTATCTTCACACAGTTTCTAGTTCTGATCACTTCACTCAGCATCAGTTCATAAAAGTCCTTCTAAACTTTTCTGAAGTCTGGCTGCACAAGATGACAGGAAGACGACCTTAAAATTATCACTCTTAATTAAATTTTCAAGAGACAGAATCCACAGAAAGGTCCAGTGAAGCAATTCTCCAGCCCAAGGTAACCTGGAAGATTGTAGAAAGGCTCTATTCACAGGGTTGGAGGCAGCAGCAGTGCAGTCAGAATCAGTGCACCAGAGTGAAGAAGTTCTAGCCTTCCAGGAACAGCTGGCAGGTTGCCTAGGTCATTGGGAATGCTGGCTCTGGGCAGCAGAAGCAGTTCCCTGACCTGCTAACTCGGGGAACAGCAAACACAACTTGGAAGATCAGTGGGGAAACATCTGCCAGAGTGAGTGGGAGCCAGCATGACCTTCCTCAGCACAGCTGCAACCATCAATGCAGCCCAGATCCAAGGAAATGGAAGCAGGTCCACAGAGTCATCAGCAAGGAGTCGCTAGCAGCAGCTTCCAGAGTGTTCAGCCCACAGTAGCTAAGGGGGTGGGGGGAGACTGTCTAGGTCTTTCTCCTCTGTCACTCTGGTGCTTTGTCCATGTCCAGACCTTGGTCACAGTCAGGGGCCCCATACTACCATAGCAGAGCAGGGACCTTCCTCACAGTTCCAGTTCAGAGGGTGTGCTTGTGGTCATACCACAGACCAGAGCATACCCAGGAGAGCAATCAGAGACTCTCATAATACCTTGAAGGAACTGAAGTCTTTGTGAGGGTGTCCCAATAATATTCAAAAGCACAGGAAACACCTCCAAACCAGGACACAGGTGGGAGAAATGAGTAAATAGGAAAAAAGGAACCTGATCATAGACAATTCTTTGGACCAATGAAAGATCAAAGCACAAACTCAGATGTCAACATCCAAGCTTCTGTAATCAAAGTCTCCAAGAAATATAGGAGTTGGACTCAGGCTATGATAGAGCTCAAAAAAAGATATTGAAAATCAAGTAAGGGAGGTAGAGGAAAAATTGGGAAGAGAAATGAGAGAGATGCAGGAAAAACATGCGAAGTCAGCAGCTTAGTCAAGGAGATCCAAATAAATGCCGAAGAAAACAACAAGTTAAAAACCAGTTTAGGTCAAATAAAAAAAAGTCCAAAAAGTTAATGAGGAAAAGAATGTCTTAAAAAGCAGAATTGACCAGCTGGAAAAGGAGATAAGAAAGCTCTCTGCAGAAAACAAATCCTTCAAATATAGAATGGAACTAAAGGAAGCTGATGACTTTGTGAGGAATCAAGAAACAACAACAAAATACCAAAAGAAGGAAAAAACTAGAAGAAAACATGAAATATCTCATTGAAAAACAACTGACCTGGGAAACAGGTACAGAAGAGTCAATTTAAAAATTAATGGGCTACCTGAAAGTCATGATCAGGTAAAAGAGCCTTGACTTCATTTTAAAAGAATTTCTATAGGAAAATTACATGCACATTCAATACACACTCATTAGAAGTCTCAAACAGCATACACACTCAACAGGGTATAGACATTTAGAAGAGAAAGAAGAGATGGGATGGGGGAGGGGAAAGAGGAATGTAGGTAATAGTAGAGAGGGTAGATCATGGGAGAGGGTAGTCAGATATAACATATTTTCTTTTTTATATTTAGTAAGGTGGTGGGACTGGGTGGAAAGTCTGGGACCAAGGGGCTGGGTGGTTGTTGAGTGTCTGGGGTGGGATAGGTTTGGTGACTCTTGGCCCCAGGGTTGGTGCTCTGTCCACTGCGCCATTCAGCTGTCCCACAGCACACTTTTGAAGAGAGTCATAATGTAAGGAGAGAGAAAATATAATAAATGGTAGTAGGGAGGAATGGATGGATCAGCAACAGCAACTGTGTAAAAATGTGGAACTTCTCTGATAGACTTATGATATCCACCCCAATGCTATCCACCCCAGAGACAAAGCTGATGGTATCAGAACATGGAACACATTTTTTTCTGAAGCACATTTTTTTTCTCTTTCTTTCACTTTATTTATTGTGATTTTTTTTATTTTTTATGGGGTAAGGAGGATTAAGTGTACTCTTACTTCAAGACTATTTGAATAATGTGTAAATAAATAAAAATGTAAATTAAATATAAAAATGTCTGTTTGCTCATTATTTCTTACAGAACAATAGTTCTCAATCACATTCATATACCACAATTTATTCAACCATTCCCAAATAAATGGACATTCCCTCAATTTCCAATTCTTTGTCACCACAAAGAGAGCCGCTATTTGTGCCTTGGGTCTTTCTTCCTTTTTTATGATTTCTTTGGCATACAGTAGTATTGCTAGATCAAAGGGCATGCACAGTTTTATTGCTTTTTGGGCATGATTCCAAATCTGCTCACTTTACTTTGCATCCATTCACACAGACTTTTAAGGTTTTTCTGAATTCATTCTTTCAATATGTTTTAACAATTCCGTATATACATCACATTCATATAACATTGTTTAGCCATTCCCTAAAGGATGGAAGCTGTCCCTTTCACACAAAGTTCTATATTTTTTAATATTATCAATTAGATTAAGTGGACTTATCAAATTGAGCAGGGATTGATCTGATTGTTCTTGATAAGATATTTTCATAAAACAGTTAAGATCTCCAAAATAGGATCAATGGCTAAAACTAAGAACATTTTGGGTTTTCTCCGAACTATTTTTAGGAAAAATAGGTCTCTAGATAAACCATATAGCAACCATCTTTACCACATGCCATCATTGTTCCCCGATCATAAGACTTGTCACCTTGGGTGACAATTCTGAGTATGAAATTTATATAAACTCTCCTCATTGATGGAAGAATGATTACTCACACTTTGTGCATGTGTTAAGGACAGAGTTTCAGATTGTCTTCAAGAAATGACCCCTGAAGAGAGGCCAAAAAATTAAAAATAATTAAATTCTAGATTAGGTAGCATCTCAAACATGTTTCTGTTTCCAATTTTCCATTTTTGAGATTTAGGTGAGATTGGAGCCATAGGTTTTTTGTTACTGTTGTTTGTTTGTTTTCTGGCAGAGCTGATATATCTTTTTACAAATTTAAGAGTCATTCTGTATATTGTCTATATTGTATAAATCTTTGATTTTTGTATGCTAGTCTGTTGATCTTTTTTCAATATTCAATATTTGAGGTGGATTTTATGTAACTAGAATTTGGTGGGGAGGGTTTCAACCCTTTCGATGCAACCTGGTTCAGGTATTCCTTCCTTGTTAAGTGAAAGTGACAAGAAGACAATAAGAATGGCTTGAATCTCTAAATAATTTCTCCTAAGCTAGAAATATCTGAAGGTTGGATAGCTTTAATTCTGGTACCTTGTCCTCTGTGAACTTTCAATCCTAAAGGCTCACCAATATCTTCCATCAAGCAGACACGGTCTGGAAAGTAATTATACTCCATATCTCGTACATGCAGTAGATAGAGTAATAGGCCTGGAGTCAGGAATCTTGAATTCAAATGTTGCCTCAGACACTTATTAACTATGTGACCCTGGGCAATTTACTTAACCTCTTGCTTAAATTTCCTCAACTGTAAAATGGTTATAAGAGCACTTATTATCCAGGGTTGTTGTGAGGATTAAATGAAATAACATTATAAAGACTTTAGCATGGTGTCTGACATCCAGTAGGAGATTAATAGCTTCCTTTTTATTCTGCTCCCAACTTTATCAGAGACTTTTATGTAAATATTCAAGATAGAATCCTGGGTTACAATGACAACAGTAGAAAGAAAGGGATTTTTTAACTTGTTAAAGATAAGAAAGTTTTCTCTCTCGAATATGTCAATAGTATTTTCCCAGGAAACATGACTTTCCATAGATGCTATGGTAATAATGACTAGTAGGTAGATGAGGTGATATATGTTATCTCTATTCCTAAATATATACTTGGGGATTATTAATCATAATTAATTAAGGTAAGGAAAAGAGTTAGAAAAGGAGTAGTGTGTGTGTTTGTATGTTGGTGAAGGATTTGGTACAGAATATTCCATAGTTAACTGAAAATTTATTTGCCTTACTTTCATGTCCTTGATTATTGTCTGGGAAACTTTCTAATCTAAAAATTAGTAAGAGATAGGAAAATCACTGAATCAGTTATGGAACTCAGCAGATAAAGTGTTGGTCCTGGAGACAGAAAGAACTGAGTTCAAATGTGATCTCTACTAGCCCTTCAGTATCAAAGAGAACCACACAATCATCCAAATTATTGAGGTCTCCCACCCACTTCTCTGAAATTGATAGCAATTCCACTGGATGTTTTCCTGTGTCTGTCTTTACCACTCCAGATTTGGAGATCTGAACCCAACTTCCTAGCCACCAAGGCCATCACCAGTCCTTCAAAAGGGAGATCTCCTATCTCTTAGGATCTACTGACTCATGTTCAACTGCTGTTCACATGAGCTGTGCAACCCTGGGCAAGTCACTTAACCTCTGTATGTCCTAATTTACTAGAGAGTAAATGGCAAACTACTTCAGGACCTATTTGAATTGTTATTTCTGCCTCCAAACTTTTCCTCTCTCTAATCCATCTTCAAAAGAGCTGCCTAAATGATATTACTAAATCTCAAGGCTGATCATGTAATTCTTCTGCTCAAAAATTTCCAGTATATCTCTGATGTTTCTAGAATAAACTATATATGCTATTTGGTTTATAAAGCTCTTCACAAAATGACTCAAGCCAACCTTTCTAGAATTATTGCACATAATTTTCTTTACCTAGGTTTAATTCCATCCACAATAACTTACTTGCTATTTTCCATATATTCCATTGACCTAACTCAATAATTTTGCATCTTTCCCAGAATGCCTTTTCATTCATTCTTTCCAATGTAGAATCCCTGACTTTCTTCAAAACTCAGGTCAAGAATTATCTCTCAAAGGAAACATCCTGATTTATCCTGGATCTCCCTGTTCCTTGGTCATTAATGCCCCCAACCTGATTGATCTATCTATCTGTCTGTCTGTCTATCTATCTATGCACACATTTCCCCCAATAAGCCTCAAATTACAGCTTCCTTTCATCATTGTTTTTTCAGTGTCTGCACATAGTAGTCACTTAATAAATTATTTGTTGATTGGATAGATAAATGACCTTCCAGTACTCACTGTTGTTGATTTGAAAAATGAATCTCTGCACATCATATCATATGTATTGTCAGAAATTCATATCTGGGAAGAGAAGATAAAAGTCATTTGATTCTTTCTCTGAGGGTGGGGTCTAATAGGGAAGTAAATAGTATTGAATGTTTAGATTTCCATATAAATTTTTTTTTAGTTTTTTTCAAGGCAATGGGGTTAAGTGGCTTGCCCAAGGCCACACAGCTAGGTAATTATTAAGTGTCTGAGGCTGGATTTGAACTCAGGTACTTACTTTTGACTCCAGGGCCAGTGCTGTATCCACTGCGCCACCTAGCTGCCCCTAAATTGTTTTTTTCAAAAGACAAGAAGCATGTTTATTTATTAGGAGAATTAAATTCATAGTGCATCAACCTTTTGGCAGCTGCCAGGGTAAGTTTTGGTTATGTACATAAGTACAATGTCCCAAGTCATTTTAATAAGTCATTTAACATATAATATTTCTAAAATATCCATGAAGTCATATGTTGATACATGATTTCTTCTATTTAATTTACCAATTGAGCCTTTTCCTCCTCACTTTAAACTTGTATTATGAATATGTGATCAAATTATTTTTGTTAAAGTATGCATATTTTGAAACTAATATTTCAGTCTAGCTGTTATAAGAAAAATAATAGTGACAGAAAGAAGGATAAAAAATGAACAGGAGGAGGAATACATTATATGGTCTCTGAAAATATTATTATAAGGGTTATTGATGATTTTTGAATGATTTCCAAATATTCTACCTGGCTTTTCAATTCAAAATAAAAATAGGAGAGCTGTAGTATGAGATAGGGAAAAGGGCAAGGTACTTTGTAAAGTATGTCAGCAATCCAGATCAATTAATTATATACTAATATATTGCCAACACAACAACTCTAAAATATAAAATACTAGAACTTCTTTGCTCTCAAAGAATAAAGACTAAATTGAAAACTGCAATTTGGAGTAAACCCTAGAATGCTTCTCATGGAAATACAAAGAACCATAGAAGCAACTTTCATTTCCCATTTTAGTTCTGCTGCATATTCCCTGCAATAATTTAGTGAAATGATCATTGTCATGGGCCTATTTTCTCAACTGGAAATTGAGGATGATATTAGATTATTAACTTTAAATGTTCTTTCTTGTTCTAAATTTTATAAGCTTACTATAATATAATCTTTATGCATTTCTGGCAAATTTACAGCTGCTTTTTGTATATGGTGAGGGATTAACACTCAAAGGGTTCTGTAATACACAGAATATTAGCAGGTAAATGTATGTTTCTTGTACTGGAAATAAAATAGATGCCTGTAAATTGGGGTGTAGCTATATGAATTATAGTACATGAATGGAATGTTATTGAACTGAAGAAATGAAGAATCTTAAGCATATTGGGAGGTATGAAAAAACATGATTCAATGTGATTTCAATTAAGAGGGACCAGAAAAGTGATGCACATTAACCACACCCATAAAGAACATGGAAAGACAGAAGAGGGACAAGTAGTTTACCCAGAGTCACAAATTTGGGAGTTTATTTGATTTTGATTTTGGAGATATTTATAGAGAGAAGGAAGAAGTCATAAGAAGGAGAATGGGAAGAATCAATTGGTGAGACAGGAGTTTCTGTGTTGTATTAGAAAAAGATGAGAGACAATTTTTTTCACAAATTTCTGAGAATTATAATTGAAAAAGTGTGACAGACCTATATGTTACTCACTCAGAATCATTTCCCCTAGAACTAGTCAAAAAGCTTCATTTCATGCATGTGCCTGTTGTAGCTTTCTTGGCTTTCAAGTCAACAAGAAGAGGGCAACTGGGGCTTTGAGAGTTTGTTCATTTCCTTAAAGTTCATGTTCATGACTAAATGTATAAAATATGCTAAAACTTTATGATAAAAACCAGGATGTTTATTGTGTTTTAAGCAACACAGATGCAGTGAAGTGAGACCAAATTGGGTTTTCTTTTTTTCTGGAGAGGAAGAATAATACTAAATGCATGATTTACGCAGAACCACAGAAGCAGAAAAGGTGATATTATAGATCACATGAGCCAAAGCAGAAGAATTGGAGGCAAAAGATACTCTGAGTCTATTTTTTTTAATGAAATAACAAAATGAGAAAGTCTGCTGTCTAGGAAAGAGTAGCTGCTTTTTTGTCTAAGTGATTTTAGGCTATTTATCTATTTTTGTTAGTATCCTATCTGTAGTTTAAAGCAATTTAACCATAGAGAATTAGTGAGAAAGATTATAGCAGGAAGGTTTTAACTGAGCATTTGCAGTTGGCAAAATGATATTTCCAGAACAACCCATTGATGCCATTATTGTTTATAAATGTTCTCATAAGTTCCCCTAGTGATTCAAATCACAATATAATTGGAAGATCACCACTACCAGCAACAGCGGTAACAGCAAAAACAAAACAAAAACACTTAAGCTGAAAGTTGCATAATTAAAATGAAAAATAACAATTCCAGAGAAATGAGAAAGTCTTTCCTTTCTTTTTAAAGGGCTGTCAGTGCAGAAAGATACATTTTCTACTGGAAATATTGGATATATTAATCAATTTGTAGAATATTTTTTTCCTATTCATTTTGTATTCTTTAATGTAAGGGATGGCTTTTGGAATAGGGGAGGAAGAAAGTGTAAATTAGCATATTAAGTGATTCTAAACCACAAAATATATCTATAAAAAAGACAAAAGAAGGAAGAGTCTGATGTACTCTTTCTAGCAGTTCATCTAGGACAAAGAATGTATCTTAAAAACTTTAAACCAGTGGTTCATAATCTTGTGTGTTTGTTTGTGTGTGTGTGTGTTTGTGTGTGTGTGTGTGTGTGTGTGAGAGAGAGAGAGAGAAAGAGAGAGAGAGAGAGAGAGAACATCTGATGAAATCCATTGAATTTTTCTCAAAATAATATAATATTTTAGGGGTGGCTAGGTGGCACAGTGGATAGAGCACTGGTCTGGAGTCAGGAATACCTGAGTTCAAATCAGGCCTCAGACACTTAATAATTACCTAACTGTGTGGCCTTGGGCAAGTGATTTAACCCCATTTGCCTTGCAAAAAAAAAAACAAAACCCTTAAAAAAATAATATTTTAAAATGCATTTTAAATATATAGAATTACAAAGGAAATAAATTATTTTAAAATACAATTAATGAAATATACCTTTATATATAAATATACATGCAAATATTTCAATCTATATCTAGATATCTGATCATCTAAATCTATACATAGATATAAAGTAGTTCAAGTGTCCAGAATAAGAAATATGCTTTATTTAAAGGCTTAAATATTGTAAAACTCAAGCAAGCAATTTTTTGCTTTTTTTTAAATCTTAGCTAACTTTAAGATAATGGAAATGCCTTTATCTATTGATCTTATATTATTTAAATAGTTAACTTCTGGAAAGAAAATGGTACTTTCTTTCCTTGAGACTCTCATATTAATCAGAGTTGACTCTTGGCTCCTGATTGTTCTTTTTAAATCTTTCAAATTTTTTGACATCAACTTTCAAACATTACAATTTTCATTAGCACAAAAGAGACACAATTGTGTAATGGGGAAAAAAGCTTTGAAATCAGAAGACAAAACCTGACATCTATTACTTATAAGCTGTCTGACCCTGGGTAAGTCATATTATCTCATCTTTCCCATAGGAAATTGGCCTAGAGAATGGAAAATATCTTGTCAACCATCATACTGGTAATTTAGAACTTGGAAGTTAAACCCAGATCTATTGATTCCAAATGTTCTTTCCAGTGGACTGTACTTCTTGTTTCTGATGTCAGTCATATGTCTAAAAAATCCCTTTTCTGTAGAAAAAAATTATAAAAATGTTTACCAAAAAGATTTGGCATTCAAACATATCATACAAAATATTAAATGAATTTAAATAAAATCAACCATCAGAATTTACCTTAGAACATATAGTCAGATACCAAAGTATACAAAGATGAAACTTCTTCCTATATCATCAAGATTATACTAAGTTCAATGCATTCAAAAATAAATGGCCAATAAACCTCATAGATCATGCTGAAAGTTTTCAACCAATTAATGTTTAAACATTTTTAAGAGCATGACAATTAAGGGCCTTTAGCAAGTATTTGTAAATAATAGAAAAAAAGATATCTAGTCAATACTTGCTTGTAAACCTGCAAAACTCTTGTCTTGGTGTATTTGTGCGTGGGGAAAAACTGACATTCTCTATCACCAGAAAAGTCAGCTTCTGACACAGAATCTTTTTTCTCTGATGTTGTTGCTAAGTACATTTATTCTTATGTAATAGAAATAAAGTATTCCAGTAATTTTCCTCTAAAGCTATATAATCATCTTTAATAGGATTAAGTTAAATTCTATCCCAGTGGACTGATCTCTTGAATTTCTTTTTTACTTTTTACTTCACTTAATTGTCATATCTGGCTTTTCTCTATTTCTATATTAAAGAATCTAATCTATGTGTGTGTGTGTGTGTGTGTTTTTATATATGTATAGAATGTGTGTATACACTTATACACACATTACATATTTGTGCATGCAGTGTGCACACACAAGCATACATATACATAACACACATGACATGTATGTGTAACACACAAGCCTACATGTGTATATCTACACAAGCACATGTGCATGCATGGAACACAGTGTGTGTGTGTGTGTGTGTGTATTTCAGCTTATAAATTCCTTTCCTAAAATTTTATGACTGGTGCACACCACTGTAGGATTATAATTTTCCAAGTTCAGATCCTTAAGGTAGGTATATTCTATTAGTTATTTACTATTTCACTAGTAACTGGTACTGAATTTTTAGTCTACTAAAACTCATCTTTTTCTTGTATAGGTAGTTTTTGAAACAAAGTTTAAGGTTTTGCATTCATTAACTTTCATTTCAGATCTAAGCATGTCAGAACTCATTAAGATATTTTGAACTTGCTTTTGTCATTAATTCTCTTAGCTATCCCTCCAAGATCCCTCCAAGATTAGCAGAATTAATTTCATTTATAAAACAGTTCTATTCAAGTCATCAATAAAACATTATTTTTAAACATGGGGACAAGAATAGATCTTTGGGACAGTCTCCTAACTAGAATCAAGTTTTAAGATATGAAAGTCAGCAAATAAGACGTCTACTATGGATAAAGTATTATGAAAGATGCTTGATAAATACACACATATGTCCATGTGCATATCTATATATAATGCATATATATGAATGAATATGTATATGTGTATGTATGTAAATATTAACACAGTGTGGATATAAATATATACATGTGTGTATACATACATATATGTATATATTTATCTATCTGCATCTGTATCTATATCTATCTCTCTCTTTATATATATATAATATACATATATTATATATATCTTCATATCTGTCTTTATCTAAATCTCTTCCCCTTCCATTAAGTTATTAGTACTGACTAGAATTTTTCAAAGTGTTCTTTGTTTGGAGGAATTACAGTTTGAATGTTTAAGTCATCACCAATGTAAAAGAGGGAAAAGGGACCTGAACATGCAGTTCATCTATAAGTTTTGGTGCTTTGTTGCTTTTCTTTTTTGCAATTTGACTGTGTTTTATTATATTCCCACAATCCAACTATGTTTCACATCTTGACTTTAGATTTCAGTTCTATTATTTATTTGTTTTAATATACTCAGCAATTTGATCAGTGTATATTTGGAAGATATAAAATGTACAAGGAAACCTAAAGGACATTGTATTATTGTCTAATAAAAGGCAATTCCACAAAACATGTGTTATCAGATAAAAACTCTAAAACTCACTGTAAGTTATAAATAAAATACTTATATTGTTCCACATCCTATAGATACTGTCCACACTTGACATGATTCATGACTATTCATCATAATGACAAAAATTATTTAAGTAGTACTTTAATAATAATGATGATTAAATATGACAATTATTAATATTTACATATTATCATATGTAAATAAGCAGATTCACTGAAATTTATATAAAACAAATTTACTTATAATTTTTATGTATTAATATCCAAAATTTTGTGGCACATGTAGTTAAACTCAACACTTCATTAGGCGACTATTTTGCAAATCATTTTATTACACATATTCTACTTAGAACTTGAAGACAGACTGAGGGGAAAAAATGGGTGAAATTTGTAAAAAGTTAGATTTCTACCCCATTTAAGAAGGAATTCCTAATAATTGGAACTACATGAAAATAGAATGAGTTTCTTAAGTTTGCCTCAGCATGTAGCATATGGTACAGTTCATAGGGTATTAGATGTGAAGTCAGGAACATCTGGGTTCAGATGTTACTTCAGATGTTTAATAGCTATATGATCATTGGCAAATCATTTAACCTTTCTGTATCTCAGTTTCTTTCTTATTTAAGAAAAGTACTACTCAATGGGCCTCAACACTCCCTTCTAGCTTGAAATCTTCTGGAGAAGAAACCTAACTGGTTATCTTTAAGAAAAGGATAAAGGTTTATATATTCAGGATGTGGGAGAGGGGGGTTCTTTTTCAATTTAATTTAACAAATTCTTGTAAAACTTGCTAGGTACAAGCTGACATGCTGGTTGTTGACAAAAATTTGGTAATTTTACTTTTTTAGAGCTTATATTCCATCAAACAAACCACACTTCTGAGATCTTTTCCAAATTTGAGATTCTGTGATTCTGGATATTTAGTATGGAAGAAAAAATGTACAAATTACCACAATACAAATGAGAATATTAATCATAAGTATATAAGAAATTCTAAGAAAATTTGAGATTTGATAAAATAGAGAATTCTTTTAAATATTCTTGAAATTGGTCTTTTGTCTAATTTTAGCATTTTATAGATAAAGGCTGAAACAGAAATCAGAGAGGATTATACTGATGAGAATATACAAATGAATATATAATGATCTCTTTGTCTGGAAGCTAGAAGAGATCTTAACAAAGCAGGAGAGGGAATGATTTCACCAAAGTGTAGTCCTCAAAAAAGTCTGGGGTTTCAGATACTAGAAGGCAAGAGGACATTTATGGATGAAATCTGCATCACCTATCTGTCTGAGACTTTTGCTCTCCTCAGTCTATGTCTGTGTCTGTGTCTATGTCTGCGTCTGAGTCTGCATCTGCGTCTGTGTCTGCGTCTGTGTCTGTGTCTGTGTCTGTGTCTGTGTCTGTGTCTGCGTCTGTGTCTGCGTCTGTGTCTGTGTCTGTGTCTGTGTCTGTGTCTGTGTCTGTGTCTGTGTCTGTATTTGTCTCTGTCTCTGTCTCTCTCTCTTCCCACTACTTTGGTATGCCTCCCAAATGAAATTCTTTTTCCCCTTACATAGCAGAGTGTTCTATTAACCAGTCAGGATTCAAACCACCTTACTTGTATGAAATTGAAAGCTGTGGGTTCTTTGCCAAAATGAAACAATTACCTCAGGTATGAGTTGAAGTAGTTTGTATATACTTGTATGTATTTATGATGTTTCTCCTGATAAGACTTAAACTTCTTAAATAAAGGAATTCTTTGCATAAGTATCATTTTTGTTTTGCCCATGGTAAGCATTTATTAAATTAATTTTCATGTGATTAAGATAAACAGATTATTAAAAATTCTAACATCTGTAAAAGATTTTTTTTTCTTAAGCTCTGTCACATTATTTCATCTGTGTAGGAGCAGAAGTTCTCTAACCAATACACTAAGCTTTCTTGGATCATTGAAAAGATAAGTGACCTGCTCATGATCACAGAATTATTATATTTCAGAAGTAGGACTTACACTATTTCCTTACATACTCAAAAGGCATTTTATGCACATCACATTACAACTCATCCATTTTATAATAATTGTAAAAATTCTGGGAATAAAATTTCAGTGTATAAGCATATGATTCAATCATGGCAGAAGGTTCAGGTAATAATAACAAATAGTTCCTAGATTATGAAGAGAAGTATTACACTCTAAGTGGGCCATATTTGTGCAACAGATTCATGATTTTTCTCTAGATCCAGAACATGTAAATTTTAGTAAACTTTCTATACTTTGCTTTATCTGACTTCCATTGAATTTTCAACTTCTTCCAAAGCCTTTCATGATATCTCACTCTTCTACACCAAAATTATCATCCTTTATAATTTTGTTCAGTTTTTATTCATCACAAATCTCAAAAATGACAGTTTTATTGTATTCTCACAATCCAACTATGTTTCATATCTTGACTTTAGATTTCAGCTCTATTATTTATTTGTTTTAATATACTCAGCTATTAGATCAGTGTATATTTGGAAGATATAAAATGTATAAGGAAACCTAAAGGACATTGTATTTTCTAAAAAAAAATGTAATTTCAAAATACATGTGATATTAGATAAAAACTCTAAAACTCACTGTAACGCCATATCCTATAGATACTGTCCTCACTTGACATGATTCATGACTAATTATTATAATGACAAAAAATTATTTCAGTAGTACTTTAATGAAGACCATTTAGTAAGGTATGGAGATGATGAGTGCCTGAACTAGTGTGGTGATCATATGAGTGGAGGTAAAGGACTAAAAATCACAGATGAGTCAATAGATTTTCTGTACATCTAAAACCTGGTTATTGAAAGGACAGTATTGGACTATATAGAAACCTGAAGTTTGCAAGAGGGATTGATTTTATGGGAAACTTAATGAATTTTGTTTTGGATATATTGAGTTTGAGAAGACCACAAGATATTTGGTCTGGCAGTCAGTAAGCATTTGTAAAATGCAAAAAACACTATGATAAATTCTAGGGACATAAATACAATACAAGAAATACTAGTGAAGAGGAATACAAACATAAACATGATTTCAAAGGTAAGGTTAGGATGGAAGAAAAGTAAGCATTATGGGGCAAGATATCCAAGTTTGAAGTCAAAATTAGAACTTGGAGATGAATAAAGAGGTCTAACTTCAGCTCTACTTCAAAGAGAAATTTATGGGAGAAATTTAGCAAAGTAAAAAAGGACAACAAGAGTAGATGGAGGATGGTTCAATGTGAAATGACCAAAGATGTTGAAAAAAGTTCAGAGTTAATAAGCAACTGAAGAATGGTACACAAGTTTGAAGATTCAGAAGCAGTGACAGGAGAATATTTAGTTTGAAATGTCTAATAGATATGCACTGCATGCAAATAATTAAAATGGTGATGTGAGCCAGGAATTCACAAGTTTGACTTTATATATATATCTATACATATAAACATATATGCATATATATGTATATATAGTCATAGTACTTTAATAGGAACTTATCATTGAATCCATGGAAGTTCCTGACTAGGAATTCCCTAGAGTGATCAAATCAAAGGTTTGGGAAAAAACAACTAGAAAACAATACTCCAAAATATTATATATATATATATATGTATATATATATACATACATACATATATATGTTTTATATATATATATGTGTGTGTGTGTGTGTGTGTGTGTGTGTGTGTATACTTGTGTTCTCCAATAGAGTTCAAGTTCTTGAGGAAAGAGACTCTTTCATCATTATTTACATCTATATCTTCCATGTCTACAGTTAAGGAATTTAATAAATGTTTATTGATTTCTTTTTTATTTTTACAAGGCAATGGGGGCGGGGCAGGGGTTTAAGTGACCTACCCAGGGTCACACAGCTAGGTAATTATTAAGTGTCTGAGAAAATATTTGGACTCAGGTCTTCTGAATCCAGGGCTGGTGCTCTATCAGCTGTACCCCCTAGCTGCCCCAGTTAATTATTTTATGAAACAAGAAGTCAATTGACTTGGCTAATGTCCCAAATAGAGAATGCCAGTGCTGATAAGCACATTGGGAAAATCTAGCTTGAACCCTCATTATTTCATTTTTAAACTTAATTTTATTTTTTAAAACATTTAATTTATTTGTTTATACAATTGTGCAATGAGAGTTTTTATCATTCATTTTTTTTGGCAAGGCTTTGTTTTACAATTTTTCTCCCTCCCTCCCTCCCTCCCTCCCTCCCTTCCCACCTCCCCCCCCAACAGAAAGTAATTTCATATAGGCTCTATATTTACAATCAGATTAAACATAGATCAATATTGATCAGGCTATGAGAGAAGACTCAGATCCAAACAGAAAAAGAAAACATCAGAGAGAAAAAAATGACATAATTTATGACAGCTTTAAAAAATTGAAGATAATAAGTTTTGATCTTCATTTAAACTCCATATTACTTCTCTAGATGAGGATGGTATTTTCCATCATAGGTGATTAAAAATGAAATTTACTGCTGAAATGAACAAGTCCATCATGGTTGATAATCCCTCCATTTTGTTAATGTGTTTATTGTTCTGCTCATTTCACTCAACATCAATTCATGCAAATCTCTCCAGAGTTTTCTGAAATCCTATCCCTCATGATTTCTTTTAGAACAAGTGTTCAATCACATATATACATATATACATACATATATATATACATATATATGTATATATATGTACATCACAATTTGCACAATTTGTTCAGTCATTTCCCAATTGACGGACATCCTCTCAATTTCCAATTCTTTGCTACTACAAAAAGAGTTGCTATGAATATTTTTGTCCATTTGGGGTTTTTACCCTTTTTCTTCTTCTCAGAATACAGATCCAGTATGGTATTGCTGGATCAAAGGCTATGCACATTTCTATTGCCCTTTGGGCATTATTTCAAATTGTTCTCCAGAAAAGTTGGATCAGTTTACAACACCAATTTAGTGTCTCAGTTTTCCCACATCCCCTTCAACATTGATTATTATTGATTCTAGTCATATTGATCAATCTGAGAGGTGTGAGGTAATATCTCAGAGATGTTTTACTTTACATTTCTCTAATCAATAATGATTTAGAGCAAGTTTTCATATGACTAGAGATAGCTTTGATTTCTCTGGCTGAGAATTGCCTTTCCATAACCTTTGACTTAATCTATAACCATTAACTTTGATTTGAACTCAGGTATTCCTGACTCCAGGGCCAGTGCTCTATCCACTGCGCCACCTAGCTGCCCCAAATGACTTTTTTTATTATAAATTTGACTGAGTTCTCTATGTGTTTTAGAAATTAATCCTCTGTCAGAAACTCTAGCTGTAAAAATTGTTTCAAAACGTATTACATTCCTTTAAATCAGGATTGCAGTTAAATTTTTTTTGTTGTTGTTTGTACAAAGACATTTTAATATAATGCAATCAAAAATTTTTTATAATGTTCTCTATTTCCTCATTGGTCATAAACTGCTCCTTTTTCAAGATAGCATTCCTTTTTCTACTAATTGAATTATAATATTACATTTTAGGACTGAGTCCTACATCCATTTTGACCTTATCTTGGTATAGGGTGATCTATGACTATATTTTGACATACTATCTTCCAGTTTTCCCAGCAGTTTCTATCAAAGAGTGAGTCCTTATCCCAGAAACTAGATGCTTTGGGCTTATCAAACCATAGATTACTGTAGCAATTTATTGCTGTCTCTTTTGCATCAAATCTGTTCCACTGATTCACCACTCAGTATGAAACAGTTTTGATGACTGATGTTTTATAATATAATATTATAAGTGGTATGGTTAGACTGTCTTCCTCTCCATTTTTTCATTAATTCCCTATAAATTCTTCACTTTTTATTCTTCCATATGAATTTAGTTACTATGTTTTTTAGCTCATTAAAATAATTTTTTGGAAGTTTGATTGATATGACACTGAATAAGTAATTTAATTTAGTAGAATTGTCATTTTTATTATATTAGTTTGTCTTAGCCATGAGTAATTGATGTTTGCCCAGTTATTCAGATCTTATTTTTTTGTGTGTGTGAAAAGAATTTTATTATTGTTTTCATACAGTCTCTAAGTCTGCTTGGCAGATAGACTCCCAATTATTTTATGTAGTCTACAATTTTTTAAATAGGATTTCTTTTTCTAACTTTTACTGCTTTCCTTATTAGTAAAACTGAGAAATGTTGTGAATTTATGTGGATTTATTTTATATCCTACAAATTTGCTAAAGTTGCAAACTGCTTCCACTAGTTTTTAGATGATTTTTTAAGGGTCTTCTAGTATTGTATGCATAGTATCTGAAAAGAGTGAGAGTGTTTTCTTTTTCATTCTAATTCTATCAACTTCTCTTTCTTCTCTTTTGCAAAAGCTAAAATCTCTAATACAATATTGAATAACAGTGATGATAGCTTTGTTAAATTCCTAATCTTATTGGAATGCTTCTTGCTTATCCCATTGCAAATAATGGATGTTGATGGTTTAGATAGATGTTACTTATAGTTTTAAGGAACATTCCAAATATTCTTATGCTCTCTAGTGTTTTTTAATAGGAATGGGTACCGTATTTTGTCAAAAATTTTTGCAGTATTTATTGAAATTTCTGTTTGGTTTGCTATTGATATGGTCAAATATACTAATAATTTTCCTAATATTGAATCAACCCTGCATTCCTGATATAAATCCTGCTTGATTGTAATGTATTAACCTAGTGATAATGTGCTGTAATTGCTTTGCTCAAATTTGATTTAAACTTTTTGCATCCATATTCATTAGGAAAATTGGTCTATAATTTTCTTTCTCAGTTTTGACAATTCCTGGTTTAAGTATCAGCACCATGTTGGTGTCAAAGAAGGAGTTTGGAAGACCTCCATCTTCATTTATATTTTTCAAATAGTTTATATAGACTTGGAGCTAATTGTTTCTTGAATGTTTGTTTAGAATTCACTTGTGAATCCAACTGGCCCTGGACAGTTTTTCTTAGGGTGTTCATTAATAGTTTCTTAAATTTCTTCTTCTAATATAGGGTTAATTATTTAATTTCCTCTTCTTTTAACCTGGGAAGTTTATATTTTTATAAATAAATATCCATTTCACTTAGATTAATTATAATATTTATTGGCATACAGTTTGGTAAAATAATTACAAATTATTACTTTAATCTACTCATCTTTGTTGGTGAATCCATTTGATACTAGTAATTTGGTTTTCTTCTTTCTTTTTTATAAAAAAATTAACCAGTTTTATCTATTTTATGGATTTTTTCATAAAATCAAATTTGGTTTTATTAGTTCAATAATTTTCTTTTGATTTTATTAATTTCACCTTTAATTTTCAGAATTTTTAATTTATTATTTAATTGTTGACTTTTAGTTTGTTCTTTCTCTAATTTTTTAATTTCATGCTCAGTTCATTGAATTCCTCTTTTTCTATTTAATTCATATAAGCATTAATTCCCTTAATAGCTGCTTTGACTGTATTTCATAAATTTTGGTGTGTTGCCTCATTATTGTCATTGTCTTGCTAAAATCATTAATTCTTTCTATTATTTTTTGTTTGATCTACTCATTCTTTCAAATTGGTTAATTTGTTTTTAGTATATCTCTCTATATCCCTTTGTTGCACATTATTTTTATTGCATCTTGGTGTGAAAAGAATGCATTCAATATTTCTGTCTTTCTACATTTGATTATGAAGTTTTTATGCCCTAGCCCTAATACATGGTCAGTTTTTCTGTACGTGCCGCATAGTGGAGGAAAAAAACCAGATGTATTCCTTTCTATCCCCATTAAATTATCTCTAGAGATTTTCCATATCTAAGTTTTCCTTACATTCTATTCTTCTTAACTTCATTCTTGTTTAGGTTGTGATTATGTTTATCTAATTCTGAAACCAAGAGGTTGAGGTCTACCACCAATAGGGTTTTGCTATCTATTTCCTTTTGTACCTCATTGACCTTCTTTTATTATCTGAATCCTATGCCATTTGGTATATGCATGAATAGTATTGAAATTATTTCAATTTTTATGGTACCTTTTAGGAGGATATAGTTTCCTTCCTTATCTCTTTTAACGAGATCTGTTTTTGCACCTTCTTTGCTGAGGTAAGGAGATGGCTACCCTTACTTTTTTCAATTCAACTGAAGCATGATATAATCTCCTCCATTCTTTGACCTTTCCTTTGTGTATATCTGACTGCTTCAAATGTATTTCTTTTTCACAGCATATTGTAGAATTCTGCTTTTTTAGTCTACTCTGCTATCTTCTTCTGTTTTATGGGAGAGTTCATCCCATTCACATTCACAGTTATAACTTACTTCATTACCTTCCATGCTATCTATCCCCCATTGGTATTTTTCCCCTTCTTTCACCTTATCCCTTTTGTCCAGTTTTGCTTCTGAATACCTCCTCCCTCATTGTTTTCCCCCTTTTATCCACCACTCTCCCTTTTCTTTCCCCTTTTCCTTTTCTCTTTCTTCTTTCCCTCCCTTCTATCCATCAATCTTTCCCTCCCCTCCTTTCCCCTCCTAATACTTGAAAACTATGATCAATTTCTAAACTCAACTGAGTGTGTGTGTGTATTCATCCCTCTTATAGCCCAATCCAGTTGGCAGTAAGATTATGTAAGATTCTCACCTCTTCTCTTCTTTCCCTCTATAGTAATAGGTCCTTTACATATCTTCATGTGATGTATTTTACCCCATTCAGCTTCCCCTTTCTATCCATTATTTTATAGTCATCCCTTTTTAATGAATATATATTTATATACATATTTATAAATGTATATTTATATAGATAAATTTATATATATATATATATATATATATATATTTAAAATTCATTCCATCATAACCATGGACATATCATGAATGTCTATACCTTCAGTCTAAGTGTATTCCCTCCGATAGAGTTATAATTCTCAAGACTTATGAGAATCTTACTCCCAGGTGGGGATGTAACCAATTTAATTTTATTGTATAACAGTTTTTTTCTTTTCCCTTTTTTACTTTTTTCTTGTATTTCTTGAGTCTCCAGTTTGAAGATCAAATTTTCTGTTTAACCCTAGACTTTTCATTAAGAAAGTTCAAAAGTCATTTATTTCATAAAATATCCTTCTTTTCCTCTGAAAGAAATGGATCAGCTTTGTTGGATATTGATTCATAGGTGCATCCAAGTGCCCTTGCTCTCTGGAATATCATATTCTAGGCCCTTTGATCCCTTAGTTGTTGCAATCCCTAGACCAGCAGGGGATGCATTGATTGTAGGAGAGAACAGAAATATGTATACACCTGGGCAATCATTGGCATGCAAAAGAAGAATACCGCAAGAACAGCTAAGATAAACTGGAGAGTTTGTGAAAAGTTTTTCCATCACATGTTTATGAAATTATATCTATTGAAAATTATATATGTATCTTGTATCACTAGCTCAAGAAAAATTTTACATTGCATTTTTTGAAATTATTATATAGATTTAAAACTAAATACATAGAGAATATTTATTTTCTTTTTGAAAATAGGAATGTTTTTGGAATAAGAGGAAAATAAGCTTATAATACAGAAAGATGAAAGAAACTTGTATCTAAAAGATATTCATATCTAAGGTTAATTTTAAGAGAACTTGTTTGTTTTTTGCTGTAAGAGAAGGAAATGTCAGTCTGGGAATCTTATGTTTCATGTAGGTTAAGAGTTAATAATATCTAAGCCTAGAATTAATAATTGTATTGCATTGTAGAGATGAGGGACAATATCAGAAGTTATGATCCTCTGGGTTCCCTGAAACTTTTCTTTAGGTTTTTGCAAGGCAAATGGGGTTAAGTGGCTTGCCCAAGGCCACACAGCCTGGTAATTATTAAGTGTCGGAGGCTAAATTTGAACTCAGGTACTGCTGACTCCAGAACTGGTGGGTGCCCTATCCTCTGTGCTACCTAGATGCACCTCCCTGAAATTTTTAAACTATGTAATGGCCCTTATTCTAAACCTGTAGTTCCAAGCATATTGCATTAATAGAAAAGAAATTATATTCTCCTTTTACATCTATACAAAAAATAAATTATATGCTATATTATTGGTATTGAGTATGGCCATAACTTCTTAATATTTTTACAGATAGTAAGTATGATTATATCATCAGTTGCATATTAACAGCCTTTATTAATCATAACACTGATGTAGTATTATAGCAACTCTTGAAAGAATTACTAGAAGTTATTAGAAATGGATATAATTCCTTTTTTATTGAACATATACAATTTCATCCTGGATTACCTGGACTAATATATATGACAGTATCATTGGGCCTATTAATTAACCCTTCCACTCCTTATAAGCTTGGTAGAAGAGTAAGCTAAGCTATTGTAGAAAAAGATTCATCAGAATGCCTCTTTACTAAGGAAAGAATTTAAAATCACCAGAGAGCAAGCTAGAAATATAGTAATATCTTGTCCACAAAGGGGTATTTACCTGCCCCCTCCAAATTATTTTAAGAATCCTAGAGGCCAGACTACTAATGAGTTATGATAGATGGATGTGGCTCATTTCATTTTACTTCTGGAAAAAATGAAATTATTCATGTTACTGTAGATATATTTAGTTCATATACAATGGCAACAGCACAAAGTTCAAAGGCTACTCTAGGTGAGATTGATCATTTATTCTATTATTTTGCAGGGATACAAAAGTTTGTACAAGTAGATAATGGCCCTGGATATACTTCTATGACATTTAAACAGTTTATATTACAATATAAAACATATTACAGGCATTCCCACTTAAACAGAAAAGAGGGAAGGTGGGGAAGCAGATACCAGACTATGCCTAAAAAAACCCTCAACTTTGTATTCATTAATTATTTGACTTTGGATGACAAGAATAAAACCTTGGCTGAAAAATGTTTTGGGTACAAAATTAACATAGATAATATAATAAACATCCCTAAGAGTACTCATAGAGTAATGTGGAAGGATACAAAAGATGGACATTGGAAAAGACTTGATTGATTACTAACCTGGGGCTGAGGGTATACTTTTGTTTTGTCAACAGATGGAGAAACTGTCTGGATGTCAGAAGGAAACTTCAGACTGTGCAGACCAGATGAATCAAGTAATATAGAATATGAATAACTTATACTTAAGGAATTGAACAAGAAAGCATGAGAGGAGAAAGAAAGACAGACCACGTGAAAGGAAAACACAACAAAGACAACTTGTGATGCTTATATTAACCATGAACAATTTGGGGACTGCAAAAGGAACTGAATATTGGACTTATGTGGAAAACCCTCCATGGGTAACAACTATATTAGGGAGTGAAAATATGACTGACATTACTTTGATAGGGGAAGATGAACACTTATTTGGGATATAACAAAGTTACTATTGGAAATATCAAAGAAGAGATGCTGAGAAGTTAGGTATAATTTTTCTGACTTAAATAATATCACACCCCCATATAGAGGAATTTATGATCATTACTGAGAAAAAGAGGGAAATAATAATAATTATTACAATTGTATTATTTGCGAATGTAAAGAAGTGATGAATAAGGAAAATGTTGAAGCAAAATTTACTCAAGAATTGTCAGAAAATGTTACTAGAACAATTAAGGCTCAGAAGAAGACTTTATGCAAATATCATTTGATTAATGCATTGCAAACTTCTGTAATAAACAATTTGTGTAGGGAAGGATATATAGATTTGAGAAACAAATTGTATGATTGCTTGTATTTCCACCTGTAATTGGTACATGGTTACATGGTATTGTAGAAATAGAAATTGAAATAATAATTTTAGCTTTGTTGTAATTATGATATTGACCATTTGCTGTTTGTCCTTCATTTTAAAAACTATCTTTTTGTATTGAAGATTTGTATAAATTGGCTAAAGACATTCAAATAACCTCCCAATGAGATTGGATTCCTGAGAAGACAGTTCATAATATAATTAATTGGTTTCATCATTTCCACCCTTTTTTGGCATTGGAGTATTATACAATTAAGCCTTATATTAATTCTCTTTATGCTTCTCTTTTGTTGTTTACCAAGTTTTTTCCAAAGTATTTTTTTTCTGTAACCAAAGCCACTATATATGCTATCAATAGAATTCAGGATCATGCTACCCAGGTTAAGCTTCATACGGGGCAATTGTGAGTTGGTTGTATAAACAGAAAAGAGGGAAGTGTAGAGGGCACTCAAATGAGTTTGGGGTCAAGAGGCCAGTTATGGTCAGATACCCTAAGCTCTGGTGACCCTTGAGCTGAAAGCCTCCATGTAATTCTGATTTGATAACACAACTGTGTCATTTGTGGCCTCATTATTTGATAAGCTCTGTTTCCAAACTTTTTGACCTGGGTCACATCCTGCTGAGTTAATTTCTTCCTATAACAATGTTACATCATTGTTTTTATTCTGTATGCTAATTTTGTGGTTTTCTTCTATAAGAACTGTTTAATGTTTTCAATAAAGTGATTATGTCACTTGTCCTACTGATTTTCTCCAACTGAGTGTTAATATGTTTTCTTTTCTCTCCTAATCTGAATCCATCACCTGATGGAGAGGGGATCTCTGCACTTACTGTTGATGCATCCAGGTCCTTTGTAATCTTGACTGTGGTTCCTTGGTATTTGAATTGCTTCTTTCTGGTACAAAGTATTTTCTTCCCTATTATTTATTTTCATTATTTACTTATGTATTTATTTTAGATATGATCTTCCTGACCTGGATTTGAGTCTTAATTTTATAAATTACCAGAATAATATCCTCAGTCAAGTTATACTATCTTGAAACTTCTTATTTATTTCTTATAAATTTCTTATCTATAAAATGAACAATATACAACTGACCTAGGAGGACTGGTTATGACTTTTACAAACCTAAAAGTGTTGTATAAATGTGAAGTATCCAATAAATTTTTTTGATTGACTAATTCTGCCAGCATAATTTCCCGTCCCCAAAACTCTTGGGATTAGATAAACATATTTGATTGACTCAAGCTTTTTGTTCTGATAGACTAGCAAAATCAGGTATGGTAATTAAACTGGTGACAAATATAAATGTAATCTGTATTCCTGCAGTAAGCCATTGTTGATTTTTTTTGAATGATGAGAAAAAATATCTTTCATCTAAAAATGCATATAATGGAAGACAATTTGAAACTCTGAAATTCTAAGAAGACAAAAATTTCTCATCCATGGGGGAAAAACACTTATTAATTAATTAATTCTTCATGTGATAATGTTAGACAATATGAAGAAACCTTCAGTGACCTCCATTCCTGCCTTATATGAAGTACAGCATAAAATAAGCCTAGTAAAAGACTCATTTAAGGCTATGTTTCTTTTATAGTTGCAACTAACAATTATGATGCAAAGACTAGAAGTCTTCACATAAAATTTCATAATTTATGATGTGAAAACTTTATGAAGTAAAACAGATATTCCCTAGAGAAAGAGGAAATCTGGGCAAGCTACTCTATAATGGGGAGACATAGTGGTATATAGTGCAAAAATGTAGAGGGGTCAGACAGAGCTAGAGACCAAGGTAGGAAGAAATGGTAAAATACTGCTTATTATGGAAAAAAAAAGATGAATACTTAACAAAGCAAATACCCTGGAGAAAATCAGGAAGGGTTGTTAATGGTCAATGTCTCACTTTCCAACCAGTTTCATACCTCAGTAATTCTACATCATGAACCAAGAACCTCTTTACCTTTCAAGTTTACTTTATCCCTAGATAAAGTAGAATTCATACTTCATTGGAACCCTCTGCAACTGGGGTACATATATATATATATATATATATATATATATATATATATATATATATATATAGAGAGAGAGAGAGAGAGAGAGAGAGAGAGAGAGAGAGAGAGAGGGCAGAGAAGAGAGGTCCTTCTAAAGAATCCATTTAAGAAAGGCATCAAGCATAGTCATGTATTCATTTCTCACTATACTCTACTTCTCTGAACTTGCCTGTCTTGTTCCTGTGCACTAAATTTCTGTCTGGACACCAGCATTCCTCCCCATGCAACTCTCTTTTAGTTTCCTTGTATTGTATTTCTTCATCTATTAGATTATAAACTCCTAGAGGGACTGAACTTTCCTTCCTTCCTTCCTTCCTTCCTTCCTTCCTTCCTTCCTTCCTTCCTTCCTTCCTTCCTTCCTTCCTTCCTTCCTTCCTTCCTTCCTTCCTTCCTTCCTTCCTTCCTTCTTTCCTTCCTTCCATATGGAAACTAAGACTAGGAGAGGTTAAATGACTTATTTATGGTCACAATTCTAGTAAATGTTAGAGACATGATTTGAACCTGGGTCTCCTTGCTCTGGAGTTAGACACTATGATCTACACTATGTATCACTATGATACAGTGCTGCCTATGTTAGCTGTTCAGTTCTTCCCTCAGTCACTTACTGTACAATCTGTGTACCCTTGGACAAGTAACTTAACCCCTGTTACCTTAGTTTTCTCATTTTTAAAATGTTATGGAGAAGGAAATGGTAAACCACTCCAGTTTCTTTGTTAAGAAAAACCCATGAGGCCACAACTGAAAAGAATAAGCAATACCTTTGTTAAGATATTAATATAATTCTACTCCAGTCTTAATTGCACAGGATAACCAAAAGAATGAGATTTCTTGGAACTGTACCAACATTTAGTTTTCTGGCAAATTTCTTCTGATAAACTTAGCTATACTGGTTATTTGTTGAGGTGTTTGGAAATGTGTAACCAGATTAGAAACCTGTTTTCAAAGATTGTATTAAAATTTGAATATGGCACAATGTCTAGGAGGAAATAATGGAGAATACTTTTATGTACCCTTTGTAACCCATGCTACCTCTCTACTGAAATTATCATTTAAACTACTTATTTAGTATTCCACAGACAACTTTTTTAAACTGTTGAATTACATTGATTGGAAAAGTATTTGATCTCCAGTAAAAAAGAAGGAATGGGACCAACCACAAACCAACTAATTTTTATCATGTTCCCATGTCCTCCAGGTTTGCTATTTGCACATTAAACTATCTCGGTATAGAATTACTGTACTTTAATCACTGAAAATCATTAAAATTGCCTTTGGCAATTCTGCTGACAGGTAAATGTAATTCAGCTAGTTTTAGCAAAGAATTCACATCCTATGGAAGAACACAGTGGGTTTTGTTTTGTAGATAAATGTTTAACAGTATCAGTAAAGACTGTAATCTAATTCAACTGTAACCAACAATCAGGTTAAAAATTCAGCTATTACATTTTCCTTAAAAATATTTTATTCAGAAAATTTATTTCCTCTTTTTCTGAACAATTATAAACAAATAACTTTTAATTAATAATTAATGAAGGAGTAGAAATACTTTTAGTATTATTCATTAATAGCAACACATGCATCTAGAGAATCATATACCAGTCCACATCTTTTTACATTTCCTTTTCTTTGGTCTAGTTGAAAGTAAGTCATTTAAAGTTTGAGCACAGCTAGGTGATGTAGTGGATAGAGCATTGACCTTGGAGTCAGGAGGATGAGAGTTCAAATGCAGGCTCAAACAAACACTTGACACTATTAGCTATGTGACTTCGTGTAAGTCACTTAACCCTCATTGCCTGCATTCAGGGTCATCTCTACTCATTCTGATTCATATCTAGACTCTGGATCCAAATGGCTCTGGAGGAGAAAGTGAGGGTATGACAGCACAGTACTACCTCACTCAAATTCGTGTGCTTATCATGACAACACCTTCTTGCTTTCTTAGTTTTCATCAATATCAAAGAACAAACATCATCATCGTCATGATCATCAAAGTAGTGAGACAAGACTTGAGTTCAGATGCCTCCTGACAATGAAGTGATAATGGACAAAAAGTTACAACTTTTTTGAGCCTCAGTTTTCTAATCTGTAAAATGAAGATACCGATAGACAGCCAGATAGATTGAGAGATAGATAATAAACCTCATAGGATTATTGTGCTGATCAAATGAGAATGCAGTAGAAACCCTTTATAATTCAAAGCACTATCCAAATACCATTTATCAATTTTTGGGGGAAGTATTCTCATGAATTTTTAGGCTGTTCTCATTGTGCAACTAGAATAGATAATGTCAATATATGGTGCTGAATCCTAGAAAAATGGTACATTACTTTTAGAAAATACAAAATTATGTATCTTATCGAACATTTTAGGATAGCCTGGGTTTGTTGAACTGATAGCCCTCCAAACATGACATTCTACATGCTTCTATTTTGACAAGTAATTTAGAGTTTCAAAAGTTTGATCTTTTGGGAAGTAGATATTTGATAAAACTTCAGTAGACCTATGTTTTCATAATTGCAAACAGTCTTTCCAAGGAAGCAATTCATAACCAATTTATGTATATCTAACTTGAATGGACTCTTATCTATGTCTGTATATTCATTTTCTTATTGATGTCTTTGACAGTCTAGTGAATCCTATAAACCTCTCCCTATGAATAATATTTTTAAATGTATAATATAAAACAAAAAAGATGATAAAAATCAATAAATCAATAAACATTTATAAAATACCTATTATGTGCCAGACACTATGCTAAGCACTAGGAACAAAGAAAGAAACAATAACTAGTCTTTGCTTTCAAGGAGCATAAAAACTCATGAGGAAGAAAACCTGCAAAACTAATGAAGTGGTAATGGACAAAAAGTTATAACTTCCATCCATCTATCTATCTGTCTATCTATCTATCTATCTATCTATCTATCTATCTATCTATCTATCTATCTATCTGTCTATGTATCTATCTATCTATCTATCAATCAATCTATCTATATCGCAATATAAAAGCAGGATAAACAGGAAAAAGAGAGAAAGTGCTAGAAATAAGAGGAGTTGGGGGAATGGTTCTAATACAAGAAGGGGTTTGAGTTAAAAATTAAAGAAAATTAAAGAAAACCAGTAAAAGCAGTGGGAAGAGGAGACCATTCATTAAAAAATAATCAAATGTGCTTAAATATAATTGAAAAATAAATGAGTTATGGACTTCAGTTTCAGAAACCTTGCTTTATAACTATTACATAGATATAACCAGAGTACATGAACTATTTGTTTTTTCTTGTTTTTATTGCATGACTTTATATTTTTGAAGACATTTGTTTCCCTTTTTTCATTTTCAAGATTTTAGATCCTTAAGGAAAAAATCAAAGTATAAGAGATAGCAAGATTACATAATAAGATATCAGTTTTGTTTTTCCTACATTAAAAGTAATAGTCCTTGGTCTTTGTTCAAATTTCACAATTATTTCTCTGGATTCAGATGGTATTCTCCATCACAGAGAGCCCCAAATTGTTCTTGATTGTTGCACTGGTGTGTGGGTACACAGGCTATTCTAACAGCCATGACACAAATCATCTCCAAGTAAATTGCCACCTGGACAATCTCAGGAGCTGGCAAGCCGCTCTTAGAGATAAAGGTGTGCCCGAGTCCTTGGGAGCTGGAGTCCTTGGGAGCTGGACATTCCGCCCCACTGACCAAAGGCACTAGACACAGCTGTGCCTTATCACCTCCTCCCTAACATACCCCCCCATCCTGTAATGCAAGATGTGGCATGTACACCCCGCTTTCATCCCCATTACCTCATTATTCTTTGTTCTACCCTGGAAGACCTAACAGTATATATATGGCTTCTAGAGCCCCCTGTAGTCCCTTATCCTAATGGGGAATCTTCCCCCTTCTTCCCAAGATACGCAAGTACGGGTTCTTAGACAATTCTTAAGTTCCTGTTGCCTGAAATGCTCTGAAAAAGAATGTAAGATAACACTCCATGTGGTTTTTGTTTTATCTCCCTGTATTGAAGCTGGCCACATCCTGGATCCTGATATTTGGGTATGTGTTTTGACACTTGCCCACAGAGCTGAAGTCCATGGTGACTTTTCTCCCCCGCTGCCCTTCTATCTTATTGTCACTGCAATACATGTCTGCCTTTCAGGGAGAGAGGAAAAACCTCAAGATATATTACAGGCAGCTTTAGATGAAGAAAAGTCCAGAGTAGAGAGCCCGTGACACCTCACTGAGGTCTGTGATGAGGGCACTCAAACTGATGAGAAATCCACTCACCCCCCCCCTCCTCCTAAGACCTCCGTGGATCCTCCACCTGACAACCCCCCCCCCCCCCCAAGCCTCCTTGTCTTTACCTTGAGTTGCCTCGGGAAGACTGCTGGATCCAGCCTCCCCCAAACATCAAGACGCTCCCCCTTCCCCCTCAGCAATAGCTAATGACATCAAGGATGCCTGTCAGATGCGAGATTTTTGCTGGGTCTATTGATCACCATTACCTACCCTCCCCCCTTTCTCAAGGGGATTTCAGCAATCCCTGTCAGCACACTCCTCTTCTCATTCCCCTCCCCCCGACCCATTCCACAGGTTTATGTAGCATTTACAGATGCAAACAGAAAGCACCTGGGCTATGTAATCTATAGTAATGGATCTGTTTTATTCACTCACAGGAGCCCACACACCCAGTCTGTGCAACAGGCAGAATTGCAAGCCCTAGCCTTGGTCCTTGCCTGCTTCCCTTCCTCCCCCATCCTAACACAAGGGAGAGGGTTTGCTTGTGTTTTTCCCACAGATTGCACCGTGCCACTGTAGATTCCAGACCCTCTGATCTGATCTGATCTGACAAGCAGCAGTAGCAGCAGCAGCCCCCAGATCACCTAGCTCTGTAGCAGCCCTGACCAAAGGAATGCAAAGAATGTCTCTAAACAACAGTAGATGAAACCCCAGACGCAGAGGTTGGAGGGGGAAAAGATGATCCCCCCAACCTCCCTGCAGCACTCCAGGAGGAGCTCTTTGCCTTGGCAAAAAGAGCGATGAACTTTAAACCTAGAGGACACTTGTGTCTTCACCAACTCCTTGTTACTATGTTACCCCCAAAGCATGGGTCACCCCTCAGTGCGCACTTATCCCCTCACCCAGATTCTTTTATGATGCGTCTCTTTTCCCTGCTCTCCTTGCCAGTAATGGAACTGTAGGTCTCCCCACACTCTCACTGGAAGAACAAGCAGCCACACTGTATCCCAGGACTCTTAAAGTTTCCAATTCTGTTGGTCCTTTGCATATCTGTACTGGGTCCCGCTAACCCGCTCATTTCAAGGGGACCTTTTTGCCTTTGACTCCTCTGCTATAAGGATCAAACCACACACACACCCTTCTCTTCCCTTCTCTCCCTGACACTGGATGCTCCCCTGCCCCTTCTGATCTCCACAGATCCCTTGGACCCCGTGTAAAAAAGCCCCTGTATGTTTCACATTGTTTATTATATTTATTACTGTTTCTTGGTGTTTATTATGACTATCCAGGTCCCCCAGACCTATATGAAAAACAAGGGGGAGATGTGGGTACACAGGCTATTCTAACAGCCATAACACAAATCATCTCCAAGTAAACCACCACCTGGACAATCTCAGGAGCTGGCAAGCCGCCCTTAGAGATAAAGGTGTGCCATAGTCCTTGGGAGCTGGACATTCCCCGCCATTGACCAAGGGCACTAGACACAGCTGTGCCTTATCACCTCCTCCCTAACGTACGCCCCTATTCTGTAATGCAAGATGCTGCATGTACATCCTGCTTTCACCCCCCAATTACCTCATTATTCTTTGTTCTACCCTGGAAGACCTAACAGTATATATGTAATAGCTAAGCAGTAATAAAATTGAGCTGGAGGCATAAGGCAGTAGTGGCTTGATTCCTTATTTTCAGCTCCCCTCTGGCAGGGAGGTTGCCGCTGTGGGCCCCAAGGAAGCAATCCACAACACTGGTGGAATGAGCAAGTCCATCAAGGTTGATCATCACCTCCATGTTGCTGCTAGGGTTACAATGTACACCCTTCTCATCTCTCTCAGCCTCAGTTGATGCAAATTCCTCCAGGCTACCATGAATTCCCATCCCTCCTGGTTTCTAATAGAACAATAGTGTCCCATAACATACATAAACCACAGTTTGTTAAGACATTCCCCAATTAAAAGAAATTTACTTGGTTTCTAGTTCTTTGCCACCAGGAACAGGGCTGCTATGAATATTTTTGTACAAGTGATGTTTTTACCCATTTTCATCACCTTTTCAGGGTATAGATCCAGTAGTAGTATTGCTGGATCAAAGGGTATGCACATTTTTTGTTGTCCTTTGGGAGTAATTCCAAATTCCTTTCCTTATTGGTGTTGCTTTTATATTATATTTCCATTACATTTAATACTTGGGGATTGTTTTAGATACATACTGCTTGTCCTTTCAAGTTAACTCCATTTATTCTTTTTTATTAACTTGTCATTATCTCGTGTATTTATTTATTCATTCACTTATTTATTTATTTATTCATTTATTTATTCATTTATTTATTTATTCTCATCCATTTGTCCATGCATATTTCCAAGTTACAAAGTAAGTTTCCCTCCACCCTCCCTTCCTGCCTCCCTCCTCTCAGCATGGAATAGTCATGTTAGAATTTTGCATATTTATTTTGTTAAACATATTTAAGAATTAGTAATTTTTGGCATAAGGAATTAAGATTAAGGGAAAGAGATACATGAGTTAATTTTTATAAAGTATCATATTTTGAAGGGTTGTTTTCTTTCTTTTTCTGTGTTCCAGCTCTCTGGACTGTCAACAAGATTTGCTTCCATCAAGGTTGGTCATTTCGTAATGTTGTTGATGTGAATTGTTCTCTCTTTTTTGTTCAGCATCAGATCCTGTAAGTCATTCCATGCTTCTCTAGAGTCCAAACATTTATGGTATCTCAAAGAACAATAATATTCCACAGTATTCATGTAACATAACTAGTTTAGCCATTGCCTAGTTGATGGGAGTCCCTTCAATTTCCAGTTCTTTACCACTACAAAAAGAGTTGCTATGAATATTTTGGAACATGTAGGACTTTTCCCATTTTTTACAATTTCTTCTGGATATAATCCTGGAATTGGAATTGTTGAGTCAAAGAATATGAGCCATTTTATTGCACTTTGAGCAATTTCATTTATTCTTATGATTTCTAGTGTTTTAAAGAGACATGGGTATTATATTTTGTTAAATGCTTTTTCAACATTGAGTTACTCATATGATTTCTGGGAATTTTGCTATTGATATGGTGGATTATGTTGATATTTTTATGGATATTGTAATAGCCCTGCAGTTCTGGTCTAACACCCACCTGGTCATAATATATTATCCCTAATTAATGGAATCTCTTTGCTAACATGTAGATCCATGTTTTTGCATCAATGTGATTTAGGGAAATTGATTTAAAATTTTATTTCTCCATTTCTTCCTAGTTTAGATATCAGTACTATATATGTGCCATAAAATGAATTTGCCAAGGTTGTTTTACAAATGGTTTATTTATTAATGGAATTATTTGTTTTTGTATTTGTAATGTATTTTTAGCTTGAAATCACTTGTAATTCCACCTGCTTCTGGAGATATTTTCTCTTAGGGATTTCATTCATAGCTTGCTCAGTTTCTTTTTTTTACAATGTGGTTATTTAAGTATTTTATTTCTTCTGTTAATCTGGGTAACTTTTATTTATGTAAATATTAATCGATTTCTCTTAGACTGTCAGGTTTATTGACATACAACTGAGAAAAATAGTTATGAGCTATTGCTTCAATTTCCTCCTCCTTGCTAGTGAGCTCATCCTTTTCCTTTTTGATATTATTTGACTGATTTATTACTTTTAAAGAAATCAAATTAACCAAATGCTTATCTCTTTTATTATTATTTTTAATAAAATTCTTTAAATTAATTATTAATTCTATAGATTTCTAGCTTTCAGTTTTCTTCTTCTCTCCTTTATTTCAGGATTTCTAATTTTTTTAAATTGGTGAGTTTAGTTTTCTTTTAGATTTTTTTAGTTGCTTGCGCAATTCATTGATAACTATTTTGGTTAATTCCATAGGTTTTGGTATGTTGTCTCATTATTGTACTTTTTCTTGAAATTATTGATTATTTCCATGATTTGTTGTTATATGTACTCATTCTCCATGATTGGTTTCTAATTTATTTTTAATCTAGCTTTCAATGATCATTCATTAGAGATAATTTTTTCCAACATTATCTGAAAAGGGTATATAATCAGTATTTCTGACTTTCTACAATTGAATGTGCATTTTCTAGGCTTTAAAAATGATCAATTTTTGTTAAATGTCATGTACCACTGAGTAGAATTATATTTTGTACAATTCCCATTCAATTTTCTCCAAAGATCTGTTATACCTATTTTTTCTAAAAATATTATTCACCTCCTTCTTTCTTCTTCATTTTATAAGAGACAGATGATGTAATTTCCTTCCTTATCTCTTTTAATTAGAACTATTTTTGCTTTTAGTTTTTCTAAGAGTAGTATAATTTCTTCTGCTATTTTTACTACAGTTTGAGTGAACTAGATTCTGCTCCAATTTGTAGAATTTTGGCTTTTAATTTATTGTTATTCACTCATATTTTATTGGAGAGTTCATCCCATTCACATTCACAGTTATAATTACTGGTTCTCAATTTTACTTCATCCTGTTTTCCCCATTTTAAACATTTCTCCTTTTCCTCTATCCTTACTTACTATGCTATTAACGAAAGGCTGCTTCAATCTGTCTTCCCTTCTAACAAACACCCTTTTTTCCTTTTCCCTCCTTCTTCTTCCCTACCTTATAGCCTCCGTTCTACAAGCTCTTTCTTCCTTCCTTTTTCCCATATTCTTTCCTAATTTCCTGAAAGGTAAGATACATTTCTAAAACCAATTAAATATTTAGATTATTTCCTCTTTGAGTCAAATTCTGTATAAGATTTAAGTCATGCACTGACCCTACTTTCTGTCCCTCTACTCTAATACATCCTTTGATGATTATTAGGAATACTATTAATAATACTACAGAGGTGGTACAATAGCAGGAAAATAATCAGCATAAATAACTATATCAATAACAAAACTAACAAAATCATGATTATCACAATAGATGCTAAAGCAACTTTTATCAAAATATAAAATTCATTTCTATTAAAACATTAGAGAACATAATAATAAATGGAATTTTCTAAAAAATAATAAGCAATGTCTATTTAAAACAGTCACCAAGCATTACACATAATAAGTGTATCTAAAATATTGAGCAGTACCTGACACCTACGTAAAAAGTGACAATATATTAGGACATAAAAACCTCTCAATCAAATGCAGTAATGCAGAAATAGTAAGTACATCTTTCTCAAATCATGATGAAGTAAATTTATATGTAATCAAGGACATGAAAATATAGCCTAAAATCAATTGGAAACTAAATAATGCAATCATAAAAATAAGTGGGTCAAATAATAAGACATAGAAATAATAATTTCATTCAAGAGAATGACAATAATGAGACAACAGAGTTCTAAGGGAAAATATTTATATTTATATGAATACATGAATAAATCAGAGAAAGAAGAGAGCAACTCAAAGAAAGGCAACTGAAAAAAGGTAGAAAAAGATACAAGATTGGTTTGATATTAGGAAAAATTGAAAAAAGGAAAATAATTAGTATAACCATATTGGTAACAAAACTAACAGAAATCTTATGATTATCTCAATAGATGCTAAAAATGTTTTTGACAAAATACAGCAACATTCCTATTAAAAATAGGGAGGGCATAGAATTAAATGCAGTTTTCCTAAAACAGGCAAAATTAATCTATTTGAATGCATTAGCATGCATCATATGGAAATAACCTAGAAACATTCCTAATAATATCAGGGGAGAAATAAGGGGTGTTATATTTTGTTAAATGCTTTTCAAGACCATCATACAATAAAAATGTTAGCTTTAAAAATAAGAGAAGAAACAGATATAATAGAAATTATAATCCATGAGGAAAGAAAACTCATTCTTTGCAAATTTTATGATGAATATGTAGAAATTCTTACATAATTCATTAAAAAGAACTACTTGAAACAATCAAACATTTCAGTAAAATTGCCAGATATAAAATCAATACAAATATTAGTATTTCCATTTATCATCACAAAACCCAACAGGAAGTGATAGAAAGAGAAATTCCACTTAAAACATCTATATAGACAACATTTATATTTGGGAGTTTACCTGTCGAAAGAAAATCAGAAACTGCATGAACTTAATACTTGCAGAACTCTTTTCACAGAAATAAAGCCATATCTTAACAACTAGACAATATCAGTTGCTCATGGATAGGCTGGGCTAAGAAAATAAAAATTATAATTATGATTTAATTAATATATAATATTATTAATTATAATTTAATTAATCATTAATCATTTGGTACCATACCAATCAAACTACCAAAAATCATTTTACAGATTTAGATAAAAATAACAAAATGTATCTGGAAGCAAATAATCAAGAATAACAGAAGAATTCATGAAAAAAAATGCAATGGGAAGTATCCTAGACATGTCAGTTGTAAAACTATGACAGCAATTATAAGAAGAACTATCTTGTTTTAAAATTACCAGTATCAAAAGTGAAATGGGTAAATTCATCACTGATGAAGAGGCAATTAAAGTAATAATCCAGTCATTTTGCCCAACTGTATGCCAAATATATTTGACACTGTGAGTAAAATAGAATGTTTACAAAAATATAATTTACCTAGCTTAACAAAATAGGAAATAAAATATTTAAATAATCTCATTTTAGAGAAAAGAAATTGAATGTCATAAATGAACTTTCTAAAAACAAATATCCAGGGCCAGATAGATTTACAAGTGAATTCCACCAAACATTTAAAGAACAATTAATTCCAATTCTATATTAAATATTTAAAAAATTGATGAAAAAGGAGTTCTGACAAATTTCGTTCATGTTACAATATGGTGCTGATACTTAAATCACGAAGCAAAAAGATGAAGCAAAAGAGAGAAAGAAAATTTGAGACTAATTTCCCTAATGAATATTGATATAAAAATTTAAGAATAAAATACTAGCAAAGATATTACAATAAGTTGTCACTAGGAAAATACAGTATGATCAGGTAGGATTTATACCAGGTTTAATATTAGGAAAACAATCAGCATAGTCAATCATATCAATAACAAAGTTAACAGAAATCATTTAAATACCTCAATAGATGTTCAAAATGCTTTGAACAAAAACAGCACCCATTCCTATTAAAAAAAAATAGAAGGCACAGAAATAAATGGAGTTTTCCTTAAAATTATAAGCAATATCTATCTAAAACCAACAACAAACAACAAATAAAATGGGTAAAAGCTAGAAATATTCCCAATAACTCATAGGTGAAATAAATTGATGTCCATTATCACCACTATTATTTAATATTTCATTATAAATGTTAGCATTAGCAATAATAGAAGGATGTTTAAAGAATTAGAATAGGCAAGGAAGAAGCAAAATGCTCACTCTTTGCAAATGAGATGATGGTATAATTAAAGAGAATTAGAAAATCCACTAAAAAAACTGTGAAACAATTAAAAATTTTAGCAAATTTACTGGATATGAAACAAACCCATCATCAGCATTTCTGTATATTACTAGTGAAAACAAGCAGCCAGATCTAGAAATAAAAATTTGATTAAAAGACATTATAAACAGCATAAAATATTTGGTAGGGTACCTGACAAAACAAGAAACTATATGAACAGAATTACAAAACATTTTTCACATAAATAAGATCAGATCTAAATAACTGGGTAAGCAGCAATTGCTTATGGATAGGCCAAGCTAATATTATAAAAATGGCAGTTCTCTATAAATCAAACTGCTTCATCTAGAGCACTAACAATGAGACTTGCCAAAAATTTGTTTTCCAGAGCTTGAAAAATTAAGAACTTCTGGGCAGAGTCAAGATGATGACGTCAAGCTAACATGCTCCAGTAGCTATTCCCTAAGAAAGATAATTGAAGCCTCTGCAATGACATTCAACCTACAGATCCCACCAATAAAAAGAAATCCAAATGAGTTTTCAATGCTAAATATCATGGAGAATTTTCAGTGAATTTCTGTCTCTTTGGGGGAAATGGGGAAGTAAATTACAGGAGGCTGGAGAACAGAGAAGCCAATGGAAGGTTTTTAGCCACATTGTAGTCTAGGTCTCAACAACTTAAAACAGGGGCAGCTAGGTGGTGCAGTGAATAGAGCACTGGCCTTGGAGTCAGGAGTACCTGGGTTCAAATCCGACCTCAGACACTTAATAATTACCTAGCCCTGTGGCCTTGGGTAAGCCACTTAACCCCATTGCCTTGTAAAATCTAAAAAAAAAAAGCCCAACACAAAAAACAACTTACAACAGCAGAGTTCTTGTTTCCTTGCTAGATAGCAAGCCTGCAGGGATTGTCCCAACCCCAAACAAAATCTGAGCCCTGGGAACACCAGGGCAAAAGACAGAATTGATTTGGGAACAAGCCACTGCTAAGTCAGAACCTGAACACAAAGAAGGAAATAAACCTCTGCAAGGGCAAAGTCTGGACTGCATAGGCAATATCTTGGCCAATAACAAGCCAGGGATCAGATCCCAGTGCCAAGATAAAAAAGCTTTAATCTATACTCCTTATAAACTAGGAGCAGAGCTAAAACACCAAAGATGAGCAAAAAAGCTAAAAGAGCTCTCACTATAGAAAACTACTTAGCAGATAAAGATGATTACAATGCAATATCAGAAGAAGAAATCATGAGAAGTCACAAAAAAGTCTATGAATTGGACTCAAATCCACAAACTCATTGAGGAACTTAGAAAATAAATTTCAAAACTAAAGAAGAGAGGAAGATGAAAAATGGGGAAAAAATGAATCAAGCAGGAAAATTATGAAAAATTGACCAGAGAATTCAACACCTTTAAAGAAAGGAAACACAAAATGTAAATGAAAATAAAACCCTAAAAATTAGAATTGAACAAATAGAAACTAATGAATCTATGAGATAACAAGATTTCCAGCAAACAAAAGAAAAAGTTTGAAAAATTTGAAGAAAACATAAAGTATCTATTAGGAAAAACAAATGACCTGGAAAATTGATCCAGGAGAGAACAACTAGAAACCACTGGACTAACAGAATACCTATATCAAAAAAAGAAAACACTGGAGCAGTTAGGTGGCACAGTGGATAGAGCACTGACCCTGTAATCCAGAGTTCAAATCTGGTCCCAAACACTTAAAAATTACCATTGTTGTATGACTTTGGGGAAGTCACTTAATCCCTTTGCCTTAAAATAAATAAAATTTTAAAAACTACCTAAAAAAGAGAAAACATCATGCAGGAAATTATCAGGGAAAGTAAAATCTGCTAGAACAAGAAGACAATAAAACTATTGAAAGAATATAGAGAACCCTTCCAGAAAGAAACTCCAGGATGAAACTCCAAGGGCTGTTATAGCCAAATTCCAGAGATCTCAAATAAAGGAGAAAATATTGCAATCAGCAAGAAAGAAAGCAATTCAAATACAAAGGAAGCACAATTAGACTCATTCAGGACCTATCAGTCTCAAAATTGAAGGACTGAAGAATCTGTAATACCACATATTGGAGGACAAAAGACTTGGGATTACAACCAAGAATTTACCACCCTGCAAAATTCAGTATATACTGACAGAGGAAAAGAAGGATTATTCAACAAATCCAGAATTTCCTGACACAAACACCAGAAATGAGTAAATGTTAATCAAGACTATCCAATTGTATACAGCCCCAAAAGGGAAGCTATAAAACATCTAAATTTTGAGAATTTTACTTCTCGGATAATTAAATGGTGGAATATAATTAAAGGAATTAGACTTAGAGGATATGGGTATGGTTGGGTCCACTCTTGCCAATGAAGAAGTTTAAGGTGACATTTCTATGTTTGAGACAAAAAATCCTGATGAAAAGCAGGGTTGTTAACTCTAAGCTTAAGTGTCTCAGTATCCTTTGACCCAACTTTAATTCCATTGTGTTGACAAAGCTTAGCACTTTCTCTGATGAGGGCATCATAAAGTGGGTCAGTCTTAGTCAGTGTCTCCCATAACTTGCAATCATTTATAAAGTTCTCAAGTGAGACCTTTCAGAGCCTCCCAGGACTTAGAACACTTTGAAAGTCCCATAGTTAATTAAATCAAGGTTGTAATTAATCCTTACTTTACTTATTAAGAAGTTAAATACCCTGGGTGGGGAGAGGGGGATAAAGTGTGGGAGAAAATAGCCTTGGGTGAGGGGAAAATAGTTAATGAAATTGTTGTGGCTTGCTGCACCTTGGGGCCCACACTGATGACCTCCTGATGACTTTCCTCCTAGAGGGGAAAATAAGGAGTCAAGCCACCACTACACCTTTATGCCTCCAGCTCAATTTTATTACTGCTTAGCTTCTACATATATACTGTTAGTTCTTGGGGGTAGAACAAAGAATAATTGAGGGAATGGGGGTGCACAAGCAGGGTGTACATGCAGTGTCTTGGTTACAGAATTAGGGGTTACGTTAGGGGGGAGGTGGTAAAACACAGCTGTGTTTTGTGCCCTTGGGCTGTGGGACCGAATGTTCAGCTCCCAAGCACTCCTATGCACTGCACCTTATCTCTCAGGGCAGCTTGCCAGCTCCTGAGACTGTCCAGGTGGTGGTCCATTAGAATAGCCTATGTTCCCACATGAAATAATTTGGCTTTGGATGAGACTTTGGTTCATAGGGATTGTATGTACTTGGAGGGTACTTGTAAAGGGGTAAGGTTAAAAAATGATTATAATTTGATGCAATTCAAATTCAAGAAAAGAGAAATTCTAATGAGACAGAAGAGGGAAAGGTACTTAGTGACTTTGAGACAATGCTGCTTATCAAACAATCAAGCAATCACACAATCAGTCTGTGATAGTACTTTGATAGCACTTTGAGCTTATCATGATATTAATGAATCCTATGATTGATGATACCTGATTCATATTACTTGAGTTATAGGCTCAAAGATTTTAAATTTTACAAGGAAGGAAGGAAAGATGTGAACATTGAGTAAATTCTATTCAATAGATTTGTCCTGGAGAGGGAATAAAATACAAATTAAATTACTTATTCAATGCTATGCCAATCAAACTAACAAATGATTTTATCAAGCTAGAAATAACAGTAGCAAAATTCACCTCGAGCAACAAAAGTTCAAGAATAGCAGAGGAACAGATGAAAATAATTGCAAAGGAAGGTGACCTAGCTCTACCAGATCTAAAACTATACTAAAAAGTGGCAATCATCAAAACTACCTGGTCCTGCTTAAGAAATAGAGGAATGGATCAGTAGGTTAGGGTAGGTTCAAAAGAAAATGAAATAAATAGTTGCAGTAATCTAAATAAATCTGCAGTATTCCCAAAGACATAAGCTTCCGGGATAAGAACTCATATTTGAAAAAAAAATTGGGAAAACTGAAAAAAAATAGTATGGCAAAAACTAGACATAGACCCACATCTCACACCCTACACCAAAATAAGATCAAAATGGACACAGAATTAAGACAGAAAGGTTTACACTATAGATAAATTAACAGACCAAGCAATACGCTATCTATCTATCTCATCTATGGAAAGGGGACAAATATATGACCAAACAAGCACGAGAGTACTTTATAAACTGCAAAATGAATGATTTTGACTATATTAAATTAAAATGTTTTTGCAATAATAAAACCAATGCTACCAAAATCAGAAGGAAAGCAGAAAGATGGGAAATAATCTTACCACTAGGAGGTCTGATAAAGATTCCATTTCTAAAATAGATAGAGATTTACACAAATTTATAAGGTTACAAGTCATTCCCCAATGGATAAATGGTAAAAAGATTTGAATAGACAGTTTTCAAATGAAGAAATTAAAGATATATGATCATGTGAAAAAAATGCTCCAAATCATCATTGATTAGAAAAATGCAAATTAAAGCAAATCTGAGGTATCATATCATACCTATCAGATTGGCTAAGATGCTCAAAAGGGAACATGATCAATGTTGGAAAGGTTGTGGGAGGATTAGGACATTAACGTATTGCTGGTAGAGCTGTGAAATGATCAAATCCTTCTGGAGAGCAATATGGAACTATGCCCAAAGAGCAATAAAACTATACATTTCCTTTGACCTAACCATTCCAATTCTAGGCCTATATACAGAAGAAATCTTCAAAAATAAGAAAATTCCTATATATTCCAAAATATTCATTGCAGCTCTTTTTGTTGTGGAAAAGAATTGGAAATTGAGCCCATCATCTGGGGAATGGCTAAACAAGTTGTGGTACATGAATACTATAGAATATTATTGTTCTATAAGAAACCATAAATGATAGGATTCTGGAGAATCAAGGAATGAGTTACAAGATGTGATGTTGAGGGAAAGGAGCAGAACCAAGAGAATAATGTACAAATGAATAACAACATTGTGAGATGATCAGCCTTGATGGAAGCAGCTACTCTCAGTAGTTCAAAGAGGGAGTACAACTGTATGAGACCTATGGACAATGCTATGCCTGTCCATAGGAATGAAAGCAAAACAAAATCATAAAAACAAGGAAATAAAACCCTTCAGAATCTGGACACTTTTGTGTCCAGAAATGGACACTTTTAAAAATTATCTCTTATGTAGCTCTTTCCCTTACTCCTAATTCCTCATATCAAAAATAACTAATATGTAAATATGTTTATCAAAAAATATAAATGTACAATGCTAACCTGACTATTCACTACTGAGGGGAGGGGTGGTGGTAAGAGAGCACGGAAGGAAATTTTGTAACTTATACATGAGCATATGAATGAAAATAAAAAAATAAAAATTATGTTTTAAAATGGCAATCATCAAAACTTTGGGATAGAGTAAAGGAAGGTGACCTGGTTCTACCAGATCTAAAACTATACTAAAAAGTGGCAATCATCAAAACTACCTGGTCCTGGTTAAGAAATAGAGGAATGGATCAGTAGGTTAGGATAGGTTCATAAGAAAATGAAATAAATCGCTGCAGAAATAGAGTAGTGGGGTCTTTGGGATAGAATAGGTACAAAAGAAAAAGTAGTAAATGATTGTAGCAATCTATTTTTGGAGAAATACAAAGATTCTATCTTATGGGATAAAAGCTTAATAGTTGACAAAAAAGTGAGAAAGCAGGAAACTAGTATGGTATAAACTAGGCATAGACCAATATCTCACACCTATACAAAAATAGAGTCAAATACAGAATTTGGACATGAGTACTAATTTTTAGGAAGCTTTTTTTTTTCTATTTTCAAAACTATGTGGTAATGGTCTAACCTTGGCATGTACTTGGTTCTTGTATGAATTATCACTGGAGATGGTTACAGTAGCAACATTGAAATAATATATTACTTTGATGGCCCCACTCAATTTTAATTAATTTTTTAATTAAATGAAATCATCTTTCTCTTGCTGCCTTATTTAAATAAAAAAATCCTTGCTAATGAATATGCATAGTCTAATAAAGCAAATTCCCTCATTGGTCATATTGAAATATATTTATATATTTATATGAACACATGTACATTTTTATGCAACTATATGTTACTTCTTATGTCAGGAGATAAATAATCATGACTGCTACTTCTTAAAATATTTATTATTTTTTGACTCTCATCATCTTACACATATATTTCCCTATTATCCTTTAAGAAATACTGAATTTTATTCTTCAGAGACCTGTGTGATTAATGTATAGTAGTTTTATGAGATGATAGATTATAGATCAAAAGGAAGTTCCAATAGATAAATTTATAGATATTTAGATATATATGGGTATATATGTATATATTTATATCTATTAGTACTTCTGTGGTAGCAAAGAATTGGAAATAAATCATATGCTCATCTCTTGTGAAGTGACTAAATAAATTGTGGTATGTAAATGTAAAGGGATATTATTTTGCTGTACAAAATGATGACTGTGATGAAAATAGAGAAGCATGGAAAGATCTAAAACTGATACATAATGAAGTGAGCAGAGCAAATTTAAATAAAATAAAACTAAATATATATGACTTATAACAGTGTAAACAGAAAGAGCAATCTTAGATAAAAATGAAAACTGATCATTGCAAAATTATAAAGAATGAACAAGATTTGAAAAAAAGAGATTTGAGAAAACACACCCATCCCACTCATTTGTGGAAGTGGGAGACTGAAAAGTGTTGTATATTTCATAAATTTCAGGCTTTTAAAAATCTGATGAGTAATTATATACAGTTTATTATTTGAAATAAGTCTTTGGAACATGAAAATTAGTAATAATAAAGAAACCAAGGTGATAAGAAAAATAAAAGATAGCAACAAGAACATTTGAAAAAATAAAAGATGGGCCTTGAATATAGGGAGAAATTTCCAGTAATCAACAGAATACTGTAATTTTTCATAGTTAATCATATTATTATTTTCATCTAGATCGCCTTCTAGGTTAAATAGTCATTCCTCAGAAACTTTTCCACCTTTTAACCACCTCCTCTTACATTTTGACTGGACTCTAAGCCTCTTTAGGCCTTAACTAGATATTTTCCTAATTATATAAAGGTAGGGAAGGTCTCCTAAGGTCACAGGTTGCATCATGACCCACCACAAAGTTGGATTTGGAAGATAAAGCTGCATAATCTAATCATCTTTCCTCACAAAATATCTCACAACACAAAGGGTAATAACAAGTCAATTAGGAGATCAAGGAGTCATTTACCTGTCAGATTTATGGAGAAAAGAAGAATTTATGATCAAATTATAGACAGAGAACATTATGAAATGCAAAATGAATAATTTTGATTACATTAAATTGAAATTTTTTTCCACAAACAAAAGAAGAGGAAACAAATTTAGAAAGCTGGGAAACAGTTTTTTATAGTCAGTATTTCTGATGAAGGCCATATTTCTACTATATATAACTAACTTAAATTTATAAGAATACAAGTCATTGTCCAATTGATAAATGGTCAAAAAACATGAAAAATTTTTATTTTTTCAGTTTTCAGATTAAGAAATTAAAGCTATCTATCCCTATGAAAAAATGCTCCAAATCATTATTGATCAGAAAAATTCAAATTAAAACAATTCCCTGGTATCACTTCACAACTATCAAGTTGGTTAAGAGGACAGACAAGGGGATGTGGCAAAACTGGAACATTAATGTGCTGCTAGTGGAGTTGTAAAACTATCAAATCATTTTGGAGAGCAATTTGGAAATATGCCCAAATATATATAATGTAGCACAAAAGATAACCCAAAGGACTAGCCTTTGATCCAGTAATATCACTATTAGAACTGAATCCCAAAGAGATAAAAAATAGGGAAATGACCCACATGTACAGAAATATTCATAGAAACTCTTATTGCAGTAGTGGCAAAGACTTGTCCCTTGGTCAATGGAAAAAACAAGATGTGGTATATGAATATAATGGAATATTATTACTTTAGATAAAATGATAAGCAAACAGATTGCAAAAAAATATGGAAAGACTTACATGAACATATGCTGAATGAAACGAGAAGAACCTGTACACCTTAAGAGCAACACTATGTAGTGGTCAACTATAATAGACTCAGAAAATTTTATAAAAATGAATATTGAAAACTTTTTAAAAATAACTGAAACAATTCAAAAATATAATGTCTCACAAACTACTGATACTTGTCAAATGGCCTCAATTTCTTGTCTAACTTCTTTAATAAGATCATTTAATGGAATTGGGGAATAGGGTAGGGAAGAAAAATATGAGTAAAAGTTCTACCAGTGTAGCAAAAGGTAGCCAGTATACTGTCATCAAAAGGGAGTGAGAATTTCAGTGAATGCCAGAAGTTAACAATGAGAAATATAAGTTTAATGTAAAATGTTTATTTATTATAGTATTGGAATTCCACATCATCACTTTGGAAGGGGAAGATAGGTCTCAAATAGAACATTTTAGTGGAGGAACTGAGGAGGATTCTAATGAATTTTGGAAGAGAAATGGGGTTTTAACTTTAGTACCATTATCATTATATTGTATCACAGTCACTGGGATAAGCATATTATGCCAACCATTGAGGTATGAGTTCAGTAAGAATTTGAGAAATAAAAAGAAGTGTATTGAAAAAATTAGGTCATAAGATTGTTCAAAGTTATCTTGTGAAGTCCAGAATTTTAGCAGAAAGTGATGTGATGTGTTGCCTTGAGAGGACCATCTCACAACTGACAAGAAAAGGTGAAGGCATGGCATAAGAAAATCTGATTCGGAGGTAAGTCCAATATGGAGATGACCTCTAGAGATCTGAAGAAAACCCTAGAGCACAAAGGCCAGAATTCTGAATCTCATATAGGTTCTTCTTGTATCAAAAATAACAAAGAGAGATGGAGAGTTTGGATCCAAGTCTAAAACAGAGCTCACTGTAATAGTGTCTATATTATATAAGGTCAGACATGTCTGAGCAGTGTTAAGTAGGAGTATTAATAGGTTGACCTCAGCCTGTGAAAAGTCATGGAATTTCTTGATAAGAGTCCAATTGTCATATTCTGAGGATATGAAGGTGCTAACTTGATTATAGACTTCATGACTGAACTTGACATTAGAATTGTTCCTTCTCCAAGAGGACCAATGATATCAGAGAAATGATGTCATGACATGAAAGTGAATTGGATTTGATTGAGAGGGTGCTGTGCAAATTGTCCTTGAGAATCATTTAGCAAGTATCTTCATGGGCAAGACATATATCAAGATAACTGATGGTGAACTCAAATGCAGAGGGAGAGCTAATCTTTTTTAAGCCAAGAGCTTTCTCAGATCTATTTATTTGAGGCAATACACATTCAGTGATTAAGACTAGATAAGAAATTAGATAACAGTGGCTTCTTTTCCTTACTCAAGAAATAAATCAGTCTGGGTGGGGAAGCACCTCCTAGTGTCTGTTCATAACTGAAAAAAATGTTATTTAAACTCACTCTGAACCAATAAAACAATAATCGACTGAAGCTTGAGTTGGGGCCCATTATTGAACAATCAGTGAGAGCCAGAGTGATTTGCGTTTAAGACATACTCAGATAGATCCATTTGAATCCTAATGGTTTTATCAATACCTGGCTTGCCATACTCTACTTTGAGAAATTTATATTCTTTGTAAAGTGTTTCCCAGTTCACAGTTAGTCTCAGGTACCATTCATTCATTGATTTAAGACTGGGTAAGAAATGAAGGAAATGATGACCTCATTTGCCTGTTAAAAATGCCAATCAAATACCAATTGACATAAAAATGAAGAAAACTGTTCAGTAAAGACTATAATTCATATTCCTAGCTGGGATTAAATATATTAGAAAGCAGCAACCACATGGGTTGTAATCAAGTGAATGGAGCACAAAGGATATCATCAGAAGCAGCAGGCTTAATTTTCCTTGGTCCCAAATTTTTCCTTTGTGTATTTTTCTTTTTTTTTTTTAAATGAACCAGTATATCTTTTATGAAAAACATTACCTTAAAGACTGTGGTGATTTATCCCCTGTCAGTTTGATATTCTTAGGCCTATGTATTCTTTTTAATGCATATACCCCAACCATATTTGTTCTATGTATCTATCCTATCTATATGTTTCCTGGTCATATATGTTTTACTATATATTTGTCTCCTAGGTTTGTCTACTTTAACTACTTATGATGTATTTGTGAGAGGTAGTATATTGAGCTTATTGGAATAGTAATTTATTTTTACTTTCTTACCAAGTTATTTATTAAGTAGTTTTGTTTTGAGTTTTGCTTAAAGTTACACATTGGTAGGGACTTTATTTTTTAATTTTTTTTGGTAGGGACTTTAAATTAAAATTTTGAGAGGATACAGTCTATTACAATACCATGAAATACCTCTTCTGGGTGAGAAGGATGCACCAACTACTACAAATACTTAATTTATCACTCAAGAATAAGCCATTAAAGTGCTTATTATGTGTCAGATATGGTGCTAGACAGAAATTAAAATAAAACAATTTTGTTCTACCAATCTCCATTTGCTAAGACCTTACATAAATAATATTTAATGTTTGCTGAAATTATATTTTTTAAAATTTGTGATAGGAAAAGGTTTTCAAATGTGCATATTATACAGATATTTTATAATTAAAAATTTTAATTAAGTAAAATGTTAGTTTTCAATATGACATATAGTAATGATGTTATTTTCTTCTTTCTACTTATAGCAATTATATTCAGAATATTACTTTCTCCTTGGAATAATTTTTTTACAAAAGAAATATTATTATTGCATTTAATTATTAAAAAAACAAACAGAAAGTTCCTTTCTATATTTTTGTGCCCAGAATGGAAACTTTCCTTTCTCTACTGAAGAGTGCACTAAGAAGCACAATTGTAATTAGCATATTTTTCTCTCAGGTCTATGTCATGTGTGGAATGGGATAAAGCAATTATTTGAACAAATATGGTAGGAAAAATATTGAATTGAAATGAGGATATTACCCTGACCACTGGTTTGTGCTGATCTTTGAAAATATACTTTTTAAAAACAGAAGAGTTTATTTTTAAAAAGTTCAAGAAATCACAAGTTCTGGCAATTCTTTGTTTTAAGGATCTGAAGATATGTCTTTGCCTAGAATTTCTGGTGATATATTGTTTCTTTTATAGTCTTTCTTATTTTATAGGGCAATTCATAAAACTTTTCATAAGTACCTTTTAGCTATATTTGGTCCAGCTTTTTATGTATGAAAAATCTTTCTTCTCCATTTTAGGAAAACAAGCATCAGTTCAAATGCCTCTTTATATAGCCTCCCTTCATCAACCCCAGTTATCTCTTCTCCTTGGAAACACTCACAGTATTCCATTTTACTTCTCATTAGGGAGAGACATTGGTATGGGGTACAGAGGAAAGAGAGCTGAATTTGGAGTCAAAGGAACTGTGTTTTGAATTCTAGACTCTTTGGATAATTAATTAAAATAATATCTGTAAATAATATCCTGGAGAAGCCACAAAAATACTGGAGATCAGTTTCTTATCTAGAAAATGAAAATTGGATCTAGAATTGGATTAAAATGACTTCTAAAGATGGATTTCTAGTAAAAAAACATATAGATAAGAATCTATATGTAAATGTACTATAATAAATGCTAAAGATAGATTCCTATGTAATTTTATTGTCTTTGATACCATATCCTCATTTATTTATTTTACATCAACTCAAAATCCACTAAACATTTTTGTGCTATGAATTCCTCTGGTAGTATGGTGTAAACTTTGCAACCCTTCTCAGAATTATATCCTTAAGTGCATAAAATTTAAAAAAAATAGGAAAACAAAGGAAACCAATTAGGTTGAAATATATTTGTATTTTTTTTTCATTCAAATTCATAGACTCCCTGAAATCTATTTCCTGTCTCCTTGGAGTCATATATAATTTTTGGGGGGAGGAGTCATGGGCTACAGACAATAGGTTAATGATTTCTTTACTAGACTGTAAACTCCTTAAGATTAGTGACCATACATTGTTTCTTTGTATTTTGCACATAATAAGTCCCAATAAGTGTACTTTGAATTGCATAAGTAACTACTTTGGGTCACAATTCAATTGTATGCAACTTTTTTTTTAAAAAACAAATATTTATTTAAGTCAATGGAGTTAAGTGATGTTCTCAAGGTCACACACCTAAGTAATTATTAAGTGTCTAAGGTCGAATTTGAATTTCCATCCTCCTGACTCCAGTGCCAGTGCTCTATCAACTATTTCACTTAGCTGCCCCTAAGCAATGTTTTGTAAAGAAAAAAAAAGTCTAATTGTGACTATCAATCAACAAGTACTTATTATGGTCAACTTTGTTTAAGTTCATTGTTCCAGTTTTTTTTTTAAGGGTTGGATTTTGACAGAATACAAATAAATCTAAATTGTGCTTATTACGCTAAGAAGTACTCAGGATATTTAGGGGGAAAATACTGGAGCAAGTGAAAAATTAAATTAGAGACATCTAAGGGAAATTAGACAAATTCCCTTCCCTCCTGGCCCCAATTTTTTCATCAGTAAAATTTGAACTTCATTTCTCATTAATTTATTATCCCAAGAGAGAAAAGTAAAATACAATAGTACAGGAGATTTCAAAGATAGTCTGTAATTAATAGATCCAACTTGATGGTGAAAAAAGAATATGTCATAGGCAACTCACTAAAATATGACCATTCATTAAACTAACTTAGAATTGAAGAAAAAGGATAATTTAATGTATCAACTGTGAAGGCAAGGATTCTATCTAGTCATCTAACTCATATGTAGAGTGAATGACTAGGCATACTTTGTTTAGTTGTCTCTGTTTGACACTTCCTTTATAAAGGTGACAGAATTACAAAGACCAGACTATGAAATAAGTAGTTAAATTGCAATGTTATGAAGTCATGTTTGAACAGATATTAAACTCCTCTAATTTCTTTCATGTATGCTATTATTTTTCTTCTATTTCTCCAGATATCGTTGTTGTATTAAGTATTTTTTATTCTCTGCCAAAAGTTTCTACTAGATTTTGCCATAGGGTACATTCATGATTTAGTAGAATTGTAGTTCCATCAGTGGGACACCATTTATTCTGTGTGTATATTTATGTGCTTTGTCTATCTCCTTTCACTGGAAATTCAGATCTTCCTTTGTCTATTTTAATAATTCAGAATGTACCAGGTATCCATAATACCTTTGAAATAGAGAAGGATATTGTAAGATTTTAACACACTATATTTTAATTAATATAAGAGAAGATTAGGGCACCAAAGAGAAAGTCAAAGGAGTAGGAAAATAAGCAAGTGGGAGAGCTGGCTAAACTCTAGATGTAATGATTTTTCTTTCAAGGCAGCAAAAAAAGGAATTTTGTTGGCAACGGTCCTCTTGAGTAGTTATCCTTGAAATCATTATGCATAATGTCACTAAACTTTCACACCACCATCGCCTGCAGTTGGTCCTTGTTCCACATGATATTATTATTGGTTGGTTATCAAAATTACAACAGTACAATTTCTTAGACAAGAGTCAGTTTTGAGTTTTAGGATAGGGGATAGGGAGAGGGGAGATTTTCATGCAGGCAAATTTAATTGTATTTGAATTTATATTATATATTTACATATTTATTGTATAATAATTCTCTGATATCAAAGAAATTGGAGTTGTTGGTTAATTGGTTAGATACCATAAGCCTGGGATATAAAAGTTTTCTAGAAAGAGGAGACAAATATGTTATACTCAATATCTAGAGAAGAAAAAGCAAGTAGAATATTTAATGATATTTTGGATATCATATTGTAGAGTTGGTACAACTTTTGACATTATATGTATAACATATCTTCCATGGCAATAATCTAAAAGAAAAAATAATAAATGTTTTGAAGTGTCCTTTCAGTTAACATTTGAGTACAGTCAAACATTTTGAGTGCAGAATCCAAATTTTGGGCACCATCACACAGAGGTGCAATGTATCATACTACTTGGCATGTCCATCTCTTCTTTTCATTATTAATATGTGAAGATCCCTTCTCTTTTTTCCAAGTATATGCTTCTTCCATAATATTTTTTATTACATTTATGTTTTGGTAAGGCCACAAAATTTTTATTACATGTCTTCTCAGACCTAGCTTTATTCCAGTAGTAGATATTTATATTCAGGGTATTTGAATATCTAAAAAGGTTTTAAAATTCTATTGAAGATTAGAAATGCTCCAGACAAAAGACAGCTCAATGTCTCAGTAATCTTTCAGAAACAAAAAAAAAATTCATTTCATTTTATATGAGACCATAACCTCAGAATATAATAAATGGCACTGATTTGGGTTTACCCAAAATAGCCACATTGCTTAAATATTATTTTAAATGTTTAAAAAAATTAGAGTTCTAATCTTAACATGATTGAGAAAGGTTACTATTAGAAAAAAATGTAAATTATGGAAGTGAGAATCAACCATGACAGTTTTGTATGAAGATGAATAGATGTGTCTCTATAAACATGATAGTATATTAACTAAGTAGATTGCAGTACTGTTGCTGGCAATGGCAAAGAATGAATCCTAGTGCAATCATTAGTTTTTCTCTCATATATTTTGCAACAGTTTCTGTAAAAAAAAATAACTTATTCCTTTTAGACAAGTAATGTTTTTTCATATCAATCTTTATCTGTTAACCTATAAAAAGAAAATAACATATTCTAATAAATAACACATTCTAATAAAATCATTGTACCAAAGAATTATAAATATAAATATAAAAATAAATATTGCCAGAGATCCAGGTGCAAATTTGGACACTGCCACTTGGAACTATATGACCTTACCTAATCAGATAACAAAATCTCTTTTCATTCAAGTTTTCTCATCTATAAAATATGGCAATAATTGCAGTAGTATCTAGAATACTAGGGTTATTATATGGTCCTAATGAAATAATGTACATAAAGTGCTCTTCCCATTTCAATGTCATTAAATCTTTGGGCAAACTAGCAAATTATTGGAACTCAGGATACTTTTCTTTAACTGGAAAGGATTTTACTTTCAAGTCTTGTCTTTTACTTAATATATAATATCTCTGCATGCCATCCTTCTTCCAGACACACCATTTTCCCTTCAAACTTTTCATTGTAATCATTTAATATTTCATTGCTACTGGCTGTGATGTTTTCCCCAGAAGCAGCAGGTATCATCTAGAAGGAAAGTCATAAAATTATGTGGTTTTTTTCTCATTCTCTATATTTGCATTTAGTTTGGTAACTTATTTATGAACAGTGAATTTCGATTTCTTCCCACTAGCTTCCTAGTTTCTTTCCTCTTAATTATAGTAGTTGACTTTTTCTGACACTCAAATTCTAAAGAAGCATTAACTGAACAGTGTAGAAATGAGTTCTGTAAATCTTCTGCACCAGAGTTTGGTTTCAGTATTGCTTTAGTATCTTGTCAATGTGTGCTCTGGGACTCAGTACTTGGTGGTGATGGGGGTGAGGTGATTACATGAGAAAGGTGATTAATGATTTGGGCCTGGCTATTCTTTCTACACTGAAATGTCATCAAGGGAGAACCTGGGCTTTTCCAGACATTTACCACAGTAGGGATGCTCCCTCTCTCTCTTCACTAAATGCCATTCAATTGAAATCATGTGAATTATATATGTTCAGAGTCTATGGTTTAGTTAATGACCATGTTCAGTTTGCTCTCATAACTAATAATTCATCAGTAGTCCATAATACTGTTACCTTTCTCTCCCAAACCAGCACATTCAAAGAAAACCATAGCTTTATAAAATTGGTAGTTTTAAATTAACCGTCATTGGGAAAAGGTCATTTTTATTTAAAATAAAAGAACTGAGAGTGCATTCAAACCCCATAACCAAGGATATAATTATCTTTTCTACTTTTCTATTGACTGGTTCCATTTTATGAAAAGAGAAGGACTGATAAGAACTATTATGCTATATTATGGTAAAAATTCTCTCAACTCATTTTGCCGAAAGAGAAAGCTAACATTCTATAAAGAAATGCTAGAATTCATGAACTGTATTTCCAAAGTTATTTTTATTATAGTCATACGTAACATCAAATATAAAGAATTTATTTTTAATTTGGAATATATTTTACCACATTTGAGACATGATTAAAATAGTTGAAAGATTATTACAATATAATATGAATAGTTCTGTTATGATTTTTTTGGTGGGTTTTTTTTAGGTTTTTGTAAGGCAATGAGACTGTCACTTGCCCAAGGTCACACAGATAGGTAATTATTAAGTTTCTGAGGCTGGATTTGAACTCAGGTCCTCCTGACTCCAGGGCTGGTGCTCTATTCACTGTGCCACCTAGCTGCCCCATTTTTTTGATCTTTTCAACAATATTCCCATGGTACTAATAAATCTTCTGATGCAACAACAACAACAACAAACCAAAAATCAAAAAACAAGGAATACCAAGAATGTTTTCCGTAGTGAAGGAAGGATTGTGATAATGATAAAGTACTACTACAAATTCATTCAGTGTTTTGCTGTTACATGCTTCAATTGTCTTCATTAAGCCATCCCATTCCAAGATCTCCATTTTTGTTCACCTAGGTGATTTAATCAAAATAGCAAAATACTCCAAAATATGTTATACCCTTTTGACCCTTCTTAAAAGGAACTTTAGAAGACAATTGTCAACTGTCCACAGTATAATCATAACGGAAGCTTGGATATGGAATTAAGTAGATAAAGAAAATAAAAAAGGGTAGGAAAGGGCTAGTTTTTTCCCTGCTGCCTTGGAAGTGACAAGAAGATAATCAAAAAATATAGAACCATTATTTGGTTGGTTAGGAAAAAACTCATAATTGAGAGACAACAGGACTTGTAAATTGATTCTTAGGAGTTGAGATTGTAGATAGGTGAGCATAATGTAATAGAATCTCCATCATGCTTTAATACATTGAATATGATAGCTTAACCATTGTTAGTTGTCTTTATTTTTAATTAATTTTTTCAAATAAACAATATTTTTTTTACTAATCTCTCCCTTCCACTATTTTTTTCTTTTGGGGGGGGGTAAGGCAGTGGGGTTAAGTGACTTGACTAAGGTCCCACAGCTAGGTAATTATTAAGTGTCTGAGGTTGGATTTGGACTCACGTCCTCCTGACTCCAGAGCCAGTGCTCTATTCATTATGCTACCTAGCTCCCCACTGCTCCTTTTTTTTTTTTTAACATATTTTAAATAAACAGTTCAATGTATATGTCTTCCAGGAAAAACAAATCCTCCAATTTACTGTGTCCAAAAATGTTTGTCTCTTACTGGATTTTAAGTTCATTATCCCTCTCTTAAAAGAACTGAACAGTTTTCATCTTTATTATTTTGTAATCATAGTTTATCATGTGTTGTTCAGAATTCTAAAGTCTTTTAAGATTTCTTTTCTCCATGGTTGTGATCATTGTATAAATTGTCAGTTATCTTTATAAGATCATAGAAAACAAAAGTACACTGAATACAGACAAATGTTATATTAATTTTTGAAACAGAAATTAAAATAAAATGCACCAACTCTAGTGTAGTAATCTTGACTTCAATTTGTAGCAAGATGTTGATTGTATCATGAGGAGGACAGTTCATGATTTTTAAAAAAATGAATTATTATTAAGATGAAGCATACCTTTTCTCAGGATAGATCATTCCAAATTAATCTCATTTTCTTTCTTGATTGGTAAAATGAAAAGCATGATATAGTTTTATATGATGAAAGGAGTATAGATTCAGAGATGAAACCATGGATGCTATCTATTCTAAACCTCTCATTTTATAATGAAGAGATTGAGGCTCTAAGGAGTTATGTGGCTTACCTAACTAAACTGGGATTAAATAAAATTCTGGAGTCTGCGAGGGTCCAAACTCTGCGGGGTCCTTGGAACCTGACAGGAGGGATAGAGTCGGCGAAATGAGTTGAGTCAACAAGTGGGTAAAGGCAAGAGCAGGTTGACTGCCTGTCAGCTGCTTAGATTTATTTTTATAGTCTCAGAATCATATGAAACAAGCAAACTAAAATCATTTCCTTGGTTACAAAAGTGTACATTTTTCATCATTAATCATATAGTTCATATGGTTACAAGTTTGATCATGTAGTGGTTACAAGTGTGATTATCAATCATGTAGTTAATTTTCTTGTCCCTGCTCGGACCATGATGACCTCAACCTGCCTGTTGCTGAGTTTGTTGCTGCATAGTGAAGTTATTAATTAAACAGAATTTTCTTTATAATAATCTTTGGTATAATTTGTTTAATGGAATGCTTTTGTTTTTGTGCTGCATATGTAATGTTTTTCGATATACTCTCTTGACAACCTATAATGAGGGTAGTTATGTTTGTCCACCCGTCCGTTGACTCCTTCATTAATCAATTTTCCTTTCAGCCCTTGTTGGTAGACGCTACGGTTTCTATGACTTTTTATGCTTTCCCAATAAACTAAGGCTGTTAGAGTTCAAATATTGGTTACCTATACTAACTATTCTCTCACCATCTTTATTATATATTCCTGTGTATTGATAAGGGGGGCAAAACTGTTAATTTCCCTGGAATTCTATCTGACCCATCTTGTATCTGGTTTCCCTGTATATATTCTGGTATCTCCTTGGAATTCCCAGTGTTGGGTTTTCCAGAGATTTTATAATGTTAAAGCCTTTTGCATGCCTCAGGGAGAGGCAGTCTTGTTAAATTTGGACAGAGTTCACAATCTGTTTTATTCAAGGAATTTCTCTGAAATCCTTCCTTTACAATCATTCCACTATTAGGATGAGTAAGTTTTACAATCAATAATAGACCTATAAATATGGGTATACATGGAATCCATATATATATATATATATGTATATAAATGTATATATACATATATATACATATGTATACATATATATATTTATATATATTTATTTATATTTATATTTATATATATTTATATATATATATATATATAATGAGTCTTCTTGCCACGACTGTGTCAAACAGCTTAGAGACCCTGGCCTGGCTCCCAACACTAAACTAATCTCATTCTTTCTTGATTGGTAAAATGAAAAGCATGATATAGTTTTATATGATGAAAGGAGTATAGATTCAGAGATGAAACCATGGATGCTATCTATTCTAAACCTCTCATTTTAAAATGAAGATATCGAGGCTCTAAGGAGTTATGTGGTTTACCTAACTAAACTGGGATTAAATTAAATTCTAGCTGGGATTAAAAATCAGAATTTCTAATTACTGATAAAAGATTCTTTTCACTATACCAGTATGGTACTGTGTAGAATCTGACAATATCTTCTTTGCCAAAAATATAGCATCATTCCCAGGAACAAGACTAGATACTGACAAGTTTTCATTTTTTCTTTGTCAGAACCAAGCCTCTATCTTTCCTGGTCACTAGCTCCAAACACCATCTCCCCATTCCCTCTTATATCTCTTCCTCATATATTATTTTTTTCCCCTCTAGAATTTTAGTTCCTTCCTTGAAGTCAGGAATGGTCATGCTCATTTATACTTATATTTTCAGTGCTGAGCAAAGTATTTAGTACCACAAAGTGGTTTATGTATCTATCTGTCTATATATATATATCTCCAACTACCAAGGTGATGTATCTAGATATGGATTTCCTAGAATTTTGATTTTATTCCTAGTGTAAATTTTGATTTACATTATATCAGTAAAATAAGAAATAGGATCTTTACATATCACCAAAGAGAATTGAAAGTGACTCCAGTGGTCATATAATCCTATTATATTTGAAATTTTATTCCCTGTCCTTTGCATGAAGAGTTCTAATGAGGGAAAGTATCTCATTTTCATGGGCAAACAGTTTTAAGTTTTGGTTAACTAATTGATTAAGTAATTGGTCCTGGTGTCCCTCCTAGGTAACAATTAGATTTTCTGGCAATAGGAAATGAAAGTATTCTGAAATATATGGACTATCTAAATGGTATAGGCTTTAGTTGTCTCCATAACTAAGCTCAGTGGATAACTTTATGTTTAGAGGTAATTCTTGCAGAACATACAACAGGGAGGTGATGCCATGACAAGCACATGAATTGAATTTGTCTCCCTTCTGGAGTGACCAGATATGCATCAGGAAAAGAGATGGCAATGGTCCTAGATGGGAGGTAATTGGGGTTAAGGAACTTGTCTAAGAGCACACAACTAGTAAGTGTCAAGTGTATGACAATGGATTTGAGCTATATTTAAACAATGTAGAGAGATACAATAAGTAGTAGTACTGTTGGGCATATACTTCTCTGACTGATTAAGTGGCTCTAAGAATAATCTTTAATGGAGCTATCTCAGTGTGGTAATCAGTTCCTAATGGAGCCATCCATTAAGGATAAATTTTCAACCCGTAATGTTTAAAAATTTGTATCAATTATCTGGGTGAAATCATAAATGGGAATATCTGTCAAATTAATAGATACTATAAATCTCAGAGGAATAATGAATCTTATAGATAAAAGATTTAATATGCAAAATGACTAGAACAGTAGATTAATTTGTTTCAAAAGAATTTTAACTGGATATAACAAAATGTTCTAAACATAGATTCCAAAAACCAACTTTACTTCTATTAGGGTGATGTATCTAGATATGGATTCCCTAGAAATTTCATTTTGTTCTGAGTGTGAATTTTGATTTGCATCATATCAGGAAAATAAGAAATAGGATCTTTACATATAGCCAAAGGGAACTGAAAGTGACTCTATTGGTCATCTAATCCTATTTATATTTGATGTTTTTTCCCAATAAGTGCCTATCTGTCCTTTGAATGAAGAGCTGTAATGAGAGCATGGGCATGGGCAAATAGTTGTATTTAGCAAACAGTTCTAACTTTTGGTGAACTATTTAGCAAGGCTTTATTTAGATTATAGTTCTTCTGAAATGATCTGGGGATTTTAGTGGAATGGTAGTTGAATACATCAACAGTAATGAAATAAAATTATTTTTAAAAAAGCTAATACGATCTTGGAATAATTTGAGGGAATTATACCTTCAGTTAAAAGAGCTTCAGTAGTTTGATCAGTTTTCATTGGGAATATTGAGTTTAGAAATATCACTTTCTTCAAAGTTACTTTTTAAAATTTTTATTTATTTAAGTCAATGGGGTTAAGTGACTAGCCCAATGTCACACAGCTAGGCAATTATTGAGTGTCTGATGACATATTGGAACTCAGGTTGTCCTGACTCCAGGGGACAGTGCTCTATCCACTGTACCACCTAGCTGCCCCTCTTCAAAGTTATTGACAAATGAGAACATGTCCAAGAGATACTGTGCCTTTTGAGAACTATGAGAAGAATTGGAGATGTTATTCTTGGAGAAGAGAGGACTAAAATTATACCTATTTCTAAGTATTGGAAAAGATATAATATAGAAGAAGGGTTAGGTTTGTGAAAAAAAGAATGTTAGGAAAGATCTGAATTTAAATCCTATCTCGTATTTAACTATGTCATCATAGTCAACTATCAACTACATTTTCTTATCTATAAAATAAGAAAAATGATACTTGTAGATGTGTTGTTATGAGGATGAAATGAGATAACATATATGTTTCCCTCAAAATCTTAGTTCAATTTTAAAGACAGTTTAATGAAATCGTAGAACAGCACTATCACTTTCGAGTTATATTGTATAATGAAATAAAGATGCTTGAAGGAGGATTAGTAGTAAATACATATATACATGTGCAAAAAATGCAATTTAAAACTCTAAAAGAACTCTATAAATGTTGGATGACTTTTATTATAGTTGTACGTTGTTCTCAGAGATAGAGTGAGTGGCAGATTCAGAGAGATAGAATTGAATGCAATGTAAGGAGAAGTTTTCTAACAAATATACCAATCTAAAAGATGAATATATTCCCATTCCTGCTTTGGAGGTCCTCAGGTGGAGATTGAGTGACCAAATGTTATAAAAAGTAAAGAATCCATATCCAAGCACAATTTGAATTAAATGATCTCTGATGCCTTGTCTGACAGTCTTTCATTTGGCAACTACAAAAAAATACTGAGTTAATCATTGAATGTTCAGATTCTACAGGATCATGTCTAAGTCTTTGAAACTATCTAAAGTATTTTAACCTAGTATTAATAAACTTAAAAAATGCCAATGGCTGCATTTTAATAAAATTGGATTCCTTGATAATTATAATATTTTACTTTATGCCCTTAAAATATTTTCAGAAGGGATCTATAGAATTTACTAAAATGGCAAAACAGTCCTTGGTATATAGACTCCTACTCCCACACCCAGGCACACACAACCCCTTTCCCCATGATCTAGAGGACTAATGGATAATTTACTTTTCAAATAATATTTTATTTCACATAGACAAGGAGAGGATTGACAAAGTATCAAAAAAGGTGAAAATTTGATAATTATAAGAATATTTTAATTATTTTATACAGCCTAATTTTAATTTATATTTAATTTAGTAATTACTCATCAACATAATTAAATGATAATGCATTATTAATTAATATCTGGATTCAGCCAACTGCATTTAAGTCTACCTGGTTCCATAAAACTATTGATTCTCCTGTGGAAATAAGCTTAGATTTGTAGGGTTGCTGTGTTCCCCCCCCCCCCCCCAGCATCAGAAGATCAAATTAGGAACAATCCGTGGAAGTTGAAAAATAGGATATTTTAGTTCATATAAAAAGACATTCCTTAAAATGCAGAATTGTCAAAAACGAAATAGTTCATCTCAGGATATCAAAAGACTTGGCTAGTTGTAGTTCTAGTTTTGCCTTTGTAACCCAGGATAATTTACCTAGGATCCTATAACATAGAAAAATTTAAAGAAAATATTTAATCCAACCCTGAATTTATAAATGAGAAAACTAAGTATTAGAGGGGTTGTGAGATTTGCTCAACTATCACACAGATAGTACACTGTAGCAACAAGAGACTAATAACCCAGTTTCCCTATCACCAAACATAGAGTACTTTTTGGTATATTCCACTGCATCACTTCTTTGGTTTCTTTTCCATCATTTAAATGAATTAGCCTAGGTGACCTGTAAAGGCATTTAAATTTTTAATGATTTATTTAATTTTTACTAGTTATAAGAGAAGAGATTCCATATAAAGAGCAAAATGAACAATAATTTTAAAAGTTTGTCCAGGATTTGTTTAATGAAACATCTGATACTCTGGGATTCATTTATCATTATATAGTACAACCATCTCTCCACCTAGACAAGAAATCTCAATGTCTATTTTGCTTAATAGTTTAGGAACCCTTTCATGTTTTAAAATATATATCAGACAGGACTTTTCATGTAACTTATAGACTTCTGGTAATTGAGAGAAGTTTAGATCAAATTTGTCAGTCATTAAACAAATCAGATTGTGTTAATAAAGGAGGTTGAAATATTTGAATGTTTATTATGCTCATAAGATGAACAGTAGAATTACCAGGGACAGGGTAGACATTGAATCATACTCTTCTTTCTCTTTTTCTCTTAGGGATGATTTTTTCATCTAATATGCTCACATGCTTTTAAGTTGAAATTTCCAAAAGTGGGAAATATGTTGCTGCTACTACTTCCATACAAAGGAACTGTTGATCCCTGATTGATGTGCTTCCTATGACATTATTAAAACTTAATTGGACATGTTTACTAAACAGAAAGCAAAACAAGAATAATTAAAACATAATATTCTACCCATAAACATGGGGCACACTTTCCCCAAGTATTTTGTCTTACAATATTACTTTTTACATTGTTTATCTAGATCTGTAACTTTACTCCTTTTGTCACAATAATATATTCTTTGGATTAATTTGGCATAATTTGTTTAGACATTCCACAAATGTTGGGTATCCTCTTGGTTTTTCCAGGTTTTTGCTCAAAAAAGGAAACATATCACGCACATATTACTACATATATATATATATATATATATATATATATATATATATATATATATATATATATGAATAATTTCTCCTCTTTTTAAAATTCTGGGTCATAAAGACCTAGTAGCGGTAACACTTGATCTATGGATATGGAGTTTAGAGACATTAGGAACATACACCCAGAAGCTTTCTAGAATGAGTGGAACAATTTACATTTATCAACTATTAACCTGTGCGCCTATCTTCCCTCAGACCTTCCAGTAAATATAATTTTCCATTTTTTTTACTTTCTTGCAAAATTGATGAGTGTGAAGTGGATAAGAGTTGTATCAGCTTGTAATTTTCTTATATATAGGTATATGAAGCATTTTTTACAAGACTAATTATCTCTTGTAGGTTTTTCGTTAGGTTTTTGCAAGGCAAATGGGGTTAAACAGTTTGCCCAAGGCCACACAGCTAGGTAATTATTAAATGTTGGAGGCCGGATTTGAACTCAGGTACTACTGACTCCAGGACTAGTGCTCCATCCACTGCACCACCTAGCTGCCCCTTGTAGGCTTTTTGTTCCTTTCAGGAGTGTTTGTTCATATATTTTGACTATTTGATTTATTATAAAATAAGTATCTTCCTTATATCATCTAATCAATTCCTTATGTATCTTGGATATCATAACTTCATCAGAGAAACTTGTTGCAAACATTCCACCTAGTTATCTCTTTCTCTTCCAATTATTTTTGTTTTTATTCTTGTTTCTGTTCCCTCTTTTTTTCATCATCTCTCTCTTCTCTATCAATTTGATATTTATTTTATTTTCAATTAACTTTCTTCTTTCTTTAGTTCAGGAAACTATTCAAAGCTTTGAATTGAAATACGAGTTTCCAAGAACAATTTTTCTCCTAGGACATTTTAAGGGTCCTTATTTTCAATTTCCTCCTTAAGAAAATGAAGTCTCTATAAGTACTTTAAAGTTCTGAAGGCTTTTAAGCAGTTCTTTATATGTCCCTACCGTTCAGGAAATTTTGAAAGCTTTAGATCAGTAACAAGTGTTTTGTAAGTAGGCTCTAGGGACTTTCTGTTTTACAGATGGAGGCTAAGAGCATTTCTCAAAGGCAAAATCAACTTAAAGTGGTTTTATCAGAAAATAGGACCCATGAAATCAGCTTTCTCTTTAGAAAAATAAATATGACCATAAGCTCCAAGCTTCTTCTAAAATCTTATTGCAGTGTATCTTTGGAGAAGCAGCATGGTACAGTGGAAAATTGACAGACAAAAAAAATAGAAAGCACAAGTTTGGAAATTGAGAGAATGCACTTATGTGACTGTGATAAATTCACATGAAAATTCCCTAATATTTAAAAGGGACAAGTTAAATTTGATGATCTCTTGGGTCTCTTCTAGTTCTACCCATATAATCTTATGATCAGAGATGACCACAGGTTCTCAGAGTCTGAATGAAAAGTGAAGAGAGTGAAATCTTGAGGGTTTTTAAAAACTGGAAAATTATTGAGATCAAGCTCAGAAATCTGTACTGTATGTAACTGCTAACTGAATATCAGTTAAGTTAAGAGAGATGGAGAGAGAGAGAGAGAGAGAGAGAGAGAGAGAGAGAGAGAGAGAGAGAGAGAGAGAGAGAATAGTGTGTTTTGTTGAAACTGGGAAGGATTGTACCTCATTTTCATCCCTAAACAAGAGATTGTCCATGAGTTGCTGGAAGTTATTCTAGATTGTTATTTTTGCCATTGCCCCCAAAACAGGACAATTTTACTTCTCCTATGAAATGAGAAAAGGAATAGAATATTTTTTTACTGATTAGAAGTTTTATTTTTTTTAAAAATTTTCTGATTATTAAAACAATTAGATCAATCAAATTTTATCTCCTCATTTGATAGTATAATTTTCTAAGGGAAGATAATACTTTCCTTCCTCCATTCCCCATCATTTAAAAATTTAATTATTTTTTTCCAATTACATGTAAAGATAAATTTCAACATTGATTTTTGGGAGACTTTGAGTTCCACATCTTTCTGCCTTCCTTCCTTCATTACCACCTCTTCCTGACAGTGAGTAATCAGATTATAGATTTTATATGTATAATCATGTTTAACACATTTTCATATTAATCATGTTGTGAAAAAAGAGTCAGAACAAAAAAAGAAAAGACATGAGAAGCAAAAAGCATAAAACCAAATTTAAAAAGTGAAAATAGTATGCTTGGTTCTGTATTCAAACTCCATAGTTTTATTTTTCTCTGAATGTGGATGGCATTTTCCATAACAGGTCTCTCAGGATTATCCTTCATTATTGCAACTGATGAAAGGGGTTGAATCCATCAGAGTTGATCATCTTACATTGACCCTAATGTATTCATTATTCTCTTGGTTTCACTCACATTACTCAGCATCAGTACATAAAAGACTTCTCCAGGCTTTTTTTAAGTCTGCTTGATTGTGATTTCTTTCTGAGCAAAGGTACTCCATCATATTCATATATCATATCTTGTTCAGTCAATCTGCAATTAATTAGCATTCTCTCAATTTCCAATTCTTTGTTAATACAAAAAAAGTTGCCCTAAATATTTTTGTTCATGAAGCCCTTTTCCTGTTTTTTTTTTCTGATCTCTTTGGAATAGAGATCTAATAGCAGTATAGCTGGATCAAAGAGTATACATTGTTTTAATGCCCTTTGGGATAGTTTCAAATTGCTCTATAGAACCTCTGAATCAGTTCAGAATGTCTTATTATCCCGCTTCCCCCCCCCCCCCCCATGCTCTTTAACACTGGTCACTATTGCCAATCTGATAGTGTGAGGTACTACCTCTGGGTTGTTTTAATTTGCATTTCTCCAATCAATTATGATTTGGAGCATTTTTTCATAAGACACTGTATAGCTTAAATTTCTTCATCTGAAAACTGCCTGATCAAAATTTTGAGCAATTATTAATTGTATTTTTTGAGTTGTTTTTGATTTGACATTTGTAAATGATTTGTATTTTTACAAATTGGACTCCATTCTTTTTATACTTTAACAGAAACACAGGTTCAAAAAATTATTCCCCAGTTTTTGCATTCTTTCTGATCTTGATTATATTGGCTTGACTTGTACAAAACCTTTTAAATTAAATTTAGTCAAAATTATCCATTTTGTATTAGTTCTCTATTTCTAGCTTGATCATAAACTCCACTATCCATAGATCTGACAAACTATCCATTTTTCTTCTAATTGGCTAATGTCTAGATCATGTACCCATTTTGACCCTTAGGGTGAGAGATGTTGATCTAGGTGTCATACTATTTTTTTCCAGTAGTTTTTGTCAAATAGTGAGTTCTTATCCTAGAAAGTGGAGTTTTGGGGTTAATGAAGCAATGGATTTACTATAGTCATTTGCTACTTTTGTATTCCACTAAACCAGTACTCTGGGGCGTAGCCAGTAACAAATAGACAAATGTTATTTTTTTGTTTATTAAAGATTTTATTTGAGTTTAACAATTTTCCCCCCAATCTTACTTCACTCACCCCCCCCCCAAAGCAATCTGTCAGTCTTTACTTTGTTTCCATGTTGTACATTGATCCACATTGAGTGTGATGAGAGAGAAATCATATCCTTAAGGAAGAAATAAACAGTATAGGAGATAACAAGATCAGACAATAAGATATCTGTTTTTTTTTTTTCCCCTAAATTAACGGGAATAGCTCTTCCCTCGCTCACCCCCAGCCCCGGAGCCCAAGCGCTTTCGCCCGCGGCACGGCGGCGGCGGCCGAGCTCCGGCCAGCAGCCGCCGCCCTGTCAGGGGCATCGCCCACAGCCACAGCCGCCGCAGGCAGCGCTCCTGGGCTGCGGGAGAGGGGGCAGCCGCCGCCAGGAGAAGAGCCTGGGCCTGCTCACCACCAAGTTCGTGTCGCTGCTGCAAGAGGCCAAAGACAGGGCCCTTGGATCTCAAGGCGGCTGCAGATACTTTGGCTGTCAGGCAAAAAAAGAAGAATGTATGTTATTACCAAAGTTTTGGAAGGAATTGATTTTAATTGAAAAAAAGTCCAAAATAGTATCCAGTGGAAAGGTGTAGGTTCTGGATGTAATCAAAGGAAGTAATCGATAGACTGAGATATCTCAAAGCAGAAATTGAGGATCTGGAATTAAAAGAGAGAGAGAACTTGATCAACAGAAATTATGGCTATAGCAAAGCATCAAAAATGTTATGGATGACTCCATTAACAGCAGATTTTCTTACATAACTCATGAAGATATCTGTACCTGTTTTACCGGAGATACACTTCTTGCTATTCAAGCACCTTCTGGTACACAACGGGAGGTACCTATTCCTGAAATGGGCCAGAATGGACAAAAGAAATACCAGATCAGTTTAAAGAGTCATTCAGGACCTATCCAGGTACTGCTTATTAATAAGGAATCCAGTTCCTCTAAGCCAATGGTTTTTGCTGTTCCTCCACCTGATGACCTCACACAACCTCGTCTCAAGTTTCTACTCCAGTGACTCCACAGAACCCTAATATAGAGAGAGACCCAGAATCTGCCCGAACAACACACCCTTACTAGAGGTCAGCTTCTTCAGCAGACACCAGTTGCAGATACACCCTCAGGCTCTATTAGTGGTGATATCATTGATGAATTAATGTCTTCGGATGTGTTTCCCCTATTATGGCTCTCTCCTACTCCTGCTGATGACTACAACTTTAACCTGGATGACAATGAAGGAGTGTGCCATCTCTTTGATGTACAGATACTAAACTATAAGATTCCATAAGAACTATTTGGCCTGTATCTACCTCTAACTATATAACACCCTAGACTTCTTCATAATCTGAGTATTTAAAATAATGAATGTAACAACTTTTTTAGTTCACTGACTCTGGAAGTATTTTTCCTTTTGTTTAATTAATTACTTCACAAAACTACCCAAAATAATAAAAGGGGTTTTATCTCTTCAGGGCAAAGTGACTTTGCAAGTTTTATGATTTGGTTGTTTTTTTTTCCCCAGAACAAAATTAGCCACAAGATTGTTATTGGAGGAGATAGAGGGGAGAAGGGGGGATAATTTCCATATTATTGTTGTTGTTATCATCCCAACATCTCTTATTTTTCCCTTTTGTGGGAGGGAAGTTAATACTAAGCAGGTCTTTTTTAGATCACTACAAAATAATTGATCTCTGTCTCCTATCATTTAAAATATATTATACCATTACTGACATCAGCTGTCCAGTCCAATTAGTTTTTCACTGCCATTTGCAAAATGAAGGATATAAAATGACACATGAAATGTTTCAGTGAACATATTTTGTGAAGTGCCTTCTGTTTTAGCACTTTAAGTTTTTCATGTTTTGTTGACTTCCTTGACATTCCACTTTCCTAGATTTTAGGAAAGCTCTCTGTAGTTTGCATTAAAATGTGCCAATACCTGTACATTAACAATTAAAAAAAATAAAACTGTACAAACACCAAAAAGAAAAAATAAATTAAAGGGAATAGTCATTGAACTTTATTCAAATTCCATGGCTCTTTATCTGAATACAGATGGTATTCACCATTGTAGACAGCCCGAAATTGTCCCTAATTGTTGCACTGATGGAATGAGAAAGTCCATCACGTTTGAACATCACCCTATGTTGCTGTTAGGGTGTACAGTGTTCTTCTGGTTCTACTCATCTCACTCAGCATCAGTTCATGTAAATCCCTCCAGGCCCTGGATTGCCTTCTCTCCTAGTTTCTAATAGAGCAATAGTGTTCCATGACATACATATACCACAGTTTGCTAAGCCATTCCCCAACTGAAGGACATTTACTTGATTTCCATTTCTTTGCCCACACAAACAGGGCTGCTATGAATACTTTTGTACAAGTGATGTTTTTACCCTTTTTCATAATCTCTTCAGGATACAGACCCAGTAGTGGTATTGCTGGATCAAAGGGTATGCACATTTTTGTTGCCCTTTAGGAGGAGTTCCAAATTGCTCTCCAGAAAGGTTGGATGAGTTCACAGCTCTACCAACAGTGTAACAGTGTCCCAGATTTCCCATAACCCTTCCAACAATGATCATTAACCTTTCTGGTCATATTGGCCAGTCTGAGAGATGTGAGGTGGTACCTCAGAGAAACTTTAATTTGCATTTCTCTAATAAGTAATAATTTAGAGCAATTTTTCATATGGCTGTGGATTGCTTTGATCTCCTCATTTGTAAATTGCCTTTGCATATCCTTTGACCATTTGGCAATTTGGGAATGGCTTTTTTTTATAATATGACACAGTTCTCTGTATATTTTAGAAATGAGTCCTTTGCCAGAATCATTAGTTGTAAAGATTGTTTCCCAATTTACTACATTTCTTTTGATCTTGGTTACAGTGGTTTTATCTGTGTAAAACCTTTTTAATTTAAAGTAATCAAAATTATGCAGTTTGTTTCTGGTGGTGTTCTCCATCTCTTCCTTAGTCATAAACTGCTCCCCTTTCCATAGATCTGACAGGTAAACTAGTCCTTGATCTTCTAATTTGCTTATGGTATTGTTTTTTTTATGTCTGAATCCTGTAACCATTTGGATCTTAGCTTGGTAACAGATGTGAGGTGTTGGACTAATCTAAGTTTCTTCCATACTAACTTCCAATTTTCACAGTAGTTTTTATCAAAGAGAGAGTTTTTTATCCCAATAGCAGGACTCTTTGGGTTTATTAAACAGCAGATTACTGTAATCATTTCCTGCTATTGCACATAGTCTATTCAACTGGTCCAGCACTCTATTTCTTATCCAATACCAAACAATTTTGTTGGCTGATGCTTTATAATATAATTTTAGATCAGGTAGGGCCAAGTCACATTTCTTTTGCACTTTTTTCATTAAATTCCTGGAAATTCTTGACTTATTATTTCTCCATATGAATTTACTTACAATTTTTTCTAACTCATTAAAGTACTTTTTAGGAATTTAGATTGGTAGGGCACTAAACAGGTAATTTAGTTTTGGTAGAATTGTCATTTTTATTATATTAGCTCTACCTATCCATAAGCAGTTGATACTTGCCCAGTTATTTAAATCTGATTTAATTTGTGTGAGAAGTGTTTTATAATTGTTTTCAAAAAGTATCTGAGTATGTCTTGGCAAATAGACTCCCAGGTAATTTTATATTGTCTGAGGTTACTTTGATTGGGATTTCTCTTTCTAGCTCTTCCTGCTGTATCTTGCTAGAGATATATAGAAAAGTTGAGGATTTATGAGGGTTTATTTTATAACCTGCAACTTTGTTAAAATTGCTAATTGTTTCCAGTAGTTTTTTGGATGATTTCTTGGGATTCTCTAGGTAGACCATCATGCCACCTGCAAAAAGTGATAGTTTTTTCTCTTCCTTCCCAATTCTAATTCCTTCAATTTCTTTTTCTTCTCTAATTGCTGAAGCTAACATTTCTAACATGATATTGAATAGTAGTGGTGATAATGGCCACCTTTGTTTCACCACTGATCTTATCAGGAATGCCTCCAGTCTCTCCCCATTGAATATAATGCTTGTTGATGGTTTCAGATAGATACTGCTAATTATTCTGAGGAACAGTCCTTTTATTCCTATACTCTCTAGTGTTTTCAATAGGAATGGGTGTTGTATTTTGTCAAAAGCTTTTTCAGCATCTATTGATATGATCGTATAATTTCTGATAGATTTGTTTTTGATGTAATTGAGTATACTAACAGTTTTCCTAATATTGAACCAACCCTGTATTCCCGGGATAAATCATACTTGATCATAACATATTATCCCAGTAATAACTTGTAATCATTTTGCTAAGATTTTATTTATGATTTTTTGCATCTATATTCATTACGGAGATAGGTCTATAATTTTCTTTCTCTGTTTTAACTCTTGGTTTAGGTATCAGCACCATATTGGTTTCATAGAAAGAGTTAGGCAGAGTTCCATCTTTCCCTACTTTTCTGAAGAGTTTATATAGAATTGGAATCAATTGTTCCTTAAATGTTTGGTAGAATTCACTTGTGAATCCATCAGGGCCTGGAGATTTGTTCTTAGGGAGTTCAATGTTGGCTTGTTGAGTTTCTTTTTCTGAGGTAGGGTTGTTTAGGTATTTAATCTCCTTTTCATTTAACTGGGGCAATTTATATTTTTGAAAATATTCATCCATTTCACTTAGATTATCAAATTTATTGTCCTAGAGTTGGGCAAAATAATTTCAAATTATTACCTTAATTTCCTCCTCATTGGTGGTGATTTCACCTTTTCATTTATGATACTAGCAATTTGGTTTTCTTATTCCTTTTTTTAAATCAAATTGACCAGAGTTTTATTAATTTTATTGGATTTTTCATAAAACCAACTTTTGGTTTTATTTATTAATTCAATAGTTATTTTGCTTTTGCTTTTATTAATTTCTCCTTTAATTTTTAGAATTTCTAATTTGGTATTCAATTGGGGATTTTTAATTTGCTCTTTCTCTAATTTTTTTTAGTTTCATGCATAATTCGTTAATTTCTTCTTTCTCTAATTTATTCATGTAAGCACTTAAAGATATATAATATATGCCCTGAGAGTCGCTTTGAATGAATCCCATAGGTTTGGGTATGTTGTTTCATTATTGTCATTATTTATTATAAAATGATTAATTCTTTCTATAATTTTTTTTTGGTCCACTCATTCTCTAAAAATGAGCTTATTCAGTTTCTAATTGGTTCTGGGTCTATATCTCTTTGGCTCAATTTGCATATGACTTTTATTGTATTGTGATCTGAGAAAGATGTATTCACTTTTTCTGCCTTTCCACAGTTGATCATTAGGGTTTTATGTCCTAGTACATTGTCAATTTTTGTATAAGTTCCATGTACTGCAGAGAAAAAGGTATATTCCTTTCTATCCCCATTCAATTTCCTCCACAAGTCTGCCATATCTCGTTTTTCTAACAATCAATTTCCCTCCTTAACTTCTTTCTTGTTTATTTTATGATTCAATTTATCTAGATCTGAGAGTGGGAGGTTGAGGTCTTCCACTAGTCGTTTTGCTGTCTATGTCTTTCTGTAGTTCTTTCAGGTTTCTCCTCTAAGAATTTTCATGCTATCCAATTGGGTGCATATATAACTATTTTCTATGGTACCTTTTAGAAGGTTATAGTTTCCTTCTTCACCTCTTTTATATGCTATTTATTTTTGAAGCTGATTTGTCTGAGATAAGGATTGTTTCCCCTGATTTTTTCACTTCAGCTGAAGCAAAATATATTTTGATTCAATCTGTTACCTTTACTGTATATGTATATCTCTGTTTCAAATGAGTTTCTTGTAAGCAGCATATTGTAAGATTCTGTTTTTTAATCCACTCTGCTATTCACTTACGTTTTAAGGGTGACTTCATGCTATTTACATTCATAGTTATGATTACTAATTCTTTATTGCTCTCCATGCTATCTTCCCCCTGTTTGTATTTTTCCTCCTCCCCCGCTTTTTCCATATTACCTCAGTATTTTGTTTCTGAATACCAGCCCCTTCAGTGTGTTTGTCCTCCTATATCACCCCTCCTCTTTATTTCCCCTTTCCCTTTTTCCCTTTTCCTTTCCTTTCCTTAGGTTAGTTTCCCTTTTCCCCTCTCACCCTCCCTTTCTCCTTACCCTCCTCCCTTTTTCCCCTTTTATTACTTGAAAGGTTAGATTTTTTTTAAGTTAACTGAGTATGTGTAAACTGACTTTAAGTCAAGTCTGATGAGAAGAAGATTCAAGTGTTTCTCTTCTCCTCCCTTCTACCCCTCTATTACCCTAGGTATTTTCTGCCTCTTAGTGTAATGAGATTTACCCCATTCAATCCCCTCCCTTCTCCCAGTCCCCCCTTTTTAAGAAGGTAGTGTGTGTTTAAAATCATTTTATCTGTGTCATAGAAAATTCTGAGTATCTGTCACTTCTAGCCAAATACATTCTATCTAATAGAGTTAAAATTCTTGAGAGTTATTAGAGTCTTTCTCCCAAGTGGGGTTATAGCCAGTTTTATCCCATTGGATAGCAGTCTCATGGATAGGTCATGAATATCCATCAGTTATGGCTAGGTATATTCTCTTTCTGTTAGAGTTACAATTCTCAAGATATATGAGAATCTTTTTCCCCATGCTGGGATATAGCCAGTTTCAAATTATTGGATAGGAGTTTTTTTTTTCTTATACCCCCCCTTTTTTTTTTTTTTTACCTTTTCATGTGTCTCTTGAACCTCATGTTTGATGTCCACATTTTCTATTTAGCTCTGGTCTTTTCATCAGGAACTTTTGGAATTCTTCCATTTCATTAAATGTCCATCTTTTTCCCTGGAAGAGAAGGCTTAGCTTTGTGGGATAGTGGATTCTTGGCTGCATTCCAAGCTTCTTGCTCTTCCAAATATCTCATTCCAAGCCCTTTGATCCCTTAATGTTGATGCAATCAGGTCCTGTGTATTCCTTACTCTGGCTTCTTGATATTTAAATTGTTTCTTTTTGATTGCTTGCAGGATTTTCTCCTTTATCTGATAGTTCTGGAATTTGGCCACAACATTCCTTGGTGTTTTCATTTTAGGATCCTTTTCTGGAGGGGATAGATGTATTCTTTCAATAACTACCTTGCCTTCTTCGTGGACATAGTAGCTTTTTATGGTTAGAGTTTTTCTTTGTTTCTTACTCATTTTTAAACTTGTTCATAACTCTTAACTTTAAATTCCTGAACCACAGAGGGTCACTGTCCCCAGATTACTGGGCTGGAGGTAGGAGGCCTACTCATTGGATTTCTGCATGTTGTGACCTCAAGTGTTAATGACTTCCCCACTACACTATGGTTGTCTAGTCAATCATGCTCACTGTGCTGGAATTTGGGGCTTGCAATTTGCTATCTGTGCTTATATTGGAACCCTACAGCTAACCTGCTAAGCTGGAACACAGGGTCCTTGGTTGCTGATCTATTCCTCTGGTAAAAGCTTCCCTTTGCTTCCCTGTCCCTCCTGGATTGGGAAATGCTACACTTCAACCAGAATGAGACAGACCTTTCCAATATATCTCAAGTTGCAATATTGTTCTACACCATCTTTTTGTGCCTTCTGTCACTCTAGAATCTGTTTAGAGACTTAATTAAATTTTTTTCCTAAGGGGAAACTGGGAAAAGCTGAGGGAAGTTCCTAGTTTTTCTCTGACATCTTAGCTCGGTCCCCAGTCCCCATCATTTTTGAAGGAAACTTTTACCTGTGTTCCATATATTTATTTTTAAAATATGTTCATAAATCCATTTCATTTTGTTTATGATACTGTGTATTTTATTTTAATCTTATAAAAGACTAATTCATTCCAAATCACTAGGTCATTTCTTTAATTTTTTTGGAATTATTTTCCATTCATCCATTCATTCATTGTCAAAATATTGTTAACTGATTATTTAGTATGGGGGTGAGCACTGACCCTTTCCTTTATTCTCTTTTTCTCTTGGGACTGAATTACTCATCCACCCTGCTCTCATGATTCCAGGTTGGATTTTTTTTTTAATTATTGAGAAATTAATTGGATTTATGTGGAGCATATTTATGTAAAATGTAAATATTATTTAAAGTTACTTGAAGGGGTGGCTAGGTGGTGCAGTGGATAGAGCACTGGCCCTGGAATCAGGAGTACGTAAATTCAAATCCGTCCTTAGACACTTAACAATATCCTAGCTGTGTGGCCTTGGGGAAGCCACTTAACCCCATTTGCCTTGAAAAAACCTAAAAAAAAAGTTACTTGAATTATTATCATGGTTATTTAAAACTTGCTTTTTGTTGAAAAATATCTCCTGGGAATGGGTTATCCACCTGCATGTCTCTTTCTTCCTCATTTTCTCTTTCTCTCTCTTTGTATATACATATAAGTATATACATACATACAAGAACAGTCATATACATAAATATACACATTTACAAATACAAATATACATATGTCTAAAATATCTTATCCACCTTAAAATCATGTTCATATATAATATGATATATTAGTGTACATATATGAATATATAATGTATATTATAGAATCTTTTATATATATATATATAAAATAAATATGTACATAATTTAGTGACCTATATATATATATATATCACTAATGTATATGAACATATATGTGAATTATAAAACAAAACACAATCTAAAATAGTTTTAGAAAATAAATTAGGTCAGAGACCTAGGAAGTAAATGTGGTACCCTTACTCCTGGTTCTGGAAGGTTTACAGTATACAGCATTATACAAAATTTTGGCAAAGATTTCTGCATAAATCTTGTCAAGGGAACCAAAGACCAAAACTTGGGTGGACCCTAAACAAGTCCTTCAGGTGCGTACCAAAACAAGAATTTTTGGGGCAGATTCAGGACCTTATAGAACTCAAAATTCCTTCTAGTCCCTGGCTTCATGTAGCATTCTGGGTGCTAGCAAACCTCTTATTACATAAAAATTAGATTTAGATAATATGTTTTTTCCAAACAGTTTAATAAATGATTTCCTTCATGAGTAATTATTGTAGAATTAAGCAATTATTATGCTACCAAACAATATCATGTTAGAGGTATTAAGGATCTTAAAGATGATCTATTCCCAATTGTCACTTTATTGACAAGAAAATTGAGATGCAGGGAGCTTAAAGTCCTCTTTATGGTCTCATAACATCGATCAAACAGGAATAGATGCTCTTACTGATATCAAACAAACTGAGAAAATGTGTAATGTTTGAATATTAAGAGCAAGGGTTCATTTCACATCAACATACACGATTTTATGATGCAGAAGAAACAGTTTTTTTCTGAAGTACAAAAAAATGAAACATTACTATGTAAAGTTCAAATCATTTTTGAAGCAATTAAGAATCAACCAAAAAGTTGCTCCCCAGTATACATTTTCTTTTCCATGAGTATAATGGCTTGAATATTGAAAGAAGAATTTTCTTAATTCTGATATGATGATTTACAATGGTGACTAGTTGCTAATTTTGGGATTGTTGGCCTAGAGATAATTGCCAGTAGAAATTCTGATTGTGTTTGTTTATGCAATTAGATGGTTGTAAACATTTTGTAAATAGATGATTTCACTATGTTAGGTTCTCTGTTTCTTTAAAAATAAAAACAAATAATAGAACACATTTGTAATGGATAGAACCTATTATCATTTTAGATAACAAGCATTTACCCAAATCTAAAATTAATAAAGATAACAACATTCCAGTAAAAATTCTTCTATTCTCTGATGCTGTTTTGTTTGCTTTCTTGTCAAGAATTTTTCTACTGGTGATATTATGTGCTTCTTTTTCAATGATGAAAAGAATTGGAGCACTGGGGATGTCAAATGGTGCATTTGATATCATCTTTTCTTCTTCATCCATCTTTACTAGTCAAAACCTTAGCTAACTTCTTAAAGAGGATGAACAATTATATTTTCTTTCTTTTTAAATTTCATCATTTTACATTTCTAGTTACAGATTGCCAGATATCATTAGATAATAGATTAAATTCTTAAATGGCTCTTATAAGTCATTGAGTACAATTTTTACAGATAAGTAAACTGGGGTAGGAGAGCATTAAGGGATTTATTCATAGAAACACTGTTAAAAATGTGTGTGTGTGTGTGTGTGTGTGTGTGTGTGTTTGTGTGTGTGTGTGTGTGTGTGTGTGTGTGTGTATGTGTGTGTTTGTGTGCGCATGCTTGTGGGTGCAGGATTATAATCCCAGTCTTCCTTACTTCACATCTAGTATTCTAAACATTATTCAGCATTCTGTGTACATATGTTTATATTTCAAGAGAATGCATTTACTCTTTCTTTTCCTTATACTTTTTCCTCTGCCCAACACAGGGTAAAGGTCAGTATCTACTCAACAAATGACATTAATTGAGCAAAGCCCAAGATATTAAATGAAATCTCCTTAGTTTGTAGAGTGGAGAAAAGGGAAGGATAGATACTGCCTGAGAAGTTCTTATGTGATATGAAAGGATGATGATGATGATGGTGATGATAGCTTATGCATGGTATTTTAAAGTTTTAAAAGTATTTTGCATATCATCTCATTGGATCAAAGTATGAAGAAGTCAAGACTAGAGACAAGGCATATTAGACACTTAACAGAAAGCATCACAAGTAGGATGTTGTGCCTGATGTGTTCACAGGATCATAATTAGGAACAATAACAAAGTTCAAAAAGAATCTTGGAGAATTTGAGTTTTAGAGTTCAATCTACTCTAGGACCACAAGAGAGAGAAATCTAGAATTGGATAATTCCTTAAAAATTGCCTATTCCAACCTCATTTTGTACATAAAGAAACCAAGAACTAGAAAAGAAATGACCTGCCCAATGTCACTATTTTGGTTGTTGTTGATGTGTTCAGTTGTTTCAGCTGAGTTTGACTGTGTATGATCCCATTTGGTTTTCTTGTCAAAGAAATTGAAGGGGTTTGCCATTTTCTTCTCTAACTCATTTGACAGATAAGGAAATAAGGCAAAGAGGTTTAAGGCTTGCCCAGGGTACCCCTAGTTCATGTTTGAGGCTAATTGAACCAAGGAAGAAGACTTCCTAACTTCAGGACTGGAAGTTTATCCATTATATCATTCAGCTGCCTTTGCTATTTTGTTACCAGGCAAGTAACATGGTCCTGAGAAAGGCAAAGCTTGGCTTCAATTTTCTCCAAATGCAGTTGCTCATGGGGCATATACATACATACATACATATATATATATATATATATATATATATATATATATTGCTTATCAATATTATTATTATCATTGTTATTTTGATTTGTTTGTCTGCAGTCACTTCTCTTCCCAATCTACTTCAAATGGTATTCTCTCACTGTCGCAAAACTAAGTGTACTCTGTCAGTGGCTATATCCCATACACTTAGATACTTTCAATATGTACTGTTTATCCTTTATTTCTTCAGTTTTTCTTTTTGAAATTTCTTTGTGCAATTCTTTGTGCAATGTGTAGTTATTTCGGGCCTATAAATCTATAAGTAAAAGCAATATTACCTTCCTGGAAATCTTTGTGATGATCATTTACTTAGGATTAGAAATATAAAGGACCACCTATTCCAACCCTTTCCTTTTCCAGGTGGGGAAACTGAGACTCAGAGCAAAATAACCTGTTTGAGATCCTATAAGTGTATCTGTGACTGGTACTAGATGCAGTGCTAATTGGTGCTATTAGTAAAAAAGGAACCTTAAATTTGTTTCCTTGCTGCTTTTTTGCTAATAAAGTAGGAAGCAATTTGTCATGTGGTCTCTCAAACACTTGACCAGATGAGCCAAAGACTCATGCCATATTTAAACACCATATGGTTTTCCAGCTACCAAAGTTATTTTACTTTCTTCCTTCTCTCCTTGCCAAGATTTAATGGAGGTGATGATGATTTTGATATATTTTATATGGCATTTTAAGATTTAAGATTGCATGCCATCTCATTAGATCACAGCATGAACAAGTCAAGAATAAAGACCAAGAACATTAAGCATTGCACAGAAAGTGCCTACTAATGCAAAAATTACAGTCTGTTAAATCTAGAAATTAAAAAAAAACCCAGAAAAATATTTTTCTTAATCTGTTCATATAACCCTAATCCCCTGAACTGGTTTAATTTCCATAATTATGCATTCTTCCTCCCTACCCTCTTAGAAATTACTAGAATTCAATATTCAAAGTTAATAGCTATGTGATTTATTAAATATGATCAGTTTATCAAACTCAAATGAACAATAAAGTGAGCTTTAATAATAAGGTTGCAATCATGTCCCAGTCAGGGGCTGATTTTTCCCTTTTTATTTCCTGCCTTTTTTCCTAGTTGTTCTGAGGTGTGAAAAGGAATGGAAACTAATTTACTTTGATCACATTTTGAGGAAGCATGGAAGTAATAAAATTTAGCCTAGAGTTTCATTTACCCTAACTGACCATTGACACTGATTTTAACTGTCACTAATTACTACCCCAGTCTTCTCCCATGTGTTCACCCCTGGAGTCTTTTATCTCTGCATTTCTATAGACTTGCAGGTCTTTTTTCATTAGTTGCCCTAAATCGAGTCTTTATGTTTATCAACCAAAGTTAATATGTTGTAAAATTGTCATTATTGTAAGTTGAACTCTTTTCCTCAAGCAACTATATTAATCAAGACTAAATGTTCTAGAGACTGGAAGGGATGGATTGAAAGAAACATATTCCCACCTTTTCTCATTTATATTTGCAAAAGTGCCAGAGACTTTCCAAATCTTCTTTTTCTTTTTTTCACTTTTGATTTTCTTTTTATGTTACTATTATGGCCCCATGTTTGAACGATGAGTTATTTTGTTTTAACTTTTTTTCAAGGTTTTTTTTATTTTTTGTTTGTTTTTTGTTTTTTAACCTTTATTACCATATATTGTTACTCTGACAAGCCACTCTTCCCCTTTTTTCCTCTCACTATAACTAAAACAAAAAAGTAAGCGCCATTTTCCTCCATAGTATAACCTGTTAGCCTCAATATAGAGCTTTAACATTCTTTCCACTATTTTTATAAAGTTACAGGGAAGCTAGGTGGTACAGTGGATAGAGCACCAGCCCTAGAGTCAAGAGTACCTGAGTTCAGATCTGGCCTCAGATACTTAATAATTACCTAGCTGTGTGGCCTTGGGCAAGCCATTTAACCCCATTGCCCTGCAAAAAAAATGCATGCAATTCATCCTTTGTCTTATTTCTATCCTCTGCATTTATTATTAAAGCTTAAGATGGTTAATGAAGTCCTTGTGCATTCACATTGGTTTTTTCATATAATTCTATTTCTTACTTATTAGAATTGTTTCACTTTGTGTATTCAGAAATTATTTATTGAACTTGCTATATTCTTTTCAGACTGACTCTCTTTATATCACCTAAGTTTGTGAGATCCTACTCATATAAATTCTGAATACTCAGAAATCTTTCCCCAATTCTAGGGTGTATGTGAGACCATGCCTGAATTTTATCTTCTTTTCTATTACAAATTCTTGGAGGGAATGTTCACTTTCTTTCCTATCTCTACTCAAGGTTACTATCACTTCTAAAGCAGTAACCAATACCAGTAACTCTGCTATTTACAATCCAGAATATAATTTTTTTCTTTGATTATTCCATATTTTTGGTAATGATATTTGAATTTCAATCTTAAGTATGAACTAATTTTATAACAAATTATTGCTTTTAACAACTCAGTTTCTCTTTAATGAATATTGGTATTCTCTCTAATGGATATTGCTGCAAATATCTTAAATAAAATTTAAGCAATGAGACTATAGCAAGTTATTACCTGATCAGGTTGGATTTATACCAGGCAGGGAGGGATGGTTCAACATTAAGAAAACACTCAATATGATTAAACATATAGATAATAAAAACAACAGAAATTATATTATATGCTTATCTCAATAGATGCTGAAAAATCCTTTGATAAAACACAACATCCATTACTTTTAAAAACACTAGAAATTTTAGTAGTAAATGGAGTTTTCCTTGAAATAATAAATAGCATCTATCTTAAAACATCAACAAATATTAAATTTAATGGTAATAAACTCAGAGCATTTCCAATAAATTCAAGGGTGAAACAAGGATGCCCATTATCACCATTAAAATTCAATATAGTTTTGGAAATGCTAGCAGGTAGCAATAAGAGAAGAAAAAGAAATTGAAAGAATCACAATTGGCAATGAACAAGCAAAACTTTCACCCTTTGCAGATCATATGATGGTATACCTACAGAACCTGAGAGAATCATCTAAAAAAACCCCTTGAAACAATTAACAAATTCAGCAAAGTAGCAGGATAAAAAATAAACTTCTATATAATAATATAATAAAGAATAAATTTCTGTATATGAACAAAAAAGCCCAAGAACAAGAGACAGAAAAAAGAAATTCCATGTAAAATAACTCTAGACAACATTAAATACCAGAGAATTGACCTCCTAGGACAAACCCAGAAACTGTATGAACACAATTATAAAGCTTTTCTCACTAAAATAAAGTCAGATCTAAATAATTGAAAAGATGACAAATGCCTTTGCCTAAGTAAAGCTAATATAATAAAAAATAACATTCTACCCAAATTAAATTACTTATCCAGTTCCATAACAATCAAACTACCAAATAACTACGTTACTGAGCTAGAAAAAAAATAGTACCAAAATTCATCTGGAGCAACACATGGGCAAAGACAGCAAAGGAACTGATGGAACAAAAATGTAAAGGAAGGTGGCCTAACCCTACCTTATCTCAAACTATACTATAAAACAACAGTCATTAAAACTGCATGGTATTGGTTAAGAAATAGAGTAACTGATCAGTGGATTAGGATATTGTTAAAAAAAAAAAAACTGTATAAATGACTAGAGAAATCTACTCTTAGACAAACCCAAAGACATCAGCCTCTTAATCATCTGTAATAAGCCATTGAAATAAGAGTACACTATTTGACAAAAATTATTGGGAAAACTGGAAAATAGCATGGCAAAAACTAAGCATAGATCCACATCTCACACCCTATACCAAAATAAGGTCAAAACAGGTAGAGAATGTAGACATATAGAATAATACCATAGATAAAATAATAGACCAAAAACACTCTATCTGATCTATGGATAAGGGTTTAATTTAAGATCAAACAAGAATTAGAGCACATTATAAACTGCACAATGATTGATTTTGACTATATTAAATAAAAAAAATTTTGCACTAATAAAATCAATGCTGCCAAAATTAGAAGAAAAGCAGATAACTGGGAAACAATCTTCACAGTGAGGAGTTCTGATCAAGATCTCATTTCTAAAATATATAGAGAATTGCATCAAATTTATAAAGTCACATGTCATTTCCCAATTGATACATGATCAAAGGATATGAACAGACTGTTTTCAAATGAAAAATTAAAGCTATATATAATCATATTGAAAAAATGTTCCAAATCACTATTGATTAGAGAAATCCAAATTAAAACAACATTGAGGCATCATCTCACACCTATTAGATTAGCCCAGATGAGAAAAAGAGAAGATGATCAATGGTGGAGAGGATGTGGGAGGATTGGAACATTAATGCATTGCTGGTGGATCCAACTTCTCTGGAGAGCAATATGTAACTATACCCAATGGACAATACAACTGCTCATACCCTTTGACCCAGCAATTCAGATTTTGTTACTATATCCAGAATAAATTGTAAAAAATGGAAAAAGTCCTACATGTTCCAAAATATTCATAGTAGCCCTTTCTGTAAGTGGCAAAGAATTAGAAATTGAGGGAATGTCCATCAATTCGGGAATGGCTAAACAAGTTATGGTACATGAACACTATAGAATATTATTGCTCTATTTGACACCATAAATTGTTGGACTCTAGAGAAGCATGGAATGACTTATAGGATCTGATGCTGAGCTAAGGGAATAGAGCCAAGAGAACAAGGGACACATCAATAACATTATGAGATAGACAACCTTGATGGAAGCAACTTCTCTTGACAGCACAGAGAGCTAAAACAACTGCATTTGATTAGTAATGGTCTATATTATCCCCAAACAGAGGAAGGAAAGCAAAACAAAACAAAACACACAGAAAGAAACAACACCACCCCTACTGAAACTGATGAACACTTTATATAATTATGTCTTATGTATCTCTTTCCCTTAATTCTAATTCCTCATGCCAAAAATTATTAATTGGTAAATATGTTTAACAAAATATTTATGTAAAATGCTATCTTAACTGTTTGCTACTCAGGGAAGGGGTCTGGGAAGAAAGGGTGGACAGAAGTTTTGATACTTAGAAATGTGCATGTACAAATGGATCCCACTTCTATTCTGGTATGAAATTATTTTAACCATTTATTTTTTCATTTACTTTTTTCATATATATATGTATGTGTATATATATATATATGTATACACACACACACACACACACACACACACACACACACACACACACACATATATATATATATATATATATATATATATATATAATCTTGCTTTTCCAATTTTATTTTTTCTTTTTGAATCTGTCTCCTTAGGCTCTACTTCCTTTTCCTCCTTGTATCTTTAGATGCTGCTTTTGTGTCCTTGATTCCTCTCCTCTTCAGGATCTAGACTAGTCTTTGTGCCTGAAGATTGTTCTCCTTAAATTTATTTATGTTTTCTCAAATTTTGTCAACTTAGTTTCTCCTTAAGTTCAAACTTAGTACTACTTTATGATTTCAAAATCCTCCAGTTCACCTGCAAAGGTCTACTCTGTAGCCCAAGTCGTCTTTATTTCAGTCTTCTCACTGAAATAAACAGAAAATTTGGCTACTTTGCAATATTTCAAAATTGACACTTTGAGCAAAACTGGTAAGACTTAGAGACAAGCAGATGCACGAAGTAAAGACTGACAATCAAATGAAACCTCCTTCCCCAAACAAAACAGAACTCCAAAATTCTTCTCTATTTCTCCTCTGTCACTATCTCTGTCTCTGACTCTCTCTTTCTCTGTGTCTTTTTTTTATTTCCCTTCTATAAGGTAAGTGGTGGCCTGTTTTTGTTGTTGTTGATTATTTGTTTTGTTTCCCTTCTATCACTTAGGTGAAAGAGAACCAAATTCAATTGCTATAGTTGTTTTAGTGGTTGATTCTTTTGACATTTGGAATTTTCTTGAAAAAGATATTAAAGTTTTTTTGCCGTTTTCTTGTCCATCTCATTTTTATAGATGGGGAAACTAAAGAAATAGGGTTAAGTGAATTTCCCAGATAGGAAGCATCCGAGGCTGGATTTGAACTGAGTTACTGCTGACTTGAGGTCTGGCACTCTATCTACTGCACCATCTAGCTACCTCAATACTCCTGTATCCATTTTGGAGTTCTATTACTAAAAAATTTCCTGTGTTATGAATATTATATCCATGAGTGCCTTAATAACTCCAATGGCTGTTAATAGTGAATTGTTAAATTCTGTGCTCTGGGGAGGCAGAAGGATGGGGAGAGAGGAGTAAGAACTGCTCAGGATAAAATATTTGGAATGCCACAGATAGTAACATATTTGAAAATCCCTCATATAAGCATACAATAGCACAATGATCTTTAGAAATATCAGAAAGCAAGGGAATGAGACATGACTAACCAGACATAGTTCTTATGGCATGACAACATGTACATATAGCAACTACAATGTATATCATTTCTATTACATATGTTACAAGTTAAATGTGATATTTGGAACATTCACTGGACTCGACACTACAGATATTACCTGACCGGATTGTTGTACATTTAAACTATCATGTTCTTGCTCCCAGAAGCTTTCCTTTTTTTTATTTTGTAAGGTAATGGGGTTAAGTCATTTGCCCAAGGTCACACAACTAGGTAATTATTAAGTATCTGAGGCCGTATTTGAACTCAGATCCTCCTGACTCCAGGGCTGGTGCTCTATCCACTGTGCCACCTAGCCACCCCAGCTTTGCTTTTCTTAATGACACTATGACTGCCTTAGTTTTCTCTCCTGGCATGTCACATAGCTAATATTGAGTTTGAATAGTGTACTGAAACTTTCAGATGTATCCCAGTTGAAATGTGATGCAGTCATATCTCCCTCATCTTGTATTTGTGAAGTTTACTTCTTTTTTGCCAGATTATTTTTTAGTTTGCTCTACTAAGCTTTTTGCCAACTTCTAGTCACAGAATTCCAGTTTCCTGTTAGACATTTCAAATTAGATGTCCGATAGTCATCTGAAACTTAAAATGACAAAAATGGAACTCATTTTCCCGTCATTTCCTCCCCCTTTCCAAATTTCTCTCCCCCAAAGCAATAAACGAGGCCATCATATGTAGCACTTGCCAATTTTGAGATATAAATACTCATAAATACATACATAAATACATTAAAAGTTTTTCAATTGGTTTTTGAGATCCATTACCAAGTTAGCTCCAACATAATCCTGGTTCTTTGTATTTACTTAGTACAAAGCAACAGTCACTTGGCAGCCATGGCAATAAATAATTTCATCATATCAAAAAAGTAATAGTCATTAGCTCAAAGATTACTGATTATGTAGAAAACATTAATATTACTCCTTCCCCCAAGAAAATAAGTTGCTGTGTGTGTGTGTTTTCCTCAGAGAAGAGACTCAAAATTTGAATTGTGAGAATGCTCATCAGAAAAAACATTTCTTCTCAAAAACCTAGTTCTTCCTTTTTTAGTGATCATCAATATCCCTCCTAGGCTGATGGAATGATTTCTGACTCTAATTCAAAGAGTGTCATGTCAGAACTCAGGACTCAAATATTTGAAATGCATTTGCTTAGCTGCATGATTTTTATAGGTTTTAGAATTACTCAACTTTGTAAAAAAAAGCTTTAAAAATTAAGTAATTTATTTCTCTCCTTGCAGAGGAGTAATGGAGGGAGGGCAGGAGGTAAAAAATATGCTTGTTCTTTTAATGTACATTTTCTTTTACTTAGGTGGAGCCCAATTAAGTAGAAATGGCTAATCAAGGAAATTTTCTACTAAAAAAATTAAAGTTCCTCACTCTCATACTTTGATGTATCTGTGTTCTCATTAGTATAGCATACTAAATATTTCATTCTACTGCCATGTTTAGCTGCTTTGCCACTAGTATCAGAAGGCACAATCAGTGAGCTAAATTTTTCAGATAGTAACTGCTATCCTTGGGTCCCATGGGTTTGACTGGTGGTTTTCTCAGTCCAATCACGTCATCCAGTCCAGATGTTTTTCACTCTTCTTTCAATATATTACAAGTCAGCTTCATTCTATCTAGTCACTGATCTTGATTCAATGCCCTCCTATACACACACACACACACACACACACACACACACACACACACACACACACACACACACACACAGTCCTTTACCAGTCCTGAAACTATAATCAAATTGACTCTTCCATTACTTTTGAAAGTGGGTACCAATCTAGTTTTCAAAGATTCCACTGACCATTCATGTAACTTTTAAAGACAAAAATGTTCTTTCTTAGACATCATAACTTTATGCAATGCTTCCCACATTAAGTTGTCAGTTTTTTTTTGAGGACAGTAACTCTTTCCTTTATATTTATCCCCCAGTGCCTTCTCATTCATTCATTCAACAATACAAACTATAATTAATTTTCACTTTCCCATTCTAAGCTCCTACTAGAACTGCCTTTCTACCTTGTAGGTTGAACAACCCACCAGAGATTTTGATCTTCTGTTATAACCATCAGAAACCTAAGGGTCACTTTAACATCACAAAGATTCATTAAATAAGATTTTGTGTCCTATTTAATTTTGTAGGGACTTTAAAAATCATTACTAAAATTTCAAATTAAATCTTATGCAAATGGATGTTACTGTCTTGGAATAATTCTTTCTAGTTCTTGAGAAAACAAAAGGATAGCAGCAATTCATCTAGCTAAAAATATGTGAGAAGAGTTCATTAAAACTGTCTCAGATAGTTTATCTAACTATTGTGTCCAATTGCTTAATAAAATATTATGATATTACTTATGTCTTTTTTCAGGTTTTTTTTGCAAGGCAATGGGATTAAGTGACTTGCCCAAGGCCACACAGCTAGGTAATTATTAAGTGTCTGAGGCCACATTTGAACTCAGGGACTCCTGACTCCAGGGCCAGTGCTCTATCCACTGCACCACCTAGCCGTCCCTTACTTATGTCTTTATGAGACTTTTGGCATTGATTTCAATCTTGGAACAATGTTTGCTTGCATAGCATTTGCTTGAAAAAGTACAGTATATTATATTGTTATATTAAATTAAATATATGAAATACAAATTGTTATATATTATTAAATAGTATTTGTATACTTCAAAAATAATATATTTAAAATTAAGATTAAAAAGATTGAGTTATTTGGAATGATGCAACCTTTTTCTTTTATTCAATGTTAGAGCAAAATCTCTCTGAAAAGGTTTAAAATTTGTTTCTGAATGGACCAAGTTTAGATTACTTATGATAAAAATAATAGTGACAAAAGCAGCATATTATTTTTTTGTTGTATATGCACTTGCTTAAGTTATGACATGCATAATGCATGAAATTATCTGGTTGTCATACTACAGAAACTCAGCAGAAAATTTCATTAATCAAGAAGTTTTTTTATCTAAACACTCAAATCATCAGTTTGGTTGATTTTTCCATTGAATATAATGGTTGTGTTCTGCTTTAGATTCAAGTGATCTTTTTGCTGAGTTCAAATATCTTTTCTCAAACAACAAGAGTAAAATTCCATCCTTTCTGTTTCACTGACAGGACAAGATTATATTCAACTTCAGATAAAATAATTCTGATCAATCACATGATATTGTGTTGAATAGAGTAGAAGAAAGAAATTCCCAGCAGAATGTTTGATATGAAAAAAACAATATGAAGCCATTGCTGCTGATAATAAGAACTATTTACATAAAACTTTGTGTTGGTAAACATTTTAAAAATATTATGTTATCCTTATAACAATTCTGGGAGGTAAGTGCTACTAGTATCCTGATGTTGCAAATGAGGAAAATGAGGCAGAGAGTGGCAAATAGTTTGCATGACAAAGGCTGTTTAAGATCAGATTTGGATTTATGAGAGTTTATTTTATATCCTGTGACTTTGCTAAAGTTGCAAATTATTTATAGTAGTTTTTTTAGATGAAACTGTGGTGTATATATGTGATGGCACACTATTGTTCTATTAGAAACCAGGAAGGATGGGAATTCAGGGAAGCCTGGAAGGATTTGCATGAGTTGATGCTAAGCAAGATGAGCAGAACCAGAGGACCATTATACACCTTAACAGCAACATGGTAGTGATGATCTATTTTAATGGACTTGCTCATACCAACAGGGCAGGAAGCAGGCATAATTTTGGGGTGACTGTGATGGAGAATGCCATCTATATCCTGAGAAAGAATTGTCGAGTTTGAACAAAGACCATGGACTATTACCTTTAATTTTAAAAAAGTTATCTTATTATATAATTCTGGTATAACTCACACTATTTATTTCTTCCTTAAAGATATGAATTCTCTCTCATCACATTCAACTTAGATCAATCCAGACTTTGGGAATGATGCAAAGACTAGCAAATTGCCTTCTGCGGTGGTGGTGGGGGGAGGGAAGTGAGATTGGCAGGGAGGGAAAGATCAGATTTGAATTCACAATTTCTTGACTCCTGGATAAATACTTCATCCACTGTACCGCTTAAGACACATCTTATCTGATTTAATTCAATTCAACAAATGTTTATTCATAATTTATATGAAGTAATACTGTTTTCTGTTTTACTTCATTTTTAGTTTAAGAGAGAGAGAGGTTGAAGAATGAGAGAGGGCAGGAGACAAAGACAAAGTCAGATGGAAACAGATTGTAAGTGTCAGAGAGAGACAAAGAAAGGGAGAGGGGGGAAAAGATGACAGATGGAGAGATATAGAAGAAAAAGAAAAATTTAAAAATTTCATAGTGAATCTAGATACATGAAATCTGGAAAATATTTGATTAGTACCAGGGAATAGATACTGGGAGAGAAGTTTGTTCTATTTTATATGCATGATATACTCAGAAATTGTGCTTGAGATCTTTTGCTGAAAGCAATTCAACATAGGGTTATAGAATATTAGTGCAAAAGAATCATAGGATTATAGTATCAGAAAATCAGAGCCAAAATATACTTAGGGAGGCCTCCCTCATTGTACAGATTGAAAAAAGAAAATTAGGCTCAATGATGTGATGTGGATTTTTCTAGGTCACAAACTAGTTGACCAAGATAGAATGAGAACCCAAGTCCCTAATTCCCAGTTTAATTCTCTTCCCACTACATGAACAAGCTGAGTGTTATGTTCCCCTACTAGGAAACAAAAGAAATAAAGGATGAAGGAAAGAAATAAAGGATGAAGGAAAGAAAAAAAAACAAAGAAAGATAGAAAGAAGGAAAGAAAGAAAAGAGAAAGAGAGAAAGAATTAAAGAGAAAGAGAAGGAAAGAGTGAAAGAAAGAAAATGAGAGAGAAAGAGAGAAAGAAAGAGAAGAAAGAAAGAAAAAGAAAGGAAAGAAGGAAGAAAAAAGAGCAGCTTTTTCTGTGAGCTAAAATGGTTTAATAGCTTTGGTTTCTCACTTGCCTAAACCAACAGGGTACTATCATAGCCTTTTATATTAACTTAGGTCCTTCAGTTTTTCTCTTGGGCACACTCATCAGGCCCTGAAGACATTCTAATGGATAGTGTGTGTGACAGCTATTCAAGGGAATGGCTTTGCTTTTTTGTAAGAAATGTTCTCCACCTGAGAGAAAGGAAAGCAAATAACTTGAAAGTTATGGAGAAAGGTATTGTTCATTATTATGGTCTAAATAGAAGGCAGTTTACCATTTCCCCTGAGAACACTGACAGATATTTACCATAGTATACTTGGACTGTCACTGTAATGTAATTAGAGTTGAGTAGGTGGAATTTCCCCCTGGATATGGGGAATGGATAGGGTTTTCTTCACTTCCAAGTCCTAGAGATCACTGTTCCTAATCCTACTTCAAAGACCCCTGTTGTCCTTTGTCCCTCTGGGATTTTTTTAGGGTGGAAGGCCCCTGGAAGAAGGCAAAAGAGTAGGGCTAACAGAAGAATGGGAAATGACATTTGAGATCCATATTCCTAACTTTTCACTATTTAGTTGCCCCAGATGTTCAGATTCAATCATAACTTGAGACTTCTAAAATCTCCAGAGGCAAGCTGGCATTTTGAGCTACAGTTCCTCCCCTTAAAAGAGTGTAATTGAGAAAATCTTTGCTTCTTTGAGTATGGGGAGTAGTAAGCAATGGAATCTGAAGACTTTAAAACAGGTTCTAGCTCTGATGCTTATTACCAAAAGGCAGTATACAAGTTATCTGATATCTCTGATACTTTTAATTCATCAGTAAAATACATATAACAATTCTTACATTGCATATTTAAGAGGGCTGCTGTGAGGAAAACTTTCACAAAAACATAAATATATAAGGTGAAACAGAAAGGCAAACTATTATTGGTTAGTAAAAATAATTTCTAATAGAGTAGATAGAATGCTTTTTCATCTTATTTGGATAAACAGAAATTGAATTTTGAAGATTTCAAAAGCATGTACTATACACCACAGGAAAATTGCAACTGCATGGGAAAATTCAATTTTCGCTACATGATAAACTATCTTGTTAGATTTACTTTCTTTATCTGGAACCTAAACATTTGGAAAAGACAATCAATTAGGTTTGCTTAGAATTGCAAGGGTCTAAATGTCCAGGTCTATATCTGATTTAATTCTTGTATCCCCATAACTTCATACAATGTTCTGAATAAATTAAACCTTATTAAGTTGAAGTGAACCAAAGGCTTAAACCCACAATATACAGGAAGAACTGATTCTACTCATGAACTGTATGTCTTCCCACATTCAGTACTTTGATCTAGATCAAGCTAGACTGAAGTGAAACCACAACATATAACTACAAAGTAAAGAGTTGAAAGAGATTTACCTTTAGGTAAAAATGATAGCAACAGCAATTAGCATATACATAGCACCCAAAGTCACTGTGCTAAGAATTTTATATAAAAATTATTTCAATAGAGCAACTTTTGGTTAATGTGAATAGACTGTAACTAATTATAATGAAAGAATTGTGTGAGAGAAGTGGCATTAAGGATATCATCAGAAAGGTGATGAACTAGAGAAAAAAATAATGAGCTAGCTATATTGCATGATGACCAATGTATAACCATATGTTTTGCATTGTCATCCTTGAAATGTCAGGAGACTTAGAAGAATTCTTTCAGCACATAGAATGGTCTTGCTGTAGATGATTTATGGGAAGACATAGGGAAGATTTTATACATGAATAGGTAATCTAAATTTTAATCCTTATTATTGGAGTGAAGCCATACTAAGGATATCACAGATAAATCCATCAGGGACATTAAGCAAAATTTAAATAACATTTACAGATTCTTTAAAAATCGTATTATAATCTTTTATTACTACATAGCATAAATTTCTCCTTGTATTATTCTCCTTCCTTCTGAAAATTGTGCCTAAAATTTCAAAAGGAAAAAGGAAAGAATACATGATTGCTAAAGGGAAATTGAAGGATTCTTTTAATGACTCCAACTTCTCCATGAAATAATGACACATCATAGCCATCATCATCATCATCATCATCATCATCATCATCATCATCATCATCATTCTCTATTGATGGTTGTCATTAAACACTATAGTCTTTGAAGAGTAAAAGTTAAGAGTTAAAACTGAAAGGTAACAACTGATGAAACTGCAACACATATTCAATAAAGAATAACAATCAGCATAAAGTATGCTGACAAATAAATGTATAACCAGAAAAGAAGATGTTGTGGTCAAATAACAAATGGGGGGTGAGTAGCAGTATGCAGGACATACAGGAAGATATCTTTTGATATGTTCAGGATGTCATTAGAAATGGAAGAAATGAAATAATGAGTTAACTGTAATAACTCCTGGGCAAGATTTGTGTGAAGAAATGAACAAGTATGGGATGAGGGATAGAATGCAACACATCTTATTGGCTAGAACAGTATTAAATGCATTATGGATTCATTTGAGTATTTGATTTAATGTTTTTCTATTATCTACCTTAAACTATATATGTTTTTTAAAAACTTTATTTATTTAGGGCAATGGGGTTAAGTGACTTGCCCAAGGTCCCACAACTAGGCAATTATTAAATGTTTGATGCCAGATTTGAACTCAGGTCCTTCTCACTCTGGGGCCGGTGCTCTATCCCCTGAGTCACATAGCTGCTCTGAATATAAGTTTTTAAACAAATTCTTTTAGCAGTGTTATGTATTTAAATAAGTTCACTATATTAAGAGCATTTTTGGGTGATATTCATTATGATAGAGTTAGTTTTTCTAAGCTGTACAATAATCAAAGACAATTCTTAAAGACTTTTGATATAAAACATTGTCCATATTTAGAGAAAGAATTATGGAATCTGAACGTAGATCAAAGTGTATTATTTTCATTTTAAGATCTTTTAAGCTTTTTTATTTCTCACATATTTTATGTTTTGTTATGATACTTCTTTCACTGTATATCATGGAAATTTATTAATATGAATATATAATCTATATCAGACTGCAAGCTGTCAAAAGAATGTAGGTAGAAAAATGTGGAACTCAAAATCTTACTAAAATGAGTGTTTGAAACTAACTTTACATGAATTTTGAAAAAATATAGTAAATTTAAAGAAAAAGCTAAAAAAACCATATTTACCATTTATTTGTAGCTTTGTATGAAAATCATTTTTGTGGATCAGTGGATTAGGATACTTTGAAAAGAAACACTATAAATGACTACAACAATCTTTTATTTGACAAACTTGGAATAAGAATAAACTATTTGACAAAAATTGTTCAGAAAACTGGAAAATAGTATGGCAAAAATTAGTCAGAGTCCCACATCTCACACCCCATACCAAAATAAAGTAAAAATGGGTATATGATTTAGATATAATAGATCAAGAAATATTCTATCAGATCTATGGAAATGGGGCAAATTTATGACCAAATGAGAAATAGAATACATTATAAAGTACAAAATGAATGATTTTAACAATATTGAATTTAAAAAGATTTTACACTAATAACATCAATGCTGCCAAAATTAGAAGGAAAGTAGAAAACTAGGAAACAATCTTCACAACCAGGAGTTCTGATGAAAATCTCATTCTAAAATATATAGAGAACTGCATCAAAATTTTTCAAATTATTTATTTATTTATTTTATCATCCTTCTGCATGTATATATATATATATATATAGAGAGAGAGAGCTATCTATCTATCTATATCATTTATATCTATGTCTATGTCTATGTCTATGTCTATGTCTATGTCTGCGACATAGACATAGACATAGACATAGACACAGACATAGACACAGACATAGACATAGACATAGACATAGACATAGACATAGACATAGACATAGATATAGATAGCTCTCTCTCTACATATATATATATACATGCACAAGGATGATATAGATATAGATATAGGTAGGGATATAGATATATAGATATAGATATAGATATAGATATAGATATAGATATAGATATAGATATAGATATAGTTTTTTTGCAAGGCAATGAGGTTAAGTGACTTGCCCAATGTCACACAGCTAGGTAATTATTAAGTGTCTGAGTTGGATTTGAACTCAGGTCCTCCTGACTACAGGGCTGGGGCTCTATCCACCGTACCACTTAGTTGTCCTACATGTGTATTCTTAAGTTACAAAATTTCCTTCCACTCCTACTTCCCATCCCCATCCCTCCCCTCAGTGGTGAATAATCAGGCTAGCATTGCACATACATATTTTTGATAAACATGTTTACAGATAAGTCATTTTCAGTATGAGGAATCAGGAACAAGGAAAGGGGATACAAAAGAGGTAATTTTTATAAAATGTTCATCAGATTCTGATGAAAACCTTGAAGGTTTTTTTATACATTTGGAAAGCAAATAAAATATTAATATAACTAAAAAATGGTCGAATCATTTCTCAACTCCAACAGCAATGCATTAATGTCTCATTTTTCACTATATCCTCTCCAATATTTATCATTTTCCTTTTCTGTCCTATTAGTCAGTCTAATAGGTATAAGCATACTTCAGAATTGCTTTAATTTTCATTTCATTAATCTGTGAGTTAGAAGTTTTAATATGGTTATAGCTTGTATTGATAATCTCATCTGAAAACTTTTTATATAGTTTGATAATTTATCAATTGTGGAATGGTCTTATTAAATTTTATAAATTTATCTCATTTCTCTGTGGCTGAGAAATAAGACTTTGTTAGAGAAACTTGCTTCAGTGTTGGGTTTTTTTTCACAGTAATAATTCCTATCTGTATTTACCTCCATCTTATCCCTTCACCCTCCATTTATTCGATTCTCTTTCCTTTTAACCTGTTCCTTCTCAGAAGTGCTACGTGTCTGCCTAACCTTTATCCCAATCTTCCCTCCCTTCTATTACTCCCTCTTTCTCTTATTACCTTAACTCCTTCTTTCTTGTAGGATGGATATATATTTCTAAACTCAATTTAACATGTTCATTACTCCCTCTTTCAGCCAATTTTGATAAAAGTTTCACTCACTCCCCCTCATCCCATAGGTCCTCACACCACTGTAAAGGTTTTTTTCTTGCCTCTTCTATGTAGATAATTTATCACATTCCATCTCCTCCTTTTCCCTTTCTTCCAATACATTCCCCTCCAACCCTAAATTTGATTTTTTATATGTCAATCCTTTATATTCAACACATACTTGTACCCTCTGTCTATATAATCTCCTTCTAACTGCCTGATAATGAGAAAGTTCATACAAGTTATCATAATATTTTCCCAGGTAGGAAAAGAAACAGTTCAATATCTTTAATTCCTTTATGATTTTCCCTTTCCTGTTTACCTTTTTATTTTTCATTTGAATCTCATATTTAAAGATCATGTTTTCTGTTCAGTGCTGGTTTTTTCATAACATTTCATAAACGTTTTAGAATGTTTCAGAAAGTTGGAAAGTTTCCTATTTCATTGAACATCAATCTTTTTCCACTGAAAGAGAATGCTCAGTTTTTCTAGGAAATTGATTCTCAGTAATAATCCAAGCTCTTTTGTCTCCTGGGATATCATATTCCAAGCCCTAAGATCCTTCAATGTAGGAGCGCTAAATCTTGTGCTATCCTGACTATGATTCTATGATAATTGAATTGTTATTTTCTGGATGATTTTTTCTTTTCTTTCTTTTTCTCCTTGACCTGGGAGTTCTGAATTTTGACTATAACATTCCTTGGAGTTTTCATTTTGTGATCTCTTTCAGAAGGTGATCAGAGGATTCTTTCAATTTCTGTTTTACTCTCTGGTAGAATATTAGGGCAGTTTTCCTTAATGATTTTTTGAAAGATGATATCTAAATTCTTTTTTTTTTCATCGTGGCTGTCAGGTAGTCCAATAACTCTTAAATAATCAATCCTGGATCCATTTTCCAGGGTCAGTTGCTTTTCCAATGAGATCTTCCACATTGTCTTCTATTTGCTCATTCCTTTGTTTTATTGTTTCATGGTATTTCATAAAGCAATTAGCTTCATTTGCCCAATTATAATTTTGAAGAAGATATTTTCTTCAGTGAACTTTTGTGCCTCCTTTTCCATTTTACTAATTGTACTTTTTAAAGGGTTTTTAGTCTTCAGTGAAGCCTCTTTTTTTCATTTGGCCAATACTTTTTAAGGTATTCTTTTTCTCATTGACTTTTTATATCTCTTTTACTGTTTGGTATAGTCTTGTTTTTAAGGTATTATTTTCTTCAGTACTTTTTACTTCCTTATCAAACTTCTGATTAGTTTTTCATGATTCCCTTGCATTACTCTAATTCTTTCAAGTTTTTTCTCCATATCTCTTACCTGATTTTCAAAACTTCTTTCAACTCTCCAAGGACTGAGATAAATTCATATTTTTCTTAGAGGTTTTAGAATTTTAATTTTCTTTTCTTCTTCTGCATGTGTTTTCATCTTCCTTGTCACCACAGCCATTTTCTATCATCAGAGTTTTTTCTACTTCTTGTTTCTGAGTTTATGACTTAATTCTAACTCCTTGTTAAAGTAAGACTTTGCTTTCAGGGTGGATGGAACACCATCCCAACATTCTGGGATTTTCTGGGATTTTCTAAGGATCTACAAATTTTCAGTTCTTCAAAAGGTGATTTAATCTAGGAAGAGGCTCTACTAAGACTCCTAGCCTTTTTACTGGTTTGTGATTGATCTAATTTGAGAAAGGTCTTTGCTCCCCTAAACTACTAAATTCTAGTGTCCTAATGATCCCTTCTCTCCCTGGGACTGTACCTAAGATTAAGACCTAGATCCAATATGAACATAGCAATACAATGCTGCCTCAGTGTTTTCAAAGAGATCTCTGTAATCTCCTTTTGAATCCCTTGTGTTGTTTCATGAAAATCTTTCCATGATCCTCTGTATTGATCATATTTGTCATTGCTTATAACACAACAATATTCCATTTAATTCATTTACCACAATTTGTTTAGCTGTTTCCAATGGAAATCTGCTTTGGCTCCAGGTCTTTGCTACATCAAAAATTGCTATGCAAATACTTAGATCCATATGGAGCTCTTTTTTTTTGTGAATCCTTCAATACAACTTAAATCCAGGTTCTATAGTATTTTAATTTATATAAAGTGTTTCTGACACATACACTCTTTTGGGACAGGTGTTTGCAAGTATAATTGTGACTTTTTTATATGAACTGGATTCTGGAAGATAAAATGAGTTTCCAAGTATCAGATATTATTCTTTTTATGGAAGCAAAAATAGTATTTCAAAAAAAAATTCAGACTAAAAGTTTCATAAAACCACAACAATGGCAACAAGCTCACTTATTTTATTATATTCTGGACCCATCATGATCCAAAATTAGATTGATCATTATGATTTAATTCCTATTAGAAAAAAATGTAATCATTATAATATTAAGCTTTTGGTAAAGTTAAAATCAAAAGCTGGTAAAAAGTGATAATTTTAAATGAAATTAAATTGTCAAATACTATTTTAATCCAAATTATATGCTGGTGTATGTCTCTTACTTGTTAAGCATTTCCATTTGGCATAATCACTCTCACTCTCACAATTATTGACTGACTCATTCAATCAGGCAAATACTTCTAGAAGTTATATGACTAACTTCTTATATTTTTTTGGGCAATAGTTTGATTAACATACTTACAAAAATGATTTTTTAATTTTATTTTTCCAAATGCATTTTATGAAAGTTTTCAACATTTATTCATGTCTATATATATTTAAGTTACAAAATTTCCTTCCACCATCCCTTCCCACCCTCTCTCACCTCAGTGATGAACAGTTAAATATATTTAAAGAATAGTTATTTTGGTGGGAGGAATTAGGATAGAGGGAAAGAAATATATGAAAGGGAGTTTTTAAAAAAATGAATATAATATTCATTAGGGTCTAAAGATTTTTTATTTTGTTTTGTTTGGCTTGGATTTGTTTTTCTTCTTCTGCACGGGGATAGCATTGTCCTTAGGCAGTCTAATAAGACTTTGAATTTTAAAATTTTTCTCCCATTCTCCCCTCCACTCCACCGCAAGAAGGCCATACCAATCAAACTTTCAAAAAAGTTTCTTTGATGAGTGAGAAAAAAATTGGAACCAAATTCATATGGAGAAATAGAAAGTCAAGAATATCAAGGGGTGGCTAGGTGGTGCGGTAGATAGAGCACCGGTTCTGGAGCAAGGAGTCCCTGAGTTCAAATCTGGCCTCAGACACTTAATAATTACCTAGCTGTGTGGCCTTGGGCAAGCCACTTAACCCCATTGCCTTGCAAAAAAAATAATATCAAGGAATTTAATGGGAAAAAAGTGAAAAAGAAGGTGGCTTAGCTTTATCAAATCTAAAATTATATTATAAAGCAACAGTCATCAGAACTCTCTGGTACTGTCTAAGAACCAGAGTGGTGGATCAGTGGAATTTGGAAAAAGAAAATAAAAAAAGAAAATCTTTTTTGTATGGATGCTAGACAACCTATTATCTAATAAAATATAAAACTAGAAGTATTTGACTGATTGAATGAAAGAATAAGGTGCAAAATAGACAGCAGGAAATGATTATTGTAATCCACTGTTTGATAAACAGAAAGAGTTCAGCTTCTGGTATAATAACTTACTCTTCATTAAAGACTGTTGGCAAAATTGGAAGATAGTATGACAGAAACTTGGATTAGACCAACATCTCACATCCTATGCCAAGAAAAGAACAAAATGGCTGCAGCATTTAGACATAAAAGGCAATATTATCAGTAAACCAGGAGAACGAGGAATAGTTTATTTGTCAGAATAATGAAAAGGGGAGCAGTTTATGACCAAAGAAGAGATGGAAAACATCACTAAAAACAAACTGGATAATTTTGATTACATAAAATTAAAAATCTTTTGCATAAATAAAACTATTGTAACCAAGATCAAAAGAAATGTAGTAAATTGGGAAACAATTTTTGTAACTAGTGTTTCTGACAAAGGACTCATTTCTAAAATATATAGAGAACTGAGTCAAATTTATAAAAAAAAGTTATTCCCCAATTGACAAATGGCCAAATATTTGCAAAGTCAATTTGCAGATGAGGAAATCAATGCTATCCATAGTCATATTAAAAACTGCTCTAAATCATCACTGATTAGAGAAATGCAAATTAAAGCATCTCTGAGGCACCATCTCACCCCTCTCAGATTGACCAATATGATCAGAAAGGACAATGATTCAACCATTCTTTAGATTAACTTGGAACTATACCCAAAGGGCTATAAAACCATGCCTACTCTTTGACCTAGATTATTAGGTCTATATTCCAAAAGAATAGAGAATAGAGAATAGAGAATATAAAACAAAATGTACCTGTTATTTATAGCGGCTCTTTTCTGGTGTCAAGATAATGAAAATTGAGGGAATGTCCATCAGTTGGGGAATAACTGAACAAAACATGGTATGTGATTATGTTGGGATACTATTCTACTATTAAAATTATGAGTAGGGGTGGCTAGGTGGCACAGTGGATAAAGCACTGGCCCTGGAGTCAGGAGTACCTGGGTTCAAATCCAGTTTCAGACACTTAATAATTATCTAGCTGTGTGGCCTTGGGCAAGCCACTTAACCCCATTTGCCTTGCAAAAAACTAAAAAAAAATTATGAGTATATGTTCTTAGCAAAGAAAAACTTGGAAAGACTTACATGAATTGATGTAAAGTGAAATGTAGTATGTAAAATTAATGGCAATATTATAGGGTGGTCAACTGTGAATAGCTCTGCTTTTCTTGGTAGTGCTGTGACCCAAGACAACTCTGAATGACTTATGATGAAGAATGCTATCTATTCCTAGCATAAGAGCTGATGATGTCTGAACAGAAATTGAAGAAAACTTTTGTATAGTTTATTTTTATTGAGGTTCCTTTTTTGGGGGGTTTCTATGTTTTCTTTCATAATATGACTGTTTTGAAAATGTTTTACATGACTACATATTTATAGGCTACCCTATATCAAATTTCTTGCTTTCTCAATGAAGGCATGAAGTGTGAAAAAGGGAAAGGATTTGAAACTCAAAATTTTAAAAGCAAATGCTAAAATTGTTTCTACATGAAACCAGGGAAAAATAAAATGCTATATAAATAATAAAAAGAACTTTGGAATTGATTGTCTGTCATGGATTGCAGAGCATCTGCTTATCAGAGAACTCAAAAGAAATATGAGATACACAAATTTAGAGAATCTACCCCAAATTTTCTCATGGTCTGTGCATTCTGAACTCATATATATCTGATCATCCACAATCAGACAAACTTTAAATTAACTCTAACATAGTGATATCATTTTGGGTCCCTTCAATGATGGACAAAGATCAAGATGGTTCACAGATTAGAATGCCAGGTCTGTAATCAGGATGAGTTCAAATCCCTCCTTAGACCCTTATGTGCTCTGTGACCCTTTGTTATTAGCCCTATTTTTTCCTCTTTCCTCACCTTTAAAAAGATCTGGAAAAGGTAATACATTCCAGTATCCTTGCCAAGAAAACCCCTAAAGGGGTCATGGAAATGAAATGAATATACACTAACAAATATTATATGAAAAGGATTATACTGAAGGTGTACTGAAGAGATAAGTTGGAATCAAATGTCCTAGATTCATAATAACCAGTTTAAGGAAAATCATTGCTTTGACCAACTGAAGGTTTATACATAGAAGGGATATAGTAAAGACCAGCCACATCCATTAGTAAGCTATTATTAGATGAAAAATAATGAATCAAACAAGATGGTTTCAATGGAGGTAGAAAGGAAAGGACAGATATAGTCATAATGCCTATCATTTGTATAGCCCTTTCAAATTTGCAAATATATATAATCTTTTGACTTTCAATATAGCCTTGTTATTTTGTTCTTTAGGCATTATCATACCCATTTTATAATTAAAGCCAATGAACCTCACATATTCAGATCAGGGTTGAAAGTTTCACAATGTGTTCACACATTTACCTGCAGATCCAAAATTTCTATCCACTTCCTTAATACATTTTGGCAATTATTAATACATCATTTTGCATTATACTCATAATACTTCTAGAAGATAAGGGAAAATGTTTCACATAAGCAGCAGGTTTTTGACATTGTTAAGCACACTGCTTTTTAGGTTAAAAATTACATAGGGAGGGGGCAGCTAGGTGGCACAATGGATAGAGCACTGACCCTTTAGTCAGGAATACCTGAGTTCAAGTCTGGCCTCAGACACTTAATAATTACAAAGAAGCTGTGTGGGCTTGGGCAAACCACTTAACCCCATTTGCCTTGCAAAAACCTAAAGAAGATTATATAGGGAGAGCTAGGGGGCTACAGTCAATATTAACCTGGAGTCAGGAAGACTTGAGTTCAAATTTGACCTCAGACTGGTTGTATGACTCTAGGCAAGTCACTTAATCACAATTGTTTCAAAGAAAATTACCTAATGATAGCATGAAGACATTTCATTCCTGAACTTCTAGTCTAGTATTAATTTTACTGATTGAACTTAAGAATTTGTGTCTTCATTTACAGGTAGGTCAATCTCAAAAAAGTAAAAAGCTTCTGAAACAAATTTTGATGAATGACCTACAACAGGTAGAAAATTTATAATTGATTTCTTTAACATCTTATTGGTCACTTTTCAAAGGTTATTGTGAAATTTTCAACTCTAGATTTGTTTTTTGTCTACGCAAATTTAGAAATGATTGCTCCTTCTTGTCTTCAGGAAAAAAATATAGTAGTAAAAATGTCATTCTTCAGAGAATAAAATAAGTGAATGCATCTCTGCTTGGAAATTGATTGTAATCTTCAGAGATCATCTTTGTTTTCAATTTTGACCTTTACCAGACAACTAAGTTTGTAGAGTGAATGAGTCAATTACTTAAAAGAAGATAGAAAGCATGTAGTTTGTTACACTTTCCAGTGGGAATAACTAGGCAGCAGGATAGATTCCACTTTGCTGAAACTTCAACATGAGCTCAGAAGAATATTGAATGGTGTTTTAATGAACACTTCTTTGCAGGTATAGTCTTTTGTGAAATTTTAACCAAAAATTATCTAGAATGAAACACTCAGTTAATTTCAGTTATATGTCAGTATAATTAGTTTTACAATTGAGAAAAGTTGATAAAATGAATTTTGGTTTAGAAATGAGTACATTAATGTATCTATTGGTATTAACATTTTACTACTATTTCAATATGAAAGTAAAATGTAGAGAACTAGATGTCCTCTACTAATTTCTAATACCACTATATAACCTTCCATAGACTTAGGTCAGTAACTGTGAGCTGGAAGACTCAGCCCTTTCAGTTAAAGAATTTTGCCTTGCAGGGAACCCATTATCCTGATTAATGGGAGTTTCATTATTATATCTAGGCAAATTTTATGTTCTTGAGATATGATTTGAGATATTGATTTTGATGTAATTTCTACTTAACTTTAGCCTTCATAGCTACTGTATTCTTCTCCCTATCTCTATTTTCTAGTTCTGAAGCCATAATCAAATCAATATTTGCATGACTACTAGAAAATGTGTGTTCATTTGGCCCTCTACTCATTGTCTCAGTTTAATCCTGACAATGGCCATTTAGACCTAATAGTTTGGGACCAAAAATGAAATTAAATGAGGCACTTGTAATCCATCTAACATAAAATTAAAGGGGTTTCACTCAATCACAGCAATTAAGCCAATTGGATTGGTCTAGATATAGTATACCATGTGCAATTCATCATAGCATAACAAAGAAATTTAGAGAAAGAGCTTTTTAAGTGTGGTTGTTTCTGGTCTGTAGCTTTGATGTTTATCTTTTGTTTTCAAAGACCAAGAAATCAGGGAGGTGATGCATGACAAGCATATGAATTGGATTTAAGTGAGGGGATAATGTAATAAGCCACCAGTTTCACTTTCTCCCCCAGAGTCATCTGGGTCCAGTGACCAGATATGAATCAGGACAACTGGAGATGGACTTGGATATGAGGCAGTCAGGGTTAAGTGACTTGCCCAAGGTCACACAACTAGCAAGTATTAAATGTCTGAGACCAGATTCAAACTCTAGTCCTCCTGATTCCCAGGTCAGAACTCTCTATCCACTGCATCACCCATTTCAATATATCTACACACACACACACACACACACACACACACACACACACACACACACACACATTTTATTTTATAATTATAGCCAATGAACCTCATATATTCAGATCAAGTTTGAAAGTTACACATTTCCATTTTCTCCTGTATATTTTATACCCAGGTGACTAGGAAACATTGTCACTGGACTAAATTTTTCAAAATACAATCTTGATGAGAGTTCAAATATTTATTTTGCTTATTCATTTATTGATACTGTATCTTCTGTATCAACTAAAGCTAGAAGAGCAGTCACTCATAGGCTTGGACCTTAAAGATGATGGTCACAAATACTTTGACTTGTTCTGTTTCAATTTGGATGGCTCACCCTTCCTTCTTTAGGCAGCACTATGACCCCTTCTTTGGGTCCATAAAACTGGTGTCAAACTTAGTGATAACGAAATTGGTTTTTAGCCTTATTGGAATTAAAATGACCTGAGTTCAAATAATTCATTCACATCTGTTTTCCTGGTAACAGAGATTATAACATCTACTTATCTGGCACAGTAGCTTTGTTATTACATTTTTTTCCAAATAATAAAAACCAACCTTCTTTCCTTTCAAATGAAAATTTTTTTCCTGAATTGAGAATAAATGAAAAACAGCACACCTGTTATAAAATTGTATAGGCAAGACAAACAAATTTCTGTACTGGAATGTTAAAAAAAATCTAATTTTTCACTTTGAGGTTGCTATGTCTATATAGGAAATCTGTTTATCATTTGTTTTTATATAATTGAGATTGGTCAATATAATGATCAGATTCCTGAATCCTTTCAAAGTATTTGTCTTTGCAAACTGTTGATATTACAAAAAAATTTAGGCTTTGTCTGTTAATTTACTTTGCAACAGTTTATTTAAGTCTTCCCAGGTTTCTCTGAACTCATCTCCTTCATTAATTGCAGTACAATAGTAATGTTTGATTTATTAAGCCATTACCCAAATGAAGGATACTGTCATATTTCCTTTCTTTGTTAACCTGAAAAGAGCTACAAATATTTTTGAATTGTGCATTAGAGCTTATTCTGCAACCCTTAATCAACCCTTCCTGTCATATTCTGTTATCATTTCTCCCTCCCTATTTTTCCTGCTGAGTCAAATAGCTTTCTGTATCTAATTCTATCAATAAGAATTCTTCTCTCTCTTTTTTTGACTAGTTCACATGAGGGTGAGATTAAATTGTAAGCCCTGTCCTCTCATTATCACTTCTGTATCTTGATAATGGGAGATTTTTTTCCTAATCATTTTTTGTCCCCATCCAGCATATTTTTATTTTCATCTCCTTCTAGTCTTCTCTTTAGACCAAGACTAAGGGAACTCAACCAAGACTTTGTCTAATTATGCTCCCTCTTTTACCTCAGAAGATGATAAATCTCAAAGAAGATCCAAGTCATCTCCCTGTAGTTGAATGTAAGCAGTTTGAATTTGTTTAATTATTTAGAATAGTTTACTCATGTTTGAACTTCATATTTTCTATACATCTCTGGTTTTGTTATGAGAAATTCTTGAAAAACTTCAATACAATGATGGCTTCTAAATCATGTATAAAACTAACTATGGCACTTCAGTACTTGAATTCTTTGTTTCTGACTGTTTAAAGTTTTTTTTTTCCTTAGACCTGAAAGTTCTGGAATTTGTCCATAATATTCCTGTGAATTTATATTTAGAGTCTTCTTTCAGGTGTGGCTTGTGATTCCATTCTATTTCTACTTTTTTCTCTAGATCTAAAAGATCTTTGAAGTCTTATTTTATGTTTTCTTATAATATGAAAGTTAAACATTTTATTTTTTGGCATAGTGTTCAAGTAATCCAGAGCTCTCGATTTATTTCTAGGTCAATTTTTGCATTTGGTTTTTTAATTATTTTATTTTTTTAAAGAAAGATTTTATTTATTTTGAATTTTACAATTTCCCCCCCATTCTTGCTTCCCTCCCCCCACCCCCATAGAAGGCATTCTGTTAGTATTTACATTGGTACCATGATATACATTGATCTCAGTTGAATGTGAAGACAGAGAAATCATAGCCTTAAAGAAGAAAAATAAAGTATGAGATAGTAAAATTACATAATAATACAACACTTTTTTTTTTCTAATTTGATGGTAATAGTCTTTGGTCTTTGTTCAAAGTCCACAATTCTTTCTTTAGATACAGATTGTATTCTCCATTGCAGATAGCTGAAAATTATCCCTGGTTGTTGCACTGAAGGGATGAGCAAGTCCATCAGGGTTTATCATTACCACCATGTTGCTATTAGGGTGTACAATGTTTTCCTGGTTCTGCTCATCTCCCTCAGCATCAGTTTATGCAAATCTTTCCAGGCTTCCTTGAATTCCCATCCCTCCTGGTTTCTAATAGAACAATAGTGTTCCATGACATACATATACCACAGTTTTTTAAGCCATTCACCATTTGAGGTACATTCACTTAATTTCCAATTTTTTGCAACCACAAACAGGGCTGCTATAAATACTTTTGTACAAGTGATGTTTTCACGCTTTTTTTTTTTGTCATCTCTTCAGGGGTTAGACCTAGTAGTTGTATTGCTGGGTCAAAGGATATGCACATTTTTGTTGCCCTTTGGGCATAATCCCAAATTGCTCTCCAGAAAGGCTGAATGAGTTCACAACACCTCCAAGAATGTATTGGTGTCCCAGATTTCCCACATCCCTTCCAACATTGATCATTATCCTTTCTGGTCATATTGGCCAGCCTGAGAGGTGTGAGGTACTATCTCAAAGATGCCTTAATTTGCACTTAACTAATAGGTAATGATTTGGAGATTTTTTTTCATAATGGATTGCTTTGATTTCCTCAGTTGTAAATTGCCTTTCCATATCATTTGACCATTTGTAAATTGGGGAATGGCTTGTTTTTATTAAATTTGACTCAGTTCTCTATATGTTTTAGAAATGAGTCCTTTGTTGGAAACACTAGTTGTAAAAATTGCTTCCCAGTTTACTACATTTTTTATCTTGGTGACAGTGGTTTTGTTTGTGCAAAAGGTTTTTAATTTAATGTAGTCAAAATTATCTAGTTTGTTTTGAATGATGTTCTCTATCTCTTTCTTAGTCATAAATTGTTTTCCTTTCCATAGATCTGACAGGTAAACTACTCCTTGATCTTCTAGTTTCCTTATGATTTTGTTTTTGATTCCCAAGTCCTCTATCATTTGGATCTTACCTTGTTATAGGGTGTGAGGTGTAGATCTAAGATTCTTCCATACTACCTTCCAATTTTCCCCCAATTTTTTTTTATCAAAGAGAGAGTTTTTATCCCAATAGCTGGAATTTGGGTTTGTCAAATAGCAGATTACTTTAATCATTTCCTGCTATTGCACCTTGTCTATTCCACTGATCCAGCACTCTTATTTCTTAGCCAATACCAGCAGTTTAGAGGACCAATGCACTATAATATAATATTAGATCTGGTAAGGCTAAGCTACATTATTTGTACTTTTTTTCCATTAAATCCCTGGAAATTCTTGACTTTTTATTTCTCCATATAAATTTACTTACAACTTTTTCTAACTAATTAAAGTAAATTTTTGGAATTTTGATTGGTAGGGCACTAAACAAGTAGTTTAGTTTTGGAAGAATTGTCATTTTTATTACATTAACTTGACCTATCCATGAACAGTTGATGTTTTTCCAGGTATGTAAATCTTATTTTATTTGGTTGAGAAGAGTTTTGTAATTTTTTCAAAAAAATTTTGAGTCTGCCTTGGCAGGTAAACTCCCAGGCATATTATTTTGTCTGAGGTTAATTTGAATTGGGTTTCACTTTCTAGCTCTTTTTGCTGTATCTTGCTAGTCATATATAGAAATGTTGAGGATTTATAAGGGTTTATTTTATATCCTGCGACTTTGCTAAATCTGCTAATTATTTCCAATAGTTTTTTAGATGACTTTTTGGAATTCTCTAGGTATACCATCATGGCATCTGCAAAGAGTGAGAGTTTTGTCTCTTCCTTGCCAATTCTAATTCCTTCAATTTCTTTGTCTTCTCTTAGTGCTGAGGCTAACATTTCTAATACAATATTGAATAGTAGTGGTGATAATGGGCACTTTTGTTTCACCCCTGATTTTATTGGGAATACCTCAAGCCTATCCTGGTTGTGTATAATGCTTGTTGATGGTTTCAGGTAGATACTGCTTATGATTCTAAGGAACAAACCATTTATTCCTACACTCACTAGTGTTTTTAATAGGAATGCATGCTGTATTTTATCAAATGCCTTTTCAGTGTCTATTGATATGATATGATTTCTGATAGGTATGTTATAGATACAATTAATTATATTAACAGTTTTCCTAATATTGAACCAACCCTGCATTCCTGGGATAAATCCTACTTGATCATAATGTATTATCCCAGTGATAACTTGTAATCATTTTGCTACAATTTTATTTAATATTTTTGCATCTATATTCAACAAGGATATATGTCTATAAATTTCTTTCTCTGTTATAACTCTTCTTGGGTCAGGTATCAGCACCATATTGATGTCATAGAAAGAGTTAGGAAGAGTTCTGTCTTCACCTGTTTTCCCAAAGAGTTTAAATAGAATTGGAACCAATTGTTCCTTAAATTTTTGATAGAATTCACTTGTGAATCCATCTGGCCCTGGAGATTTTTCCTTAGGGAGTTCAAAAATGGCTTGTTGAATTTCTTGAGATAGAGTTACTTAGATATTTAATTTCCTCTTCATTTAATCTGGGCAGTCTATATTTTTGTAAATATTCATACATTTCATTTAGACTGTCAAATTTACTGTCATAGAGTTGGGCAAAATAATTCCAAATAATTACTTTAATTTCTTCTCATTGGTGGTGAGTTCAACTTTTTCATGTATGATACTAGCAATTTGGTTTTCTTCTTTCTTTTTTTTATCAAAGTGACCAGAGGTCTATCAATTTTATTGTTTTTTAATAAAACCAGCTCTTGGTTTTATTTATTAGTTCAATAACTTTTTTGCTTTTGCTTTTATTAATTTCTCCTTTGATTTTTAGAATTTCTAATTTGGTATTTAATTGGGGGTTTTTAATTTGTTCTTTCTCTAATTTTTTAGTTGCATATTTAATTTGTTAATTTCTTCTTTTGTTAATTTATTCATGTAAGCATTTAAAGTTATAATATATCCCCTGACAGCCATCTTGAGTGTATCTCATAGGTTTTTGTTTAAGTATTGTCATTATCTAGGATGAAATAAATAATTCTGTAATTTGCTGCTTGATCCACTCATTCTTTAAAATGAGGTTATTTAGTTTCCAATTAGTTCCGGGTCTATGTCTCCCTTTTCTAGTATTGCATGTGATTTTTATTGCATAATGATCTGAGAAAGATGTATTCACTATTTCTGCCTTTCTGCAATTGATCATTAGGTTTTTATGGCCTGGTACATGGTAAATTTTTGTGTAAGTGCCATGTACTGCAGAAAAAAAAATTATATTCCTTTCTATCCCCATTCAGTTTCCTCCATAGGTCTATCTAATCTAGGTTTTCTAACAATCTATTTACCTTCTTACTTTCCTTGTTGTTTATTTTATGATTCGATCTATCTAAATCTGAGAGCAGCAGGTTGAAGTCTCCCACTAGTACAGTTCTGCTGTCTATGTCTTCCTGTAGCTCTTTCAACTTTTCCTCTAAGAATTTCGATGCTGTCCCATTGGGTGCATACATATTTTGTATTGAAATTACTTTATTGTCTATGGTACCTGTAAGGAAATAAACTATATCCTCCTTACAGGTACCAGAGCAAAATATATTTTGCTCCAACTTTTTTACCCTTATTTTATAGGTATCTCTCTGCTTCGAATGAATTCCTTATAAGCAACATATTGTAGGATTCTGGTTTTTAATCCACTCTGCTATTCACTGATGTTTTAAGGGAGAGTTCATCCCATTTACATTCAAATTTATAATGACTATTTATTGCCCTCCATGCTATCTTCCTTCAGTTTGTATTTTTCCCCTTTCCCCCCCTTTATCCATATTCCCCAGTGTTTTGTTTCTGAATATTGCCACCTTCAGTGTGTTTGCCCTCCTATATCAACCCCTCCCCTTTTTACCCTTTTCCCTTTTTCCCTTCTTCCTTTCCTTCTCTTAGTTCCCCTTTTTTTCTCCCCCTTCCCGTCCCCACTCCTCTTTTCCTTTTAATGCTTGAAAGGTAAGATAAGTTTCTTAAGTTAATTAAGTGTGTCTAAGTTAACTTTAAGCCAAATCTGAAGAGATGAAGATTCAAGTGGTTCTCACCCCCTCCCTTCCTCTCCTCAGTTACAATAGGTCTTTTGTACCTCTTGATGTAATGAGATTTACCCCATTCAGTCTCACTCCAACCTCCATTCTCCTTACTGTCCCCCCTTTTAAGGAGGTATTGCTTTTAAATAATTCTATCTGAGTTATGAGTGTCCATCAATTCTGGCTATGGATATTCTCTCTAATAGAGTTACAATTCTAAAGAGTTATGAGACTCTCCCAAGTGGGTATATAGCCAGTTTCATTTTATTGTATAGCAGTTTTTTTGTTTATTTTTTACCTTTTCATGTGTCTCTTGAGCCTCCTGTTTGATGTCCAAATTTTCTGTTTATGTCTGGTCTTTTCATCATGAAATTTTGGAAATCTCCTATTTCATTAAATATCCGTCTTTTTCTCTGGAAGAGAAGGCTCAGTTTTGCTGGGTAGTTGATTCTTGGCTGCATTCCAAGCTCCCTTGCTCTTCAGAAGATCTCATTCCAGGCTTTTTGACCCCTTAATCTTGCTTTGGTCAGGCCTTGCATAATCCTTACTGTGACTCCTTGGTATTTAAATTTTTTCTTTCTGGCTGCTTGCAGAACTTTTTCTTTTATCTGAGAGTCCTGGAATTTGGCCACAACATAACTTGGTGTTTTCATTTTACAATCTCTTTCTGGAGCAGATTGATGTATTCTTTCAATAACTATTTTGCCCTCTGGTTCCATGATATCAAGGCAATTTTTCATCACTAAATCCTATAATATTAAGTCCAGGCTTTTTTTTCTGTTTAATGTCCTTATGAAGGCCAATAATTCTCAGATTCTCCCTTCTTGATCGATTCTTGAGGTCAGTGGTTTTGCTGATGAGGTACTTTACATTTTTTTCCTATTTTTGTGATTTTTCTGTTGTTCATCATCCCTTCTAATAAAAACTTTAGTAGCTTGCTTCAAGAGGGTTCCAAGGGGCTCTTCATTCCATAAGTCTATCTTCTGTAACTACCTAGCTGTGTCTGGCCAGCATTAGTTACAAAATGAATTTTCAATGTATTTTCCCCTTTTGGACTATAGGGATCTATCCCTGAATATTTCTTGATGCCTGCCTTTAGTCCTTCTAAAAATGCTGATGGGGACTCATTTTAGTTTGCTTAAACTCAGAGGCATTCTTTAAATTTTGGGTCTTTGGGACCACATTCTTAATTCCAATTATTATTAATTCCCTTAAATCCTGTGCATGGGTTTGATGCACCGGCTTCTTGTTGTCCCAGTGGGGATCCCAGATAGGAAACTTGTATTCCCCAGGGGACACCCCCCCCACTCCTAATCTTTGGGGGTGGTGAGGGTCCCATTCTAGAATAACATATTCATATTATTCATGAGCTCTCCCCAGGTATTCAACCTCTGAAACACCCAATCCTCAGTGGAGCCATATTTACTTCACCACCCAAATTTTATCCCCCATATAAAACACAATACTTATTATCTTTTTCTTATCCTTATTTTGATATTTTGGTAATTGATCCCAATCTTGCATCTGGCTGTCTTTGGGTATTTCCTGTTCTTTTGTTGCAACTTTTCCTTTAGATTGTTCTTTTCCCCCATAATTTATCATGAGGTCTGTTGCCAGCACTTCCAAGTCTGTAATTTAATGAACCATCCTAGTCTCTACTGGGCTCACAGTTGGGGGTTGCCTGCCTACCAGCAGTCACCCTAGAGCACTTGGTGCTCTGATGAGCCAACTACCCTTATGACTCACCAGATTGCATACCTCTGGGTTATATGCATATAAGTTGCCTGACTGCAACTCCACTGAGTTACTCCGCTTCAAGTTCTTTGTCTCAGGGAGAGGGAGATGCCATGACCACCATCAAGTACTGTTGGAGTAAAACTCTCAACAGGCACCTGCCCTTAAGTTGGGTTAAGGGTTGCCTCTCTATAAGACCACTATCCCACATGAGCCCCCCAAAACTGTATGGGGTATTGAAACCCTAACCCAAAATGACTACTTGGAGTCCTCTCAAAGTGGTAGCAAACAGTTAAAATTTAATTCGGTTCTTACAAGAAGTGGAGCAGTTCCTAACTCTCTATGAAAGAGAGAAAGCAGGAAAAGCCAAATTGCTGAAGCTGAAGCAGAGTTAAAAAACCCCCACAAAAACCACAATCCATTCCCCCCCTCCCCTTTTCTGCTGACCCTTACAACAATTGGTCAAACTTGATGGTCCCAAGAGAAGGGAGGGGTACTTAAGCTTTCCCAGGAGCGTCTGTCTTTGTATTCATCTTATATGGTTAGGGTGACATAATTTTTCTAGTCTGAGCTCTGTGTTCTCATGCTCACCTGATTCTTGAGAAATAGAAACTGAGGCCTATGGCTTAGACTAATTTAACACTATGTTTCTGAAAAGTCAGCACTTTTGCCCCTCACAGTATTCTACATTGCAGATAGCCCAAAATTGTCCCTGGTTGTTACACTGATGGCATGAGCAAGTCCATCAAGATTGATAATCACCCACATGTTGCTGTCTGTTAGGGTATACAATGTTTTTATGGCTCTGTTCATCTCGCTCAACATCAGTTCATACAAATCCATTCCAGTCTTCCCATCCTTCCAGGTTTCTAATAGAACAGTAGTGTTTCATGACATATATATATATATATATATATATATATATATATAGATAGAAATGTAGATAGAAAGAGAGAGAGATACCACAGTGTGTTAAGCCATGCCCGAATTGAAGTACATTCACTTACTTTTCAATTCTTTACCACCACAAACAGGGCTGCTATGAATATTTGTACAAGTGGTGTTTTTTCATAATCTCTTTAGGTTATATACCCAATAGTGGCATTGCTGGATCAAAGGGTATGCACATTTTTGTTGCCCTTTGGGCATAATTCCAAATTGCTGTACAGAAAGGTTGGAGTTTACAGCTCCAGCAACAATGTATTAGTATCCCAGATTTCCCACATCCCTTCCAACATTGATCATTGTCCTTTCTGGTCATATTGACTAGTCTGAAAGGTGTGAGGTGGTATCTCAGAGATGTTTTAATTTGCATTTCTCTAATAAGTAATGATTTAGATCAGTTTTTCATATGACAATGGATTGCTTTGATTTCTTTACCTGTAAATTGCCTTTGCATATCCTTTGACCATTTGTCATTTGGGGATTGGCTTTCATTTTTGAAAATTTGACTCAGTTCTCTGCATGTTTTAGAAATGAGTCCTTTGTCAGAAACACTAGTTGCAAAAATTGTTTCCCAGTTTACTACAATTATTTTGATCTTGGTTACAGTGGTTTTATCTGTGAAAAAAGCTTTTAAATTAAATGTAATTGAAATTATCTAGTTTGTTTTTATTATTGTTCTCCATTTCTTCCTTTATCATAAACTGCTTCCCTTTCCATAGATCTGACAGGTGAATGAGTCCTTGATCTTCTAGTTTGCTTATAATATTGTTTTTTATATCTACATCCTGAATCCATTTGGATATTTTCTTGGTATAGGATGTGAGGTGTTGGTGTAAGCTAAGTTTCTTCCATACTAACTTCCAATTTTCCCTGCAGGTTTTATTGAAAAGAGAGGTTTATCTCAATGGTTGGACTCTTTGGGTTTATCAAACAGCAGGTTACAATAATTGTTTCCTGCTATTGTATCTAGTCTGTTCCACTGGTCCACCACTCTATTGCTTAGCCAATACCAGACAGTTTGATGACCAATGCTTTATAATATAATTTTAGATCTTATAGTGCTAAGTCACCTTCTTTTGCACTTTTTTTCATTGAATCCCTGAAAATTCTTGACTTTTTATTTCTCCATATAAATTTATTTACAACTTTTTCTAACTCATTAAATTAATTTTTAGCAATTTTGATTGGTAAGGCCCTAAACAAGTAGTTTAGTTTTCATAGAATTACCATTTTTATTATTTAGCTCTACCAATCCATGAGCAGTTGATGTTTGCCCAGCTATTTAAGTCTGATTTTATTTGTTGGAGTTGGGTTTCTAATTGTTTTCAAAAATTTTTTGAGTCTGCCTTGGTAGGTTAGACTCCCAGGTATTTCATAATGTCTGATGTTACTTTGAATGGGATTTCTATTTCTAGTTCTTTCTGCTTTATCTTGCTAGTCATATGTGGGTACACAGGCTATTCTAACAGCCATGACAAATCATCTCCAAGTAAACCACCACCTGGACAGTCTCAGCAGCTGGCTTGCCGCCCTGAGAGATAAGGTTAGCCGGAGTCCTTGGGAGCTGGACATTCTGCCCCACTGACCAAGGGCACTAGACACAGCTGTGCCTTATCATCTCCTCCCTAACGTACCCCCCTATCCTTTAATGCAAGATGCTGCACATACACACTGCTTGTAACTCCCCAAATTACCTCATTATTCTTTGTTCTACTGCAGAAGACCTAACAGTATATATGTAATAGCTAAGCAATAATAAAATTGAACTGGAGGCATAAGGCAGTAGTGGCTTGACTTCTTATTCTCAGCTCCCCTCCTGAAGGGAGGTCGCCGCTGTGGGCCCCAAGGAAGCCAGCCACAACAGTCATATATAGAAATGTTGAGGATATTTGAGGATTTTTTAAATATTCTGCTAAATTTTCTAATTATTTCTAGCAGTTTTTTAGAATTATTTTTATCATATTTTCTAGGTATACCATCATGTCATCTTCTAAGAGTGAGAGTTTTGACTCTTCCTTCCCAATTCTGATTCCTTCAATTTCTTTTTCTTCTATTATTGCTGAAGCTAGCATTTCTAACACAAAATTGAATAGGAGTACCATGTACTGCAGAAAAGAAAGTATATTTCTTTCTTTCCCCATTCAGTTTCCTCCATAAGTCTATCATATCTAGGTTTTCTAACCAGCTATTTACCAATTAACTTCCTTCTTGTTTATTTTATGAATTGACTTATCTAAATATGAGAGCAGGAGGTTGAAGTCCCCCTAGTAGAGTTTTCCTGTCTATGTCTTCCTGTAGCTCTTTCAACTTCTCTATGCTATACCATTGGGTGCATAGATATTTAGTATTGAAATTGCTTTATTGTCTATAGTACCTTTTAGGAGCATATAGTTTCCTTCCTTATCTCTTTCAGTGCTATCTATTTTTGCAACTGCTTTGTCTGGGATAAGGATTGCTACTCCTGCTTTTATTCACTTCAGCTGAAGCAAAATATATTTTGCCCCACCCTTTTACTTTTACTCTATGTGTATCTCTCTGTTCAAATGAGTTTCTTGTAAGCAGCATAATGTAGGTTTCTTGTTTTTAATCCACTCTGGTATTCATTTACATTTTAAGGGAGAGTTCATTCCATTCACATTCAAAGTTATAATTATTTGCTGGCAGGATTTTCTCTTTTACCTGATACTTCTGAAATTTGACCATAACATTACTTGGTGTTTTTCTTGTAAGATCTCTTTCCAGAGGGGATCTATGTATTCTTTCAATAAGTATTTTCCCTCTGATTCCATAATATCAGGGCAATTTTCCATCACTAAATACTGTAATATTAAGTCCGGACTTTTTGTCTATTCAATATTTTCACAAAGGCCTGTAATTCTTAGTTTGTCTCTTCTTCATCTGCTCTTGAGGTCAGTGGTTTTGCTGATGAGGAATTTTCCATTTGCTTCTATTGTTTTGCTCTTTTGGTTTTGTTTAACTGAATCCTGTTGACTCCTGAAGTCATTAGTTTCCACCAATTCCATTCTTTTTTTTAGAGAAGAATTTTCTTTATTTACCTTTTGCAATTCCTGTTCCAGTTGGTCAATTCTATTTTTGAAGGAGTTTTCCATTTGCCTAAGTCTAGTTCTGAGAGAATCATTTTCTTTTTGCTTTTGCCCAATTGAAGATCTAAGAGTTAGTCTCATTTTGTATTTACCCAATTGTATTTTCCAAAGATTTGTTTTCTTGTTGCAAGGTGTTAATTTTCTTTTGAGTATTTTTCCCAATTTTTCCAATTGATTTTTAGGCTCCTTCCTGATTTCTTCAAGGAATTATTCCTGGGCTGGAGACCAATTCATATTCCCCTCAGGTGTGCTAGATGTCTCTGGGTTAGAATCTATTTCTTCTAAGTATTTCTCCATGGACCCCATCTTCTCACAGGCCTTTCTTCATCTTTCTAGGATCTTGTCTTGCGTGTGATGGTGATGGCTCTCGGAGGTTTGCTTTTGAAGATCCTAGAGGCTTTGTTCACTTTACTTAGTGATTCTAAGGGATGGCAAGTAGGGAGTACTGGTTGCTTTCTATGAAGTGTTTGAGGCCCTCAGCTGCAGGGTCTGAGTCGACCTTGAACAATGTGCTGAGCCCTGGGGGAGGGAGTTAGTCCCTCTTTCTGTAGGGTAAACTCAGAGTTTCAGAGGGTGGGGGGGTTGTTTATTATTTGTTCTGGGCAAAGGACTCCTGGGAAAGTATGTAGCTCAAGTCCCTGGCCTAGCTGGTTCTCCAGGTATGCTCTGAAACGCTCTGTCCTGGATCTCAACCTCCCATTCTTACTGCCACAGAAAGAATTACTATAAATATTTTTGTGAAATCTTTTCTTCTTTGACCTCTTTGGACTCTCTGATAACAATATATCTATTCAGAGTTTAATAGATTTTTTGATTATTTTTCAAAATGACTAAAAGTTTAGATTTGTCTTGAGATATGTTTTGAGATATTGATTTTGATGCAATTTCTACTTAACTTTATTCCAAGTTTTTATTAAATAATGACATCTTATTTAAATAATTGGGATAATTGAATTTCCCAAGCACTAGTTTATTGAGTTCATTTGTTTCTTTATGTTGAGTATGTAATCTATTCCAGTGATCAACAACTCTAATTCTTACTCAGTAGCAAAATGTTTTGACAAAAATAGTTTTGAAGTACAGTTTGAATTCTGGTTCTGCTAGTCCCCATTCTTTATTTCAACTGTTTTCATCAGTTCCCTTGATATTCTTAACCTTTTGGCTTTCTATATAAAGTTTGTTATTTTTTCTGATTCTGTAAAATAATATTTTGGTAGTTTGGTATGTAACTGAATAAATTGTGGTAGTTTAGTATTGTCAATTCATTTATATTAGCTCAACTTACTTATAAGCAAATTTTGGCAAGGCAATGGGGTTAAGTGACTTGTTCAAAGTCACATAATTAGGTAATTATTAAGTTTCTGAGATTAGATATTAACTAGGTTATCCTGACTCCAGGTTCAGTATTCTATCCATTGTGTCACCTAGTTACCTCCTACCTATAAGTAATAACTATTCTTCCATTAATTCAGATACAACTTTATGTGAAAAGTGGAAGGGAAGGGAAGAATAGGCATTTATTTAGCACTTATTCTATACTAAGCACTGTGCAAAGTGCTTTACAAATATTTTCTTTTATTTGATCGTCACAATAATCTTAAAAAGGAGATGCTATTGCCATCCATATCTTGTAGTTAAGAAATGAGGAAAGCAAAATTATTTGATCAACGTCACAAAGCTAGCAAATGTTTGAGGTTGCTTTTGAACTCAGATCCTTCAGACTCAGGATCTATCTTCTATCAATTGCACAACCTAATTGTCTTTTTTGTAATTATATTTAAAGATTGGTTTTAAATGAAATTTATCTCTATTTTCCTGCTGAATTTTGATGATAATAAACAGAAATGGTAATATTTTCTGTGTGTTTATTTTATGTACTGCAACTTTGCTGAAGTTGTTAATTGTTTTGATTAGCTTTTTAGTTGACTCTAGGGTTTTCTAAATAAACCATAATATCATTTGCAAGATGGATTCTTTAATGTTCTTATTTTATTGATATATAACTCACATTTCTAGTAAAATATTCAAAAGTAATGGTGATAACAGACTCCTTGCTTCAAGTTTATCCCCATTACAGATTCTGGTTTTTAGATATTACTTGTCATTTTCAAAGAAGTAAACATCTATTCCCAAGTTATATACTGTTTTAACCAGCCCTGAATTCCTAGAATAAGAACATTTTGTTAATAGTTTATGATCTTTGTAATATATTTTAGAATTCTTCTTAGTAATATATATTAAAGACATTGATCTAGAATCATTTCTGTACTATTGCTCTTTGGTTAAAGTATCAAGCTCATCCTAGGATTATAGAAGAAGTTTAGTAGAAATCCTTTATTTGTTTTTTTAGTAGTTTGTGTTTGAAATCAATTTTTCTTAAAATGTCTAATAAAATTCAATTGAAGTTAAGTCTTAACCTATGCATTACCAACACCCCATGCCTGCTTCTTTTGTTGGTATACTTATGGCTCATTTGATTTCTTTTCCTAAAGATGGGTTTTTATGTATTATATTTTGTACATTGCCAATTTGGGAAATTTTTATTTTTTATAAATATTAATCCTTTTTAGGTATATGATCAATTTAAATTGGCACAGAGTTGAGCAAAATGCTTGTTATTTTTGTTTTTATGGTAGTGAAATGACTTTTTCCTATTTTGATACTGATAATTTGGTTTTTATCTTTGTAAATCATATCTGTCAATGGTAAAAGTTTAGAGTTTTATTTCTTCACTTTCTTAGCTGTCAATTTTATTAATCTCTTTATTGATTTTAGGATTTTTATTTTGAATTTTAATTGTAGTTTTTTTGATTAGTTGATTTTCTAGCTTTATTTTTTGTTGCATATTCAATTTGTTCATCTTTTCTCTCTCTTTTTTATTAATGAAAGTCTTTAGAAATATAAGTTTCTCCCTAAGAACTGCTTTGGCAACATTCCTCAAAATTCAGCATACTATCTCCTTGTCATTATTATCTCTAATGTAAATTCTGATCATTTTTTCTGATTTAAAAATTTTTTTTTGCTATTTGATCCATCTAATTTAAAGGATAAAATGTCTTAGATCATAATTATATTAATACCATAATTTAATTATATATTTGAAAATTTTATTATAATTTTAATTATAAATACTTCAATGACTATTGAAAATAATATTATAATATGGTCTATGAACTCTGTATTTAATATTTCTGTTTTTGCATTTATTTCTGTTTTTTCTTTTTAAATTTATATTTTCATTTATTTATTTACACATTACTAAAAGTCTTGTTGTAAGAGTAAACATAATCCTCCCCCCCAAAAAATAAATATCCTCACAAGAAATAACGTAAAAAGAAAGAAAAAAATGTGCTTCATTTGTGTTTCAACACCATCAGTTCTGTCTCTGGGATGGATTGCATTCTTTATCATAAGTCCTACAGAGGGGTTATTTCCATATTTTTCCACAGTTGATGTTGCTGATTATAAATCACTCAATCCATTCCACCCCTCTACCATTTATTCTATTTTCTCTCTCCTTTCACTCTGTCCCTCTGCAAAAGTATGCTGTAGTGCAGCTGAGTGGCATTGGCCCTGTCAAGAGGCCCTAAGCCTACATCCCACCCCAGAGACCCAGTGATTACCCAACCTCTTGGTCTTAGACATGCAAGTCAATATACCCTCTCCTCTATCATCTACATCCCCCTCCCCTCCCCTTGTTCCCTTTCTCCCATCCTCTTTCGCTCCTTTTCCTTCTAGAGTTCTTTACCATGTTAAATATGTATGTTGTTTCCTCTCTGAGTCATGTCCAATGAGAATGAATTCTCCCTCTTCTTCCCCCCTTTCCATACCATTGAAAAAAGCTATTTCTTGACTCATTTACAAGAAATATATTTGTCTACTCTATCTCTCTTTTCCCTTTCTCCCAGTACATTTCCTTTGCAACTATTGAGTCCATTTTTACAACATATTATACTTTCAAATTCCACTACTTCCTGTCCCTATATATGCCCCTTCTAACTACTGTGCCTATATATATGCTCCTTCTAACTGCTATATTAAATGAGAAACTTCATATGAGTATTATTAGCATCACCTTCCCATGCAGGAATACTTGCAGCTCATCATCATTAAATGCATTATAATTTACCCTTCCCATTCAACCTCTCTTAGCTTCACCTGAGTCCTGTTCTTGAAGATCAAACTTTCTGTTCAGCTCTGGCCAATTCAAAAGGACCATTTGAAATTTCCATTTCATTGAATGTCCTTCTTTTCCCCTGGAAAAAGATGTTCAATTTTGCTGGGTAGTTGATTCTTGGTTGAATTCCAAGTTCTTTGGCTTCCTGGAATATCATATTCAAAGTCCTATGAGCCCTTAATGTGGATGCTGCTAAACCTGTGTGACCCTGACTGTAGCTCCATGATATTTGAATTGTTTCCTTCTGGCTGTTTGTAATATTTTCTCTTTGACCTGGGAGTTCTGGAACTTGGCTATAATATTCCTGTGGGATTTTTTTGGATCTCTTTAAGGAGAAGATGGGTGGATTCTCTCAATTTCTATTTTGCCCTCTGCTTCTAGGAAATCAGAGCAATTTTCCTGTAGAAATTCTTTAAAAATGAAGTCAAGGCTCTTTCCCTGATCATGACTTTCAGGTAGCCCAATAATTTTTAAATTGTCTCTTCTGGATTTGTTTTCCAGAGCAGTTTTTTTTTCAATGAGATATTTCACATTTTCTCCTAGTTTTCATTCTTTTGTTATTGCTTTATTGTCTCTTGATTCTTTGAAATGTCATTGACTTCCTTTAGCTCCATTCTACATTTGAAGCAGTTGTTTCCTTCAGAGACTTTTCTTATCTCCTTTTCCATCTGGTCAGTTCTACTTTTTAAGGCATCCTTCTTATTAACTTTTTGGACTACTTTTTCCATTTGATTTAAAGTCATTTTTAACATGTTCTTTTCTTCAGCATTTTTTGGGGAGATCTCCTTCACAAAGCTACTGACTTGTTTTCATGTTTTTCCTGCATCTCTCTCATTTCTCTTTACAATTTTCCCTCTATCTCCCTTACTTAAATTTCAAATTCTTTTTTGAGCTCTATCATAGCCTGAGCCCAACTCCTATATTTCTTGGAGGCTTTGATTACAGAAGTTTGGATTTGACATCTTTTGAGTTTGTGTTTTGATCCTCCATGGGACCAAAGAAATTGTCTATGGTCAGGTTTCATTTTTCTTGTTTGATTATTTCCCCAGTATATGCTCTGGTTTTGGGGAGCTTCCTGAGCTTTTGAGTATTATTCAGATACCCCCAGAAGGACCTTAGTTCCTTCAAAGTCTTATGAGAGACTCTGAATTCTCCCCTCCCTGTGCGCCATTCTGTGGATGACCACAAGCATTCCACTCTGCCCTGGAACTGTTGGGAGGATCCCTGTTCCATGACAATATGGGGGTCCAGACTGTGACCAGGATCTGAATATGGACAAAGCACCAAAATCTTGTACCAGGGACAGAGAAGAGATCTCAACATCTTCCCCCCACTTCCTTAATTTTTCTGGGACAAACTGCTGGGTGGCCCCATGCTAGGTGGCTCTGTGGGCCTGCTTCCTTTTCCTGGGATCTGGGTTGCACTGATGGCCATAGCTTTGCTGAGGGCCATGCTGACTCCCACTTACTTTGGCAGAGGTTTCTCCGCTGATCTTCCAAGTTGTGCTTGGTGTTCCCCTGGGTTAGCAGGTCAAGAACCTGCCTCAGCTGACAATAGCTGGTGCTCCCCAGAACACAGGCACTCTGGAGGTTGTTCTTGGAAGGCTGAGGGTCCTTTGCTCCAGTGCTTTGATACTGGCTACACTTCTTCCCCTTCCAGCTCTGTGGAACAGAGCCTTCCCGTTATCTTCCAGGTTACCTTGGGCTGGAGAATTGACTCACTAGATCTTTCTGTGGGCTCTGTCTCTTGAAAATTTAGTTAGAGTCATAATTTTAAGGTTTTTTGAAATATTTTGTAGAGAGCTCCTAGTAAAGGCTGTTCTCATGCTGCCATTTTGGCTCTGCCCTCACATTTGTAAGTTTTTTAAAATGTAGAATCATTTTTTTCCTGAAAATGCCATATGTTTCTGAGAAATAGAAATACTTTTTTGTGTGGGTATTCAATATTCTTCAGGGTTCTATCATAACTAATTTTTCTAGAATTATATTAAGGTCCTTTGTTTATTTCTTCTTTATTTTTAGTTAAGTTTATCTAGAACCAAAGGGTCTCCTTCTATTCTAGCATATGTATCCATTTCTTCCAAAAATCATTCAACCTTTTCCTTTATGAATTGTTTAATTTGATGTGTGTAGATGTACATACATGTACACATGCATTTTGAACATATATATATATATATATAAAGATACTACCTATATTTTGATATTGTTATTGACTCAATGTAAATAATACCTTTTAGCAAAATGCAACTATAAAGTTTATAGCTTTTACCTAAGTCAATGGTTTGATTTTGCTTTTTCTGATACTGATTGCTAATGTTGACTTTTTCTACTTCAGAAATGTATCATAGTTCAGCTCTGTGTGCATCTTTCTATTTCACATGTTTCTTTTAATAACATATTACAGAATTCTGGTTTCTAATCCATTTAGATATCATTTTTCATTTTATGAGTAAGTTTATTCTTTCATTTTCACAGTTATCATAGCTATTAAAACCAGAAAAAAACCTTTTTTGACAGTTATAGCAATATCATACAAAGATAAACTGTGAATGGCATAGCAATACTATATGGATATATAATATGCACAATATAAGAACCACGACAATATTGAAGGAATTGTGATGGAAAAATGTTTTCCATAGACAGGACTGATAAGGGTCTTAATGTAGTTTGAAGTATATTTTGTAAACTTTATTTTTCTAGGTTTTTTTTTTTTTGCTTTTTTATTCTGTTTTCTTTCACAGTGTGACTAATATAGCAATATGTTTTTCATTACAGAACACCAATAGTTAATATCAAATTATTTTTTTATGAATTAAAGAGGAAAAGAGAGAAGGAGAGAATTTGGAATTTAAATTTAGTAAAAATAATGACAAACTGTTTTTAAATGTATTTGGGAAAAATAAAATATTCTTTTTTTTAAAGAGACCAATTAGAAGAGAAAAAGACCATCAATTCAAAGTTCTCTTCTCCTACTCAAAAGCTATAGGCAACTGAATCAATTTTCTAGATAACTATCCCTTTCTCTGCTGTGGTTGAGTAACATTTTTTGTTAACTGATATATGGATAAAAGTAAGCCTTTTTCCTTTAGAGTCTGGTAGGGAATATTATGTCAAAAGCTGTCTATCCCACAGTCCCTTTATTCTTCCTTGTTGTTTAGTTATTTTCAGTTGTATTCAAATCTTTGTGGATGTTTTTGTGGTTTCTTGGCAAACATAATGGAGTAGTTTGCTATTCCTTTCTTTAACTCATTTTAAAGATGAGAAAACTGAAACAAAGAAGGTTAAGTGACTTGCTTAGTCACAGATCTAGAAAGTGAATAGGATGAATTTGAACTCAGTTCTTCCTGACTCCAGACCCAGTACTCTATACACTGAATCACCTAACTTCCTTCCTTCCCTCATCCTTCCCTCTCATAGTTATTTCCTTCACACAAGGATTTTTTTTCTTATTCTTATCTATATGTCCAGGGAAGAAAACATCAGTTCTACTACAGATATTTCAACTTTCTTTCTGAAAATCCAGTCACTTACTTTTAATGGGTTATGACTATTATTCTGTCAAAGAGGGATACAGAAGAAGCCATAAGAGGGATTTGATGAGGAAGAATGAGGAATATGAGCTGGAGGAATGAGGAGTCAGAAGACATTTATCTTCAGAGAGCCTACAATCTAAAAAAGGTGAAAAGTCAATTGGAGTGGAACATTAAAGGAAGATATGTAGAGGGCCAGCCCCAGGGTGTGATATTCACATATCCTTGATGATCTTCTTCATCAAAGTATGTATGGATTATTGCTCATTTCATGGATTTGTTGGCTCACCAGTGAACCCTGACCTAGGATAATCTAGGATGGTTGTAAAAGGTTTCCTTGATAGAGAAGCATGCATTTTTTAAAGAACAAATATTGTAAATTTACCCATGAACTTGTAAAACTGGGTCTCTTTTAACCAGTCATTCCTGAGATAAGTTTTTGCTATAAAAAGTCTGAGTTTCCAAAAATAAAGTTGGTAGATTTTCACTTCCCAACTTCTCCTGTTTATTTGTGTTCTCTACCCAACCTGACTCTTGGAAATTCATGTCCAGACTCACACCAGTGCTATTGTGGGCGATAAAGGTAGAATGTTCTAAGTTGTGTTAAATAGTTGTTAGAACTTTGAAACAAGAGATAGAGATAGAGATAGATAGATAGATAGAGAGAGAGAGAGAGAGAGAGAGAGAGAGAGAGAGAGAGACTTTGATTAAATATTAGGGCAAAGCTACCTAAAATTATCATTTTTCAAAAGTAGAATAGACTGCTTTGGCTGAAAATGACTTTCCTATCACTGGATGTATTACACGGAATATTGCAGAGAGTATTATTGCTAAAATACTAGTAGGCTTAAATCACCTATGCAGTCTCTTTTTTAATTGAAGTCTGTAATTTTGTGATAAAAGAAAATAATAACTAAAACCTCTATGCAAGCAAGTTTTTATAGAAAGAAATGTGTAGATGAAAATGATAGGAAAAATTTACATAAAGAAATAGAAATATGATAGAAATGATAGAAAGAAAATTGGATATATATATATATATATATATATATATATATATATGGCATAGATAGATATGCTTAGATGCATATGTGGTTACAAATCTTTTTATTTTTCTGAGTCTTACTGTATTCACAACATGGAAATTATTCTTGGATATCCTTTCCTGGTTGTGGTGAAGAAAATGCTTTGTAAACTATAAGCACAATATAAAATATATCTGTTCTTATTTTTTCTAGGGCACTGTTACTACAGTGGTCCTGTTGGTACTATCCTTATCTACTACCTACAATCTATAGCTTAGCCTTGTCATAAGAACATCTCAGGGGATTTCTAGCTAATTTAATAAAACTGTTTCACTTTGGATAATAATTGGAGTGTTGCTCCTCATAAAGTAGCATTTGCCTTTCTTAATAGTATCTTAGATCTTTAAATCCAAAAGAGTATGATTTGTTATTACTGTAGGTAAAGGAAATATATACTTAAAGACCTACCAAAAACATACTTTGAATATTTCAGGATCTGCATAATTGAAAAATACCTAGTCTGGAAGTCAAGTCAGATATTAGTTGCATGCTACTAGTTAACATATTTGAGATGTGTTTTATTCCTTTGTAAAATGCTGATAACAAAGTACATATATGAAGATTTCTATATGGTTCAAATTTTATATATATATATATATATAAAGCATTTTGGGTAACAAAATATGTTCATAAATAGTTATTATGAATATGATTATGATTATTATTGTATTGCTTTGGAAGTTATGTACAACCTTACCACAATATTTAATTTCTTTCTAAGAAGAGACAATTTAAACATGAGAATAAATTAGTGATTTACTATTTCATATTATCTGGATGTAGCCCACTGGAAAATTCTTATGGAAGTTTAACAGTTAACATCATTGCCTCAAATCCATGGGTAAAATAAGCAATTGCATTCTAATAATTGGGAGTTATAATTGTAAAATTTGGTATTGTTTCCAGGAAAGATGGTCTAGTTGAAAAGAGTTGAATTTAAAACTCAAAATAACTGGGTTCCAGAGATCTGCTTGTTACTCATACTACCAGTGTGAACACAAGCAAGTCATCTTTCTCCTAAATATGAATATGAATTGACCAATGTTGATAATTTATTATGATCATTAATTCCCTCTGATATGAATCTCATAATACAAATTTATAAAACAAAATCTAATACTTTACAGAGAACAGAGTACCAATGAAGTAAGCCAAGTACCAGAGATGTAACCCACTTTGATGATCTATGATAAATGACTTACCAAAAAAGAACCATCTTTTACAACTAAGACTTGGCTAGAAGTTCCTCCCTAATTTTGTCAAGTGTGACTTCCAAAGCTAACTCCTCTTGAGCCCCACTGAAGGAGGAACTAAATAGGTGCAAAAAGAATAGTTTATCCTATAATACTTTATTCTCAAGTGCTGTCTTTTTCTAATAGGTAGGTGGCTGTCATAGAGGTAAAAACACTCACTGGGCTAAAAGTCAGAAAACCTAGTTATGAGTCCTAGATCCTGTACTCATTACCTTTGGGACTGGGCAAATTCTTTAATTATTGAAGCTTCAGCTTCCTTGGATGTAAAATGGGGCAGGTGATATTTGTGAATCCTTGGTAAGTATAATGAAGAAGATTTTTTTTTGTAAACCCTAAAAAGTTAAAGAAACATATTCTTTTTATGGAGAGAGTATTTTTTTTCCTTCATGATGGAAAAAAAAAATGTTTGGATGATTCTAAGATCCTGACGGTAAAATTGTCAGCAGATCTATTTTTAAGGGGACATTGTTCTGATGATATTATGGGTCCACAAACTCTTAAAAGTCTGTAGAAAGATTATAATCTTCCTTCAGTGTCTGTATATATTCTGTCCAAGTAAGAATTTGTAGTATTTATTTTTTTCTCTGTCAATAGTGTCTACTAAATTATCTGATGATTTGTCATAGTACTGAGTCTCTGCCTTTGAATTTAAACATTGTCAGTACTTCCTACCACTTCTAGATGAGTAATCTCAATTTCCAACTTTGATCATAAAATGCTTTAATGGATCCTTTCTGCCTTTCCCCCCAAAATCCTTAGCTTGATGTTGAAGGTCTTCTACAAAGTACAATCCTTTCAGTTTTATTTCAATCCCTTACTCATTTGTATCATATGTAATCAATCAATTAATGTTTATTAAGTCTCAGGTACCAAGTACTGTGATAGGTTCTGGGAATATAAATACAATCAGTGAAAAATTCTTGCTCACAATGAACTTAAATTCTATTGAAGGAGACACCAATGTTATAAATAAGTATATACAATTCAAATAAATACTAAATAGGTTATTTGAGAAAGGCATTGTTTGAGGGGGTCTGGTACTGGTTAAAAAATGGAGTAATGGATTACTGGATTAGGACAGGTTCAAAAGAAACTGCAGTAAATGACTACAGCGCTCTACTGTTTGACAAACCTAAAGTCATCAGCTTCTGGAAAAAAAACTCACTGTTTGATAAAAATTGTTGGGAAAACGGGAAAATAGCATGGCAAAAACTAGTCATAGACCCATATCTCACATCTCTTGCCAAAATAAGATCCAAATGGATACAGTATTTTAGACATAAAAGATGACACCATAGATAAATTAATAGACCAGGAAATACAGATGTATGGAAAGTGAATAAATTTATGACAAGACAGGAATTGCAAAATAAATGATTTTGATAAAATTAAATTAAAAAATAGTTTTTGCACTAATAAAATTAATGCTTCCAAAATTTGAAGGAAAGTAGAAAACTGGGAAACAATCTTCACAGCTAAGAGTACTGATAAAGATCTCATTTCTAAAATACATAGTGAATTGTATCAAATTCATTAGGTTATAAGTCATTCCCCAATTGATAAAAGGTCAAAGGATATGAACAGAGAGTTTTCAAATAAAGAAATTAAAGCTGTATATAATCATATGAAAAAATGCTCCAAATCATTATTGATTAGAGAAATGCAAATTAAAACAACAATGAGATATTATCTCACACATATTAGATTAGACTAGATGAGAAAAAGGAAAGATGATCATTGTTAGAGAGTTTGTGGGAGGATTGAGAAATTGATGCATTGCTGGTGGAGTAGTGAACAGAACCAAACTTTTTGAAGAGCAATATGGAACTATGCCCAAAGGCAATAAAACTGTTCATACCCTTTGACCCAGCAATTCAAATTCTAGGTCTATATCCAGAAGAAATTGGAAAAAATGGAAAAAAAATCCTACATATTCCAAAATAGCCATAGCAGCTCTTTTTTGTAATGGCAAAGAATTGGAAATTGATGAAATGACTATCAATTGGGGAATGGCTAAACAAGTTATAGTACATGAATACTATGGAATGTTGTTGTTCTATAAGAAATCATAAATGGTTCGACTCTAGGGAAGCATGGAATGACTTATGAGATCTGATGATGAGCAAAGGGAGCAGAACCAAGAGAACAATTTATGCATTCACAACAATGATCAACTTTGATGCAAGCAGCTCCTCTCAGCAGTTCAGGGAGCTAGGGCAAATGTATTAGACTGAATATGGACAATGTTATTCCAATCCAGAGGAAGAAAAACAAAACAAAACAAAAAAACAGAAAACAACCCTTCAGAATCTGATGAACACTTTATAAAAAATATCTCTTATATATCTCTTTCCCCTAATCCTAAATTCTCATACAGAACATGACTAATCTGTAAGCATGTTTATCAGAAATATGTATGTACAATACTAGCCTGACTGTTTACCACTGAGGGGAGGGCAGTGGGAAGGGCAGGGCAGGTGGAAGGAAATTTTTCATTTAAAAAAAACCATGTACATATGGATAAAAAAATTTAAATCAAGCACAAAAGAAAGAAGAAGGGGATCCTAGGGAAAAAAAGAGATGATAAAGGAGTGCATACCAAGTATGGGAGATATACATTGCAAAGTCATGGAGTTGAACATATGGAGAAACACAAAAATGGTCAGTATGACTGTATTGCATTAGAGGCATGATGGGATAGAAAGACAGTTATTTACAGTAAAAAGTGGAAAATTAGGCTGAGTGTAGACTGAGAAGGATTTGAAAAGCTAAAAAGAGAAATTAATTGATTATAAAGGCAAAAGGACATCTCTGAAGTCTGAGTGGGAGAGTGAAGTAGTCAAATAAAAGTTTTCTTTTTTTTTTCAATTGTCATTCATTTCTTCAAAAACAGGATTAATTTAATTTGGTTTAAGTAATGCCTAAATATAACAAGTACAGAGGGCTACTTTTATATTCCTCTTCTCCTAGGTAGAAAGCTTTTCTTCACTTTAAGTATGCCACTCGATTTTCTATCGTAGCTATAACACAAAAATATTCAAATACAATTTCATAAATGAATAAAACCATCATCAAAATAAGTGACCTTCCCTTTCTAATGTGTGTTCTGTGCCCTCCACCACTGTTCATTTGAAGACCTGAAATGCATGTGGTTCTGATGCTCTCATAATCCATTGCAGCCGGGGACTGAGTCCTCACTCCAATGAGCTCCTCGCTTCTCAGCTACAAGTTTGATGAACTGGGAAGGACTGACATAAAACTTGAGCTTGTCACTGATGTCCAACCATCTCACTTTCCCATAACCTTCTCCTGCTTCCAGAGCCAGATTGTCCATTGTCTCACCTGTTTCATTATGGTAGTTCACAGCTTCTGTCTCCATCCATGCATTTTCAGTGTTTCAAGGATCATGCACATATCCCTTATACACCACTAAATGTTATTAACTGAAAAGCTTGTGTAACTGCTCCTCCATCTCTTGCTTCTCAGCATTAGATTTCTGTAAGGAGTTCATAGCATCTTCACCAAACTCTCATTTCAAGGTCGCATTGATTTTTTTCTCCTGGATCCACCATCTCCCCTGCAATTGCCTATTCTCCACAGTCTTTCCCTTTGATTGCCACACATTTTAAGATATTTTTTTCCCAGAATGAGGGTGAATGAATTTATTTCCACTGCCATCCCTTTTCCACCTAGTAATGATGGGATGTCCAGCATGGTTTGGGCCCCAACACCCCAAATGTCCTTGCCCAATTAGTCCTGTTCAACCTGCTGGAATTTTGGTCAAACATTTTCAGTCTCATACAAGCCATTCTGGTTCTTTCATTCGACATGTCCATTTTTTCAATGAATTTTGGAGAAAAATGTCTTTCACTGATCTGTGGTTCTGCCCACATGGGTCCAACCAAGACAGAGACTGCAATATATTCCACAGGATTATACTCCTGCCACTCAACAAACCAGCCTACTTTCTCATTGGGTACCTGACTATGTTCAACCTTGGAACCTGGATAAGGTAATGTCTGAACTTTGTCGTGGGAGTTTTCATCAGTACCCTTCGAACCTGACATAGTGACTGGGCTTAGATGGAACAAATTTGATGAAAAAGAACAACTGGATGGTGGCCCAGAAGCTGCAGAGCCCCAGCAGGCAGCCACCTCAGGCTCACACTGAGACACAGGGTAGCTAGGGCCTGAGTCAGGAAGCATGCAGCCCTTGGTGTCCTGGAGGCTCTTCAGGAAGTTAGGCTTCTGTCTCCTTGGGCAGCCCAGCCTTGAGGCGGGGGAAGAATCAGCCAGACCCCCGAGACAGACCCTGGAGCATCATTCAGATCAAGGTTTAAGGAAAAACAAGTGTGTTAGGCTGAAGTGGCCACGGATATGGTAGGGAAAACAATTATGATACTGTTGCAGTAACTGAGATAAATTTGGACTTGATAAAGTTTGGTAGTTGATTGAGAGGAGAGAAGTTGTCAAATGGACTAGACATTTTAGATGTAAAAATGACAAGATTTAGCAAATTATTAGATACATAAGGCAAGGAAGTATGAAGAATTAAAGAAAAATGAGAATTAATTATTAACCTGGGATTCTGGAAGAATGTTGGTACTTTGGATAGAAATTGGTAAGTTATGATGAAGACTCAGTATTGGAGAAAAACTAAAATGTTCTGCTTTGGGCATATTGAGTTTTCAGTCTTTTGCACATCTAGTTTGAATTATCTCATAGGTAAATTGTTATGTGGGATTAAAGTTCAGAAGAGAGACTGGTATGGCAGAGACTTGCCAAGAGACTTGGCATCATCACCAAATAGATATGATAACTAAAATCTTGGAAGTTGAGAACAGTTACACAGAGAAAGTCTATGCATAGAAAGACAAATATCTTAGGGTAGAGCCTAGGGGATATCCATATATTAGGATATAAAGAACTGTCTAGAGAAACAGGAGATATTAGGGTTATAAAAGGTCAAAGAGGATAGAATAGGTAGAAAAAGAGAATGGTCAATAATGTAAGATCCAGCAAATAATTTAAGAAGAATGAGAGAGAAAAGAGAATGTAGGGACAGATGCAGAAACAGAGAAACTAACAGAGTGAAAGAGAAAAAGAGACACAGACAGAGACATAGTCAGAGTCATAGAGATATAAACAGAATGAGAGTGACAGAGAGCAGAGAGACACAGAAATAGAGAGAATAGCTCAAGTACACGGCATTACTCACTATTCCCAGAGGATATTCCACTTTTCTGTTTTGGAGATTTTGTTGATAGAATGGTACTTTGAAATGAGTACTGACTTTGGAATCAAAGAGGACCTCAAATACCATTTTTTTTTCTGATTTAGAACCAGTAATGTTACCCCTGTGAGCTTCAATTGTGTAAAAACAGAAGGTCTGGACTAGATATTGATTTAGTGAATGAGTGAGTGAATGAAAAGAGCATTTATTAAAATACCATGTGCTGTTCAATATTGGGAATAAAATTTCAAAAGTGAAGTTTGTTCTTATAATCAGAGAACTTAAATCCTAATATAGTATTCAGTATAAATAGGAAAATGAGGGCAGGGAAGAAGCTTGGAAAGTTTTAGGGTTGGTGAATGAAATCATAGGATTATAACCTTTCTAGAAGTACTGACAGTTTTGACATAGTTTTTAGTTTTAGAATTAGAAGTTGAAGAAGTAGGCAATGTGTGTGTTTGGGGAGGGATGTCTGTAGCTGTGTGTCATGTGTTTCTGGGTTTGTGTGTGTGTGTGTGTGTGTGTGTGTGTGTGTGTGTGTCTGTGTGTGTGTTTTATAGGGCTAGATGCTTAACCAGGTGATGGTTGGGAAGTTTACAAATATGATGTCATTTTGTCTTCACAACATTTTACAGATGAGAAAAAAATTGAAAATTAAGTGGCTTACACAGATTCACACAACCAGTAAATTTCTGAGACTGAATTTGATCTCAGATCCTGACTCCAAGGATAAATGAAACATTATAGAGATAGAATCAATAACAATTAGAAATGATTAATGTATAAAAAATTCCAAGATTATGAAACTAGGTGATTAAGAGCTTATTTCTTTTAGCATTGGTAGACAGTACTTTGCAACTTTCAATATTCTTTCATGTATATTCATTGATTAAATCTTCCCAGAATATTGATCTTCACAATAGAACCAAGGAATAGAGAAGGGGATTCCTGACAGTCAGTCTATTGACTACTCTTGTAGACTATGGAAAGATGGAGGTCAGCTAGCATTAGGGACCATTTCTACTTAAAACATTCATGGAACATAGAGACCAACTATTCTACTGGCCCACAGAAAGAACCATATTGAGTCTTTTCCACTTAGTTCACCAATTCCCAAAGTAATTGTCCTGATTCCTGTAGAAATTCTAGAATAGAAAAAGAAAGGAATAAAACCAAAACTCATTGTTCGAAGTATGTGATTTTGGGATTTCTAGGCAGCCTATTCTAGCACTCCCTGTCCAAGCTTTCCCCAAACTTGTGCCTGGTTGTTTAAGTCCACTTTGGGAGGGATTAGTATCTACAAATTCTAGAAAAGTCAAGCAAAATACTTAGGGAAACAGTTTGAGTCACTTAATTCATACAACATCTCAATCCAGCTCCTGTTTGTTATAAAATACAAATGGTAGGGCATTTCAGGAAGTTTACTCTACAGAAGCTTACTCTACCCCCCGCAATATCTCATTTTTGAGGTACTTATCCTCTTATTCTCAGGTTACCCAGGTTTTCATTTATCTCCTGGTTGCCCTACTGACTCTCTACATTTCCTCTATAATGGCTGAATACACTTCATCTTTCCTAAATTTATGCTCTAACATATGCACTCCTCTTTCTGTTTCTTTTTACATGTAATTTTCCCTCATTAGAATGAAAGTTCCTTTACAATGCACTATTAGATGGAGCAGTGTACGGATAATTCAGACTGGAGTCAAGGCCTCCTGCATTCACATCTCAACTTTCTTACTTACTAGCTGTGACTCTTGAAAAGACACTTATCTGCATTCTGCCTCAATTCTTCCAATTATAAAATGGGCTTAAGAAGAGCATCTACCCATTACAGATTTTTTGAAGATAAAATGACATAATTCTTATGAAACATTTAGCAGTTTCTGGCACATTGTAAGAACTAACAAATATTTGTTTTTTCTTCTTACTTTAATTTGTATTACTAACACTTAACCCAGTACCTGGGTTGACCAAAGACTTTGTGACTTCATTTATTGTTGATTATGTACCAACCACTGTTAGATACTGGGAATATAAAGAAAGACAAAAACAAACCTTGCCCTCAAAGAGTTCATAATCTACTGAGACACCATATAAATAACTATGCATAAACGATATAAATATAGGACAATTTGGTCAGTATCTCAGAGGGCAAGTACTAACCTAAAGGAGGATAGGGAAAGACTGAACATAGAAAGTGAGATTTGAAGGAGAGAGAGAGAGAGAGAGAGAGAGAGAGAGAGAGAGAGAGAGAGAGAGATAAAAATTGCCAAAGAAAATGCAGAGAGAGTCAAGACATACTTTGGCAACTTTAATATGCTAACTATTATTAGAACATATTATTGAATCCTCACAAACCCTCAGAAATTAATAACATAATGACCACGAGAAAGCTAAGGTTGAGAGAAATCAAATGACTTTCTCATGGTTAGTAAATGACAGAACAGATTTTTCTGATTCTAAATTCATTGATGTATATCTCTGCTAGGGAATCAGACTTCCATCCTAGATGGATGTTGTACAAGATTAAAAGGTTTATATTGAAAATTGAAATTGTCTAAATCATGTAATGTAATTCATATCATCTATACCATTGCTGAATTGGGGAAGTAGACTGAAGTCTTGGGCACAGTGGAGAGAGTCCTGGACCTGGATTGAATAAATCTCCTCTTACTGAGTTCAAAACTGGTCTCAGACACTTATTATCTATATGACCCCGAACACATCACTGACCTGTTAGCCCTTGTTTTCTCATCTATACAGAGCTGGAGAAGGAAATGACAAACCACTCCAGTATCTTTGCCATGAAACCTTCAAATAAGGTCAAGAAGAGCGAGACGTGACTGAAATGACTGAATAACAATAACAATATTAGTTAGGAGTAAGTCTTTCTAGTTTGGTTGGATTTGCCAATTGTGGCCTGCTACTGGCTTACCCCTCAAGAACACATGGTCACCATAAACAGAGGAATATCTGTGTGGAACTACTTAAACTTGGAAAAACAAAACAAAACAATATTCTCTTAGGGAATACCTGTGTTAATGACAAGGCTATTCTCAGCATCCTTCTATGAGTAATAGCAACCTTTGACCCTTAGCAGACAATATTAAACTTTTATGTGGTGTTTCTCTCATTAGGATGGAAGCTAAGGTTAGGGTCATTGTGAGTAAGTGTGCTCCCCCCCGATTTTTCTTCCTTCATCTTCTTCCTAATACCACTTTTTCTTTAATGTTCTCAGTGCTTTTCTTTTATGTTACCCTGTAACTATCCAAAGACCCTAATGCTGTGTTCCACTCAGATTTGTCTTCCACAGATAGCTCTTTATCTCTTTCCTTGTTCCCATCCAAACTTACTGTTCCTTTACTTCCTTACCTCAGGGAATCTCCAATTTTTTAAAAATAATAAATGAATTATCAGAAAAAACACCTACATGATTATGTTTTAATGGCTATTAAAAGGTAATTTCCTGTGATACTCACTAAAGAATATTTTTTAATAGGGGCATAGTATAAACTATTAATTGCCATAACTGAGAAAATTAATTTGAAAGAAGATGCTCTAAAACTAAATTCTGACTACCCATGTATTTAGGCAATTCACTACCTTTACTATGGACCTCAGATTCATTATTTATAAAACACGGGAGTTGAACTAAATAATCCCCAGAATCCTTTCCAGCTCCAGAGCCTCTGATTCTAAACTTAACCTGTGCAATAATTGAGAGGATTTTGTTAAATTATTAAAATGTTTTGTTTTGGAGGAGTTTTATTGTTTGCTTACTTTTTTTTGCAGTCATTCTTCAACTCAAAGTTTTTGGGGAGGGAAGGAACAGAGACCAAGAAAGAATATATAAAGCTCGATGAAATGCTAGTTTCTCATTTTATGGTTTCTTGTCCTAACTGTTAATAATACTTTCAGCAGATATAAATATCATATTTTTTGGTTTACATAATCCTGGTTATATATTTCTTCATATGACATTCACAACAATGCTATAAGTTATATAGTTTAAGTATTATTTTTCCCATTTTACAAATGAAAAAAGAGAAGTTTGGTGATGGTAAGTCACTGTCCCAAAGTAACAAAAACTTGTAAATATTTGAAAGATCAGCCATCAAAACAGGAGGGTTTTCCTAACGTATTATTATTCTTTCCACCCTCATAGACAACTCTAAATTCATAATTAAATTTTTCATGTTACTATAAGTCATAAAAATTCATCTTCCATTGGCCAATCTTGTTACATTGGTCTTTCTATATTTAGCTATGACGTCAATGCTATATCTGTCTTGGAAGTCTTTCTAGTATGATTAGATTTGCCAGTTATGGCATTTTTATTACCATATTCCTCAAGAACACATGGTCACCATAATCAGGGGAATATCTGTGTGGAGCTGCTTAAAGTTGGAAAAAACAAAACAAAACAATACTGTCTTAGGGGGAACATGTGTTAATTATCAGCTTATTCCCAATATCATTCTAAGAGTAATATCAACCTTTTTGCCCTTAGAAGACATTATTAGAATATTAACTCATCAAAGAAATAGAGGAATGCAGCTAGAATAATTCCCCCCAAAATCAAATTCATACCTAAAGAAAGATAATATTTTCTATAATAGGCATGATAATTCTTCCTTCTTGCTCTTTCCAGTGCAATTATCCTGTATGTGCTTATAGATTATTTTCCATCCCGTTCATCTTATTATTTTTAAATGGACCGAAGCACAATAATTCACCAAATTAGATGAGTTGAACTGCACTTGCCTGATTGTTTGCCCTGGGTTGAATTCATAGGATCCCAGCAATTATTTGCCTAAACTCTTCCCCTTCCCTTGCAATCACTCACAAGCTACCAGCTGCTCTCCTCACTCTATCTTTTTCAAACATGCTTACACAGTCAGATTGAATTTTTGTCCCAAACAAATTATTTCCCTCCAGCTTTTCCTTTGCTTCAATGACTGTTTTGTGTATGCCACTGTTTTAGGTGCTTGAGGGCACATTATTTTCTTACTTAGGCCACTGTTTTCATCCCCATCTTATTTGTTCTCTAACTTTCCCTTTGAAAGAAGACAATGATGAATAAAATTAGAACTCCTCCTCTCATGAATGCTATAAATCAAAAGGATTTTAATTTATGTATTTGGTTCTTCTCTTAGATTACCCAAGTTTTACTACCTTTTAGCTGAGAATTAAAATTGAGATTATTCTGACTTCTGTTGGTTAGGAGAGATCAAAATAGACTTTCCTCAAACTGGGCCCATTCAGATCTAAAGAATCTTTAGTCTGCTTATAGAAATGTTATTAGAATATTTTAATAGAAAATGTCTAGTATTTTTTAAACATTCATTCTACTTACTGAAATTCTTACCTCATTTCAGTAATAGATAAATAGAATTTTTCAAGTTCATGACTTGTGTCACTTCTTTTTGAAAATTAATTTTTTAATCAGCAAAATTCAGTCTTCTCTGCATTTGACTTGCACTCTTTCCAATTTAACCCTCTCCCTAATTGATCTTTGAGTTTTCTAAATATTTTGAGGCAAATAAAATTCATGTTCAAAATGTTGTAAAGGCAGTATTTCTTTAAATGATGTGCTCAAAACAGAAGCACTGATTTATTTCATTCTCTAACAAGAAGTGGATGAGATGATGTTTTCTAGATAAAGTCTTTTTCTTGTCAAAGGTTGAGAAAAAGGAAAAAAACATACCGAAGCTTTCCTGGTTTCCTTCTTAATGCATAAATAACTTCTTGAAATATATGGGAAGACTCCTACTGTATTTTATATTCTGTTGTGGTTGCAATTGCCTTTTATGAAGTGAATTTAGAGGAATAGTTCAATTGAAAAGACTATTATTATATAAAAAAATTTGTTTATTAATTTATTTTTTCTGCCATATGAATGTTGAGAATCAGCTCCTGGGAGTGATTTACACATATCCTTGGTGACCTTTTCTATCAGACCTTTTCTTATATGGATTTATTGCCTCTCCAGTGAACCCTGACCTGGGACAATATGTGGCTCCAAGGTGGTTATAAAAGGCTTTTCTGATAGAGAAGTATGCAGATTTCTAAGAACAAATGTTGTAAATTTACCCAGGAAATTATAAAACTGGGTCTCCTTTAACTGGTCATTTCTGAGGTAAGTTATTGTCATAAATAGTCTGAGTTGGTGAAAATAAAACCAGTAGTTTTTGTATCATAACTTTGCATGTGTACATTTTTCCTTGACCTGACTCTCTTAAGTCAAAGTCCAGACCCACACCAGAGCTATCACAGGTGGTATATGAACATGTATACTTTTAAGCTACAAAATTCCACCCTTCCTTCCCACCCCCCTCCCCTTGGTGGTTAACAGTCAGGTTAGCATTGTGCATACATATATTTTTGATAAACATGTTTACAAATTAGTCATTTTCAGCATGAGAAATTAGAATTAAGGGGAAGAGATATGTAAGAGTTATTTTTTATAAAGTGTTCATAAGATTCTGAAGGGTAGGTTTATTTTTTGTTCATTTTGTTTTATTTTGTTTTGTTTTATTTTGCTTTGCTTGTCTTCCTCTAGTTGGGGATAACATTGCCTACAGCCAGTCTAATACAGTTATCCTACCTCTCTGAACTGCTGAGAGGAGCTGCTTCCATCAATGTTGTACATCTCACAATGTCGTTGTTACTGTGTACATTGTTTTTTTGGTTCTACTCCCTCTGTTCAGCATCAGATCCTGTAAGACATTCCATTCTAGAGTCTGATCATTTGTGGTTTCTTATAGTACAATAATATTCCATAATATTCATGTACCATAACTTGTTTAGCTATTCCCCAGTTGACTGGCATCTTCTCAATTTCCAATTCTTTGCCAGTACAAAAAAAGAGCTGAACATTTTGGAATATGTGGGACTTTTTCCATTTTTTATAATTTCTTCTAGATGTATAACTAGAATTGGAATTGTTGGTTCAAAGAGTATGAACAGTTTTATTCTCTTTGGGCAAAGTTCCATATTGCTCTACATTTTTTATTATTTTTAAACTATTTTTATAAAGTGAATTTTGGATGCAAGATTATTTTAAACAATAACCTGGATGTTGTAGGATTAGATTCAAATCCTGGTTTTATAATTGTGAGTAAATCCTTTAATCCCTGGTCTGTTGGAGCAGAAAAAGTTTGAGGGTGTAAAAAGCTGTAAAAATGTTTAATAAGCAGCTCTAAATGTATTATGGCATTCTTTTAAATTTCTTGCTTCTGCATTAGTCATTTTCTCCATAATTTTCTGAAATCAAGACAACTAATAAATCAATATAAAGCCTTGATTTGAAGTGTTTGCTGACTTCCAATTTGTAAATGCTGATAGTGAAAATTTTTAAATTGTCTTTGTTGAAATGGTTAGAGTTGATTCCAGCACACCATTGATAAGATGCTATTTCTGACTGGAAAAAAAAACAAAACAAAACAAAACATTACTTCTGTCTCATGAATTTCTTTGGCTATATCTTTCTGGACTACAAAATGTGATACTAGTGAAGGAAAATAAAAATGGGAGAAAAATAAAACCTCCCTGTTTCCTCTCTGATTTCATCCACATATTGTTAAGAAACAGGCAACCCAATCAATAAAGGCTGAAAGCTCTCAGTTGCATTTTTCTCTCTCCCTTCTTTTGTTTCCTCTCTTTTACTAGATCTGCATTATTGGCAGTGGCAAGAGAAGGCTGGAGCAAAGTACCATGGCTGTCAGTGGATACCACAGTGTTTCAATTTCAATAGCAATGAAACTATGAGGCTGCTGATGAGGAAGTAGCTAGAAATAAGAAAAAAAGAGCCAGAGGAAACAAATCCTGTTAGGCATTTAATTGTGCTATGTTTTTTGGAGTGAACTGTAATTGAAGATTAATATTCTTAAAAAAATATGTCAATCTCCCAATGAGAACATCATGAGACTGTTGGTAGTGATTAATTAAATATATAACGAACACTCAGGATTCTTTTATGCTTTTCTCCATGGGAAAAGGCCTATTCAATATATGATTGCACACTGAACACCTTAAAAAGATCTTTTCCCTCTATCCTTGCTAAAATGCTAAATTAGATCCAAAAAACATTATCATAATTTCTAGGAAACTAATGGAAGAGAGACTTGGCAAGTTTACATTCCCTGCTGAAAAACTGAGTTTATCCAATAACTGAATTGAGGAGGAAGTAACTATTTATATAGTACTTCATATGTATCAGACTTTCATTATGATAAACAGTTTACAAATATCTCATTTGATACAGATAACCACTGTGGGAGGTAGGAAATGGAGGCAAGGAGAGATTATGTAATTTACTTGCCTTCTGTCACATAGGTAGTATCTGTGGCTGGTTTTAAACACAGATCTTCCAGATTCCAGGCCCACCTCTGCCACGTAGTTGCTTCTAACCAAACAATTACACATGATGATAGATTTACCATTAAAAATACCAACAAAACTGAAACTGGCACAGATTTCCAGCCCTGTGGCCCTAGCCAAGCAGTACCTAGCATTGCTAGATGAGAACAGTTTTCTTAATTAGTCAAACACTCTACCATTTGCCTTATAATAGATAATTTTCCTACATAGTTCTTATATTTTAGATTTTGAAATGGATTATTGCATTTTAAAAATAAAATCATTTCTGATTTTTCACCTTTAACAAGTGAAATCTTCTACAATCTTCTGCTGAAATTGTACATGATCATTTAAATGTAGCTGTCATCAAAAATGATGAAGTATTGAAGGGAGAAAAGGACATATTTGTAGCCACAGTTTGATTCACCAAATCTGTTTTGTCAGTTTATTACATTTATATAGGGTCAGAAAGCAGGAAAACCATGAAAGATGAAGACCATGGCAATGGGTACACATAGCTCTTCTTTAATAGAAAAATCATAGTTTCTTCACATATGAGTGGTAATAAACCTCAAAGGGGGAGAGAGGCCCAGAGGTAAAACCAACCACTAACCTCAGGAAGTGCTCTATTCTATTTTGATAGCTGTTCACAGTGGAGAATGAATTGGACTATTAAATTTCCCCTAATAATTTTCCCCAGAGTACTATTACTGGTTATCAAATCCTAACTAAAGCCCCATTAAAGTAAATTGTGTCTTCTAAGAATGACTTCTATACCTTTCACTACTTGCTGAATTCCTTGTTTCCAATCTTTGAACTATGGTATTTTACATCACAAGTGTTTCCTTTACTGCTAGGATACTTAATCTCTTTTTAAGAAAATAGATTTTTACCTATAGGGTCCCTTAGAGACTGTCTAGTCCAGTCTCTGCAACTAGATCCAAGCCAGGCAGCTAGACCCTTTGTGACTCAGGTCACTTAGACCTCAATGGGTGACAGCAAGGGGATAACATGGGATAGATGACATTTGTACCCTGAAGGACTCCTGGACCTTTCTATTTGTCCTGTCTTACAAAAGCATTTAACAAAGTGTTTGGCTCACAACAGCTGTTGAATCTTTCTAGATATTGTATTGTCTCCTTCATTTAGAATGTGAGATCCTTAGAACAGAGAAATCTTTTGTTTTTATTTTTGCATTCCTAATTCTTAGTGAAGTGCTTATCATATAGTAGTACTCCCACTTACTTCATTTTAATGGTGAGGAAAACAGAGATTAAAAACGATCAAGTGAAAAGAGAATAGGATCTGTAGCATAAAATGTTCATTTAATATTTGAATTTTCACCCTTTGGTAGCACTCATTAAGGAGTCACTTTTTTGCACAGCTGATAAGTAGCTTAGAAAATCCTTAAGAATAGATAGGCTGATGGGCTCATATGAACTCCTTGCTGGCAAATATATATTTGATTTTACTGTTAGGGTTCACTTGTAAGAAAATTCCTTCTAATAAAAGAAGTCCAACAATTGTTGCATCATTTATAATTTAAGTCTTGTCATTAGAGTCATCTTTCATTTTTAACCTTACAGAATAGCCTGGAGAACTTAAGAAGATAAATGACTTGCCTCAGGGTCCATACAGTTAGGTGCATTCATTGATAGGACTGGAAACTAGATCTTCATTACATTGAGGCCAGTATCATATCACATACCTAAGCTGACTTTCAGCACAGTTGTTATGTGAATGACTCCCAAGAATTCATTAAGCCCTTTACTATATTCTAGTGCTAGCTTGATACATGCTGAAGATTACTCGACGCTAAGCACTGGAAATACAAAGCAAAAGAAAAAGAAATTTTTCACCTTAAAGAGTTTGCAATGGGGAAGACCACATGGAACATAAATTGAAATATACAAGAAGTATAGCATGTGTTCAGGGAAAACTAGTACCTTTGATATGAGAACTGTTGAGCCCTTTTCAGACTTGCTTCCCCCCTTTAATGTCAACCTGATCAACCTAACTCTACTCTGGGGTTCAAAGAAACTGTAGCATATGAACTGCCCTTACCCTGGAAAACCCTTTTGGCAGCCAGGCCAAATTAGATTAAGGGTAGCTAAGGGGTACCAAACCCCTCATTGAATCAGAGGGATGTCTGTTTCAAGTATGTGAAGACTTTTCCATGGTGGAATGAACAGATGAAAACAATTTGTTCCAATTGTCATAAAGGAAGCTGAAGCAGGTGCTATGGAGTGCTTAGTCCTTAGGAGTTAGTTTGACATCAAAGACAGCAAGGTCATTCACTGTATCTTGAGTAATCATCTGTTGTCTTGATTCTGTCTTGCTACTGGACTGGGAAGACTCTGAAAGAGATAGTGAGGCTATTGACTTTGTACAATTTTGTCTCACAAATCAAATTTATGGACAAATCAAAAGGCATCATCCAAATCATTTTATCATTTTTGCCATAACTCAAAACCCTATGGTGACAAGCAAATGATGAAGCAGCAGATGCAGATACACTGGGAGATGTAATCAAATCTTTGCACACAGGTGAGCAAGTCATTGGGTCAGTTCCTCACTGGAAGCAGCACTGGTATAAAATAGTTCCTTGGGTATCTGAGCAGTCTTTTAAGGATCACACTATCACTTCTGGTGTGGGGTAGGGGTTAGAAAAGATGTTTTGAAAATAGTCTGTTTACCCAATCCTGCTCTGTTTACCACAGCAAATGGGGAATTCTACCCTGTCCTTGAAACATAAATTGTACAAAAACTTCTAGAAACGTGCTTCTACTCACCAATGGTACATAGGATGTTCACACTCTCATAGACAACACAAAATTCAGTAGACCTGAAATGTAAGTAGACCTGGTAAGAAGAGAACTCAGCAGGTATCACATCCAAATAGCAGCCCCGAGTGAAATAAGAGTGCCAAATGATGGGTAGCTTACTGAAGAAGGAGTTAGATACATGTTTTTCTCCAGTGGTCCCAGTGAAGGGGATCATTGTGGAGCTGCTATAAATTGTGCAATCAAAACTAATCTAGTTAACAAGTTTCAATGCCTTTCAAAGTGAGGTAACAATAGACTCATTACAATGCACTTGCCTCTTGTATGAAAGTGCCACACCACCATCATCAGTGTTGGTTTTCCTACCATGGTGGACCCTGATGAGGTTAAAGAAAAAATTTATGAAGATGTGGAGCCCCCATATTCAAGGTGTTAAGAAGATTATTCTATGCTGAACACTGGGAGTACAAAGAAAAAGTAAAAGCAATTTCTGAATTTCTGACCTCAAGGAATTTGCAATCAGGGAAACCATGTAGAAAATAAATTGAAATATACAAGGAGTATTGTTGAGGGCCAGCCCCTAGGAGTGATTTACACATATTTTTGGTGACATTTGTTACCAGAGATATGTATGTATTCTTACTTATTAAATGAATTTGTTGGCTCACCAGTGAACCCTGACCTAAGATATCTGTGGTGCCAGAGGTGTTTGGGAAGCTTTCTGATAAGGAAGTTTATAGACTTTGAAGGATAAATATCATAAATTTAATCAGGGAAGCTATGAAGCAGGGTTTCATCTGACCTGTCATGTCTGAGATAAGTTTTGTTAATAAAAGTCTGAGTATTCAAGAATAAATTTAAGAGAGATAGTTTCACGATCTTATGTGTTGGTACTTTCTTGATATATAGGTGTTTGCAGGACATTTCTTCTCAACCTGGCTCTCAATATTAAATGCCAGTGCCACACCAGAGCTATCACAGGCAATAGAGTATAATATGTGTTCGGGTAAAACTAGTACCTTTGATATGAGAACTGTTGAACCCTTTTCAGATCTGCTTTCCACCTTTAGTGGCAACATAATACGTCTAACTCTCACCTGTGACTCAAAAAACTGTAGCATGAGAACCTTCTGGAAAGGTATTTCTGCTCACCAATGGTACATAGGATGTACAGACTCTCAGAGACATGACAAAATTCAGTAGACCCAAAATATGAGCAGATCTGGTAACAAGAGAACTCAGAAGGTATCACATCCAAAAATACGGTTCTGAGTGAAACAAGGCTGACAAATGAAGGGCAGCTTACTAAAGTAGGAGTTAGGTGGTAAAGCTAGCTGTCAGGGAATCATTGGAAAGAATGTAACTGGAAATAGCAAGAGTAATGGTCACTTAATACTGAAAATTTGTGTATATCATTACCTTCTCATCACCAACACTGTTGTCCATTTACCTAAATATGAGAAAATTTCATGGTTGCACCTCTGGCAGCAATTATTGATGAATAATAAGATTATGCCATTGTTAGTAAAAAAAGACAAGATGTGAGAATGACAAAGAAAATGTGCAGAACAGAGTATGGAACTGACAATAGTTGTATCCTTTCCAAGTTAAACATTTAACAAAAGTAAGAAGAGTCTTAAGGCAAGATGACAATCAAGGAATGAATATCAGCAGATTAAAGTCCTTTTATAATTCCTTGAAGGCTATTTTATAGGGCAAAGGCCGATGACTTATCTCAACTACCAAGTGCTGAATAGAGTCACATTGATTAATATAAAGGACATAATTCTGGAGAGATGGGCTGAATACTTCCCTGGTATTCTCAACATTCCATCATCAATCAATGCTTAAGTCACTGATTATCTCTGGGTGAAATCATTCCCTCCCTAGCCACATTTCTAACTAAGGAAGAAGTTTTGAGTGTAATTAGGATCCTATCATAGCAAAGCCACTGGTGCTTATTAAAGTGAATGGTCTGTTGCTCATACAAAAGCTGCCTGAAAATTTTCAAGTTATATGGCCAAGTGGAAGTTATCCCCAAGAATTTAAAGGAAACTTCGATTGTTCATCTCTATAAAGATAAAGGAAATACATCGTCTTGTGACAATTACAGAGTGGTGGTGGGGTCTCTTAATCATTGCTGACAATCTTGCCAACGTCCTCCTTAATAGGCTGACCCTTCACCTGGATTTTGGTAATCTACCTGAGAGCCAGTGTAGTTTAATAAAGTGCTAAATAGTCCATATAGAATTTGCTGCCTCACAACTCCTGGAGAATTGTCAAGAACAAAAGAGAGGTCTGAATACAACATTAGATGATTTTATCAAAACTATAGATGGTTTCAGTCTTGAGAGCTTTATAGAAAGTGATGTCAAGATTTGATTGCTTATAGAGGTTCATCAGTATTGTATGTCTATTTCATGATGGCATGACTGCCAGGTCCTGAATAATGGATGATGATCTCATTCTTTCCCATTTATTCCCAATGAAATAAAACAAGATTGTTTATAAGAACACCACTGGGTCTGTAACACAAAGAAATCACAAAAAAGGGGAAAAGACCCACATGTACAACAATATTTATATCAGTTCTTTTTGTAGTGAACTAGAAATTGAGGGAATGTCCATCAATTAGGGAAAAGCTGAACAATCCATGAATGTGATGGAGTATTATTGATTGAGAAGTAATCATGAGAGGGTAAACCAGAAAACCTGGAAAGACTTGCATGAACTGATGCTATGTGAAGTGAGCAGAATCAGGAGAAAATTCTATACAATAGCAGCAACATTATGTGATAATCAACTGTGATGTACTTAGTTCCTCTCAATAGTTCAGTAATCATGGGCAATTAAAAACCAGAGGTTTCACAACCAGAGGGGAAAAACTGTGTTATATGAATGCAGAGCAAAGTATACTTTTTAAACCCTTGTTTTATGTTTTTTTCTTAATAAGAGAATTTACCCTTTTAGTTCTGATTCTTCTTTCACAAGTCTAATATGGAAATAAAAGTGATTGTACATGGATATCATATATCAGATTACTCACTCTTGTTGAAAGGAGGGAGAGGAAGAAAAATGTGGGATTCAAAATCTTACAAAAAGGGGCAGCTAGGTGGCACAGTGGACAGAGCACTGGCCTTGGAGTCAGGAGTATCTGAGTTCAAATCCAGCCTCAGACACTTAATAATTACCTAGCTGTGTAACCTTGAGCAAGTCACTTAACCTCATTGCCTTGCAAAAAAGAAACAAAACAAAAGAAATCTTACAAAAAGATGACTGTTGAAAATTATATATGTACTTGGAAAGATAAAATAAAATAATAGTTTAAAAAAGACTGTGTACTTGCTCCCATGATTTTTAGCATGGTGTTTCAGCAATAGGATGTATAAAGACTGCTACCAAAATGATGGCAAATTACTTATCTTGAAAAGACTACATATCAATGCTAAAGTGGAGAAGGAATTGGTGTATGATTTATTTTTTGTTTTTAGAAGGCAGTCTGCTTTCAATGCAGACTCTAAAGTTGAGATGCAACAAAGAATGGATTGATTTTTCTGCTGCTTGTGGCAATTTTTGTCTAATAATTAACACTTAGAAAACACAGGTTCTCCATCAGTCAGCACCACACCATTCATATGTGAAAATATCAGTTACAACAAATGGAGAAATTTTGAATACTATGGGTAAGTTCACTAACCTTGATGGTTATACATTCCATAACACCACACATTGATAATAGAGTGGACATACACATTGCCAGAGTTAGTCCTTGGAGGGCCTGAAGGAAAACTTGGGAAAAAAGAGATGTCAAATTGAAGATATATACAGCTGTTGTACTTATTTTGTGGTAGTATGCCTGTGAAACATGGGCAGTATAACTGCACCATTACATGCATTACCTAGATTTCAATTTTTTTGGTTAATTTCTTTTCTATTGTTACAATAATCTTGTTATAAGAACAAATATAACCCCCCCCCCCCAAAAGATGAGAAATTTCAAGAATACTGAGAAAGAAAAAATGTATTTCAGTCTGTGTTCAGATTCCAATGGCTCTTTCTCTGGGGTGAGTTGCCTTCCTTATCAAAAGTCCATCAGAGAAGTTACTTCAATATTTTTCCCACAGTTACTATTACTAGTTGTATTTCCCTCCACTCTATTCCTCCCCACTCTCATTTATTCTATTCTCTCTCTCCTTTCTTCCTGTCCTTGTCTAGAAGTGTGCTGTATATGAATACCCTTATGATCTTCCCTCTCTTCTGTCACCTATTTCCCCTTCCCTCCCCCTGTTCCCCCTTATTATATCCCTTTCTTCTCTTTTTTTCTTTAGTGTAAGATAGATTGCTACGCCCTATTAAGTGTGTATGTTATTTCCCCTCTCAGCCATTTCTGATGAGAATGAAGGCTCATTCATCCCCCCTCACCTTTTCCACATTCCACTCCATTGGAAAAGTTTTTTCTTGACTCTTATGTGAAATATCTTAGTCCTTTCTTCCTCTCATTTCTCTTCCTCCAAGTACTTTCCTATTTACTATATTATACCATTATATTCTGCTCTTTCCTGCGCCTTATCTATATATGCTCCTTCTAACACCTCTTATAAATGAGAAAATTCATATGTTATCTGTATCTTCTTTCCATGCAGGAATACAAACAGTTCAACATCATTAACTTCCTCATAGTTAGTTCTGGTCATCCATCCCCTTTATAGTTCACCAGGGTCCTGTACTTGAAGATCAAACTTTCTGTTCAGCTCTGTTTTTTTTTTTTCAATAGGAAAGTTTGAAAGTACCCTGTTTCATTGAAACTCCATCTTGTCCCCTGAAAGAGGATGCTCAGTCTTGCTGGATAGTTGATTCTTGCTTGCAAACCAAGATATTTTGCCTTCCAGAATAACACATTCCAATCCCTACAAGCCCTTAATGTAGATGCTGTCAGATCCTGTGTAATCCTGACTAAAGAGCCACAGTAGTTGAATTGTTTGTTTTGGGCAACTATTAGCATTTTGTCTTTGACCTTGGAGTTTGGGAATTTGGCTATAATATTCCTGGAAGGTTTTTTTTTAGGATCTTATTCAGGAGGTGACCAGTAAATTCCCTCAATTTCTATTTGACCCTTTGCTTATAGGTAATTTTGCTGTATTATTTCTTGAAAAACTATCTTTTTTGAAAAGTCTAAACTCTTTTCCTGGTCATGAATTTCAGATACTCCAATAATTTTTAAATTATTTTTCCTGGATCTGTTTTCAAATTTGGTTGTTTATCCAATGAGCTATTTCACATTTTCTTCTAATTTTTGTCCTTTTTTGAAGAGTTTTATTTCCTATTGATTTCTCTCAAAGTCATCAGCTTCATTTAATTCCATTCTGCATTTTAAGGAGTTATTTTCTTAAGTTATTTTCTTTTTTATCACCATTTCCAGCTGGCCAATTCTGCTTTTAAAAGCATTCTTTCTCATTTGCTTTTTGTGTTGCTTTTTCCATTTGACCTAAACTAGTTGTTAATATATCATTTTTTCAGTATGTTTTTGTACTTCTTTCACCAAGCTGCTATTTGCTTTTCATGATGTATCTGAATCGCTCTCATTTCTCCTCCCAATTTTTTCCTCCACCTCCCTTAATTTTTATGTTTTTTATTTACAATATATTTATTTTTTGAAGATTTTATTTATTTTGAGTTTTAAAATTTTTCCTTAATCTTACTTCCTTCCCCCTACCCCACACAGAAGGCAACATGCCAGTCTTTGCATTGTTTAAATGATATACATTGATTGAAATTGAATGTGATGAGAAAGACATCATATCATTAAGGAAGAAAAGTAAAGTATAAGAGATAGCAAGATAAAACAATAAAGTATCATGGGCTTTTTTCTAAATTAAGGGTAATAGTACTTGGTCTTTGTTCAAACTCCACAGTTGGTTCTCTGGATACAGATGGTATTCTCCATTGCAGCAGCCCCAAATTATCCTTGATTGTGGCACTGAGGGAATGAGCAAGTCCATCAGGGTTGGCCATCAACCCCATGTTTCTCTTAGGGTGTACAATGTTTTCCTGGTTCTGCTCATCTCTCTCAACATCAGTTCATGCAATTCCCTCCGGGCTTCACTGCATTCCCATTCCTCCAGGCCTCTTATAGAACAATAGTGTTCCATGACATACATATACCACAATTGGTAAACCATTCCCCAACTGAAGGACATTTACTTAATTTCAAATCCTTTGCCACCACAAACAGGGCTGTGATGAATATTCTCATACAAGCAATGGTTTTCCCTTTTTCATCATCTCTTCAGGGCATAGATCCAGTAGTGGTATTGCTGGATCAAAGTGTATGAACATTTTTGTGGCCCTTGGGCTTAGGTCCAAATTGCTCTCCAGAAAGGTTGAATGAGTTCACAGCTCCACCAACAATGTAATAGTGTCCCAGATTTCCCACAACCCTTCCAACAATGATCATTATCCTTTCTGGTCATATTTGCTAGTCTGAGAGGTGTGAGGTGGTTCCTCAGAGAAGATTTAATTTGCATTTCTCTATTAAGTAATGATTAAGATCATTTTTTTTTGTTTTTTATTGCAAGGCAAACGGGGTTCAGTGACTTACACAAGGCCACCCAACTAGGTAATTATTAAATGTCTGAGGTCGAATTTGAACCCAGGTACTCCTGACTCCAGGGCTGTGCTCAATTGACTGTGCCACCTAGCTGCCCCTAGAGCAATTTTTCATATTACTATGGATTCCTTTGACCACCTCATCTGTAAATTGCCTTTGCATATCCTTTGAAAATTTGTTAGTTGGGGAATGGCTTGATCATTTAAAAATTTGACTCAGTTTTTTGTATATTTTAGAAATGAGTCCTTTATCAGAATCATTAGTTGTAAAGGTTGTTTCCTAATTTACTACATTTCTTTTGATCTTGGTTACAGTGGTTTTGTGCAAAAGAGTTTTAATTTAATGAAATCAAAATCATCATGTTTGTTTTTAGTGATGTTCTCCATCTCTTCCTTAGTCATAAACTGCTTCCCTTTCCATAGACCTGACAGGTAAACTACTCCTTGATCTTTTAGTTTGCTTATAATATTTTTATGTCTAAACACTATATTCATTTTGATCTTATTTTGGTATAGGGTATGAGGTGCTGTACTAATCTAAGTTTCTTTCATACTAACTTCCAATTTTCCCAGCAGTTTTTATAGAAGAGAGTTTTTATTCCAATAGCTGGAATCTTTGGGTTTATCAAACAGCAGATTACAATAATCATTTCCTGCTATTGTACCTAGTCTATTAGACTGGCCCTCCACTCTATTTCTTAGCCAGTACCAGACAGTTTTGATGACTGATGCTTTATAATATAATTTTTGATCAGGTAGGGCTAAACCACCTTCTTTTCCACTTTTTTTCATTGAATCCATGGAAATTTTTGAATTTTTATTTCCCATATGAATTTACTTACAACATTTTCAATCTCATTAAAGTAATTTTTTGAAATTTTGATTTAGTAGGGCCCTAAACAGGTAGTTTAGTTTTGGTAGAATTGTCATTTTTATTATATTAGCTCGAACTATCAATGAGCAGTTGATGTTTGCCCAGTTATTTAATTTATGTGAGGAGTGTTTGGTAATTGTTTTCAAAAAGTTTCTGAGTCTGCTTTGGAAAATAGACTCCCAGCTATTTCATGTTGTCTGAGGTTACTTTGAATGGGATTTCTCTATTTCTCTTTCTAGCTCTTCATCCTGTATCTTGCTAGTAATACATATATACAAATATTGAGAGAGACAGAGAGAAGTTAAGGATTTATGAGTTTTTATTTCATATCCTGCAACTTTGCTAAAATTGCTAATTGTTTCCAATAGTTTTTTTGATGATTTCTTGGGATTCTATAGGTATACCATCATGTCTTCTGCAAAGAGTGAAAGCTTTGTCCCTTACTTCCCAGTTCTAATTCCCTCAATTTCTTTTTTCTTCTCTAATTGCTGAAGTCAGCATTTCTAATACAATATTGAATAGTAGTGGTGATAGTGGCTATCCTTGTTTCACCCCAATATTATTGGGAATGCCTCTAGCCTCTCCCCATTGAATATAATGCTTGCTGATGGTTTCAGATAGATACTGCTAATTATTCTAAGGAACAGTCCACTTTTCCTATATTCTCTAGTGTTTTTATTAGGAAGAGGTGCCGAATTTTGTCAAAAGATTTTCAGCATCTCTTGATATAATCATATAATTTCTGATAGGATTTTTGTTGATATAATTAATTATACTAATAGTTTTCCTAATATTTAACCAACCCTGCATTCCTGGGAGAAATCCTACTTGGTCAACCCTAGTGATAACTTGTTGTAATCATTTTGTTAAGATTTTATTTAAGATGTTAGCATCTTGGGGGTGGCTAGGTGGCACACTGGCCCTGGAGTCAGGAGTACCTGAGTTCAAATTTGGCCTCAGACACTTAACAATTAACTAGCTATGTGGCCTTGGGCAAGCCACTTAACCCCATTGCCTTGCAAAAACCTTTAAAAAAGATTTTTGAATCTATATTCATCAAAGAGATAGGTCCATAATTTTCTTTCTCTGTTTTAACTTTTCCTGGTTTAGGTATCAGCACCATATTGGTGTCATAGAAAGAGTCAGGAAGAGTTCCATCTTCCCCTAGTTTTCCAAAAGATTTGCATAGAGTTGGAACCAATTGTTCCTTAAATGTTTGGTAGAATTCACTTGTGCATTCATCAGGACCTGGAGATTTATTCTTAGGGAGTTCAATGATGGCTTGTTGAATTTCTTTTTCTGAGATAGTGTTGTTTCACTATGTAACCCCCTCTTCCTTTAACCGGGGCAGCTTATATTTTTGTAAATATTCATCCATTTGACTTAGATTGCCAAATTTATTGGCATAAAGTTGGGCAAAATAATTCTGGATTATTACTTTAATTTCCTCTCCTTTGGTGGTGAATTCATCTTTTTCATTTATGATACAAGCAATTCAGTTTTCTTCTTTCTTTTTTTTAATCAAATTGACCAGAGTTTTATCAATTTTGTTGGATTTTTCATAAAACCAACTTCTGATTTTATTTACTAATTCAATAGTTTTTTTGCTTTCAATTTTATTAATTTCTCCTTTAATTTTTAGAATTTTTAATTTTGATTTAAATGGGGGATTTTTAATTTGGTCTTTCTCTAATTTTTTCAGTTGCATATCTAGTTCGTTGATTTCCTCTTTGTCTAATTTATTCATTATAAGCATTTAAATAAGTAATATATCCCTTGACAGACTCTTTGGGTTAATCCCATAGGTTTTGGTATGCTATTTCATTGTCATTATCTAGGATAAAATAATTAATTCCACCTCTAATTCATTATTTGATCCACTCATTCTTTAAAATGAGGTTACTCAGTTTCCAATTCATTCTGGGTCTGTATCTCCCTGGCCCAATATTGCATAAGATTTTTATTGCATTGTGATCTGAGAAAGATTTATTCACTCCTTCTGCCTTTCTGCAATTTATTAGTGGGTTTTAATGCCCTAGTACACGGTGAATTTTTGTGTAAGTGCCATGTACTGCAGAAAAAATAAAGGTATATTCCTTTCTATCCTCATTCAGTTTCCTCCATATTTCTACCACATCTAGGATTTCTAACAATTTATTTAGCTCCTTAACTTCTTTCTTGATTTTTTTTAATGATTTGATTTATCTAAATCTGAGAGAGGAGTTTGAGGTCTCCCACTAGTAGAGTTTTGCTGCCTATATCTTCCTGTAGTTCTTTCAGCTTCTCCTCAAAGAATTTGGATGCTATCATATTGGGTGCATATATATTCAGTATTGAAATAACTTTATTGTCTATGGTACCTTTTAGAAGGATATAGTTTCTTTCCTTACCTCTTTTTTATTTTATCTATTTTTGCAGCTGCTTTGTTTGAGATAAGGATTGTTAGCCATGCTTTTTTCACTTCAGCTGAAGCAAAATATATTTTGAGAACCTTTTACCTTTACTCTATATGTATCTCTCTGCTTCAAATGAGTTCCTTGTAAGCAGCATGTTGTAGGATTCTGTTTTTTAATTCACTTTCCTTTTAAGGGAGAGTTCATCCCATTCACATTCAAAGTTATAATTATTGACTCTTTATTGCCTTCCATACTATCCCCTTTCCCCCTTTGTCCATATTCCCCAGTATTTTGTTTCTGAATACCACCCTTTCATTTTGTTTGCCCTCCTGTATCCACCCCATCTGCTTTCTTTCCCCTTTTCTTTTTCCCCTTTTCCATTCCCTTATGTTAGTTCCCTCTTTTCTCTCCCTCCTGGTCTCTGCCCCCCTCCCCTTTTCCCCTTTTAATATTTGAACAGTAAGATGATTTTTAACTGAGTATGTAAGTTAACTTTAAGCCAAGTCTGATGAGAGAAAGATTCAAGTATTTCTCATCTCCTCCCTTCTTCTTTTCTATTACCATAGGTCATTTGTTCTTCTTAATGTAATGAGATTTATCCCATTCAATCCCCTCCCTCCTCCTGTCTCCTTCCCACCCCCCTTTTTAAGGAAGAAGTGTTTTTAAATCATTTGGTCTTTCATAGAAAATTCTGAGTATCCATCACTTCTAGCTAAGTATATTCTCTGTATTAAAGTTACAATTATTGAGAGTTATTAGAGTCTTTCTCCCAAGTAAGGATATCACCAGTTTCATCCCAATCAGTAGCAGTCTCATCGATAAGTCACAAGTGTCCCTCATTTCTAGCTACGTATATTCTTTGTGACAGAGTTACAATTTTTTTTGTAAGGTTTTTTTTGCAAGGCAAATGGGATTAAATGCCTTGCCCAAGGCCATACTGCTATGTAATTATTAAGTGTCTGAGGCCAGATTTGAAGTCAGGTACTCCTGACTCCATGGCCTGTGCTCTATCCATTGTACCACTTAGTTGCCCCCAGAGTTACAATTCTTAAGAGTTATGAGACTCTTTTCCCCATGCTGGGATATAGGCAATTTCATCTTATTAAATAGCAATTTTTTTCTTTACCCCCCATTTTTTTAACTTTTCCATATGTCCTTTTAACCTTCTCTTTGATGTCCAAATTTTCTATTTAGTTCTGATTTTTCATCAGGAGTTGTTAGAAGGCTTTCATTTCATTAAATGCCTATCTTTTCCCTTGAAAGTGAAGGCTCAATGGGCGGCTAGGTGGTACAGTGGATAGAGCACCGGGTTTTGTTGATCAGATTTCTCTTATCATACATGGGGAAAGATCAGAAGATTTTAGAATTGTGCCTGTCTTCTCTCTGCTACCTTGGCCAGAAATACTCCCTTCATTTTTCAAAGTCTTTTTTCAGCTTATCCATAGCCTGAGAATATTTTCTATTTCTCTTAGAGGCTTTGGATACAGAAGCTTTGGATTTGTCATCTTCTGAATATTCCATGGGACCAAAGTAATTTTTCTATGATCAGATTCTTCTTTTTTTTTTGTTTGCTTATTTCCTCAGCCTGAGACTAATTTGCCTCACTTCCAAGGCTTTGGGGTTTTTTTGGGTCACCTCACTGGTACCTTTATTCCTCCAAGGTCTTATAATCTCTTGCCTGTGCTTTGATATGTAGATGAACACAAGTGTACCCCTTTATCCTGGAGCTGTGAGGAGGATCCCTGCTTGGCTATATTAGTATGGAAGCCCAAACTACAACCTGGATCTCAGTGTGAGCAAACAGCTGTGTGCTCCCCCCAGGGAGAATGAGAGATTTCTGTACTCTCCCTTGACCCTCTTATTGTCTGTTGGTTGTGCTCTGGAGGTGCAGACTGGCTTCCCAATTCCTGATGCAAGTTCTCACTCAGGGCTATTCTGAGGCCGGTGCTCCTCATTCTGCACTCATTCTGGTGCAGCAGAGTTTTCTCAGCACCCCTTCAAGCTGTTCCCAGTGATCCCTGGGCTGCACTATGCTGCACTGTGGCCTTGCTTTTTTCCCAGTGGTTGTTCCTGGTGAAACACATCTTTTCTGTGAAATTTCTAAGTTATCTTGTACTGGAAAATTGTATCACTCACTCTTTCTGTGGGTTCTACCCCTCTAAATTTTGGCTAGAGTTATAATTTGACAGCTTTTGGAGTTTTTTGAGTTTCTGGGAAATGCTGCCTTCATGCTGCCATCTTGGCTCCACCTTGCTTTTTCTTTTGTAGATTTTTAGGTTTAGTTCCTTTGAATAATCATAAGATTTGAATTGTTTTGAGAAGATTATGAAGATCACCTGGCAGGATAATTTGCCATACCCTAATGTCCTTTCTTGTACTGAACTTTCAAGCCATTTAAATTCTATGGTAGAAGACGGAACCTTGTTGAGTGGTCATGCTATTTGAGTGTAAAATGTACATTTGCCTAAAAGACTCTATTTTAGGAGAACTCACACAGGGCAAACTCTCATATGGTGGTCAGATAAAGCAAGGAAAACATTTAAATTCTCTCTAAGGAACTCTGGAATTGATTGTGTGAAATATGGGAGATTCTGGCATAGGATTGCCCATCATGGCATGCTCTGATCAAAGAAGGTACTATGCTCATCTATGAGCAGAGCAGAATTGAAGAATTTTAAATGAATCATGAGATAGAGGCAGCTAGGTGATGCTGTGGATAGGGCACTGGCGCTGGAGTCAGGAGTACCTGAATTCACATACAGCCTCAGACACTTAATAATCACCTAGCTGTGGGCCTTGGGCAAACCACTTAATGCCATTGCCTTGCAAAAACCTTAGTAAAAGACTCATGAGATACCCAATTTAGAGAAAACACCCCAAATGTTCACACAGTTTGTGATAGAACATTTCAATTCATATTGGTCTGATTGACCACAGTCTAGACATACTACAATTTGACTCTATAGGGATGCCATTTTGAACCTCTTTAAGAATGAAGGACAACAACCACCAAATCAATACCCAAGTAAATTGAATGAGGAAAAAGGAAAAGTATTTTGCAAATGCTGTAATATTAATTAGCGAATTATGAATCTATGACACATTATTTAATAGATATTATTCAATTCCATGTTGTCTTAACCTAAATGCCACATATAATCACTTTGTCATTGTGATTATATAAAACTACTTATTATATTCTCCTCCATTCCCCATAGTCTCTATTACTTTCATTTGGGTTTCCCTATCCTTAAGAAAATTTTTACATTTTCTTTATTTCCTTAGTAATTTTACTTACTTCCATCAGGGAAGACTAAATGGGGGAGGGGTGTCCTTATGAGCACATAGCATCTTTCCCTTAATCCTAATTTTTCATGCCAAAATTACTAATTTGTACATATTTTTAACAAAATATGTGTGTAAAATGTTGACCTGATTCTTCCCTACTGAGGGGAGGAGGGTGGAATGGAAGGCTAGAAGGAATTTTTGTAACCTGGAAATAAGCATGTACAAATGGTTGAAAATATGTGAAAATAAATATCTCACATTTGTGAGATGTGGATCTATGCCTAATTTTTGCCATACTATTGTCCAGTTTTTTCAACAACTTTTGTCAAATAGTGAGTTCTTATCTCAGAGGCTAATGTCTTTGGATTTGCCAAACAATAGATTACTGTAGTCATTTTCTGTGGTTTCTTTTGAACCTATTCTAACACACTGATCCATTACCCTACTTCTTAACCAGTACCATAAATGCTGCTTTACAGTATAGTTTTGGATCTGGTAGAGCTAGGTCACATTCATTTCCATTTTTTTTTCATCAGTTTCCTTGTTATTCTTGCCCTTTTCTTGCTCAAAATGAATTTTTAAACTATGTTACCTGGTTCAGTGAAATAGTTATTTGGTAGTTTGATTGGTATGGCACTGAATAAGTAATTTAATTTGGTTATAATTGTAGTTTTTATTGTATTAGCTTGATCTAACTATGAGCATTTCACATTTTTCCTATTACTTAGATCTGACTTTATTTGGGTGAGAAGTGCTTTATCATTGTGTTCATAGAATTTTTGGATTTGCCTTGGGAGACAGAATCCCAAATATTTATTGTTATGTATAGTTATTTTAATTCAATTTCCCTTTCTGTCTCTTGCTCTTGGGCTTTATTGTTCATATATAGAATGAATTATGTGGGTTTATTTTATATCCTGCTATGTGGGTTTATTTTATATTCAGCTTTTTACTGACTTTGTTATTGTTTCAAGGAGTGTTTAAGACCATTTTCTCAGGTTCTCTAAGTATACCATCAAATCATCAGCAAAGAATGAATGTTTTACTTCCTCACTGCCAATTTTGATTCCTTCAATTTCTATTTCCTTTCTTATTGCCACAGCTAGATTTTCCAATACTATATGGAATAGTAATGGTGATAAAGGGCATCCTTGTTTCACCCCTGATTTTATTGAAATGTTCTGAGTTAATTCCCATTACTTTTAATATTTGTTGATGATATTAGATATTGTTTATTATTTTAAGGAAAACTCCATTTATTCTCAAATTTTCTATTTTTTTCAATAGATATGGAGGTTGTATTTTACCAAAGGTTTTTAAAGTATCTGTTGGTTTTGCTATTGACATGGCTAATTATATTGAATTTTTTCCTAATGTTGAACCATCCCTGCCTACCTGGTATAAATCCTACCTGATAATGAGGTATTAGTCTGATAATAACTTGCTATAGTCTCATTGCTAAAATTTTACTTAAGATTTTTTCATAAATATTCATTAGGGTGATTGGTCTATAATTTTCATTGTCTGTTTTGGTTCTTTGTGATTTAGTTATCAGCACCATGTTGGTGTCATAAAAGGAGTTTGACAGAACTCCTTCCTCTCCTATTTTTAAATAGTTTATGTAGAATAGGAATTAATTGCTCCTTGAAAGTGTGGTATAATTCACTGATAAATCCATCTGGACCTGGGGACTTTTTCATAGGAAGCTTATTGATGGTTTCTTCAATTTCTTTTTTTGTAAATTGTATTATTTAAGTGATTGATTTCCTCTTCTGTTAATCTGGGAAGTTTGTATTTTTGTAAATATTCATCCTCTTCACTCAAGTTATCCAATTTATTGGCATATAGTTTGTCAAAATAGCTAAAACTTATCTCTTTAATTTCCTTCTGGTTGATGGTTAGCTCACCCTTTTAATTTTCATACTGGTTAGTCTATTTTATTGGCTTTTTCATAAAATCAACTCAGTTTTATTTATGAGATCAATGGTTTTCTTGCTTTTCATTTTAATAATCTCTCCCTTGACTTTTAGAATTTAGAATTTGGTATTTAATTTGGGAATCTTTTATTTGTTCTTTTCCTAGGTTTTTTTGGTTGCACACATAATTCATTGATTTACTTTTTCTCTATTTTATAAATATAGGTATTTAGAGATATAAAGTTTCCCCTCAAAACTGTTTTTTAAGAAGATGTACTTTTGGCTTCTGGACAAAATGGAGGAGAGAAGACAAGCACTGTGATAGGTGCTTTCTTTCTCCCCTCAGAAATAACATGAGAGAAACCTCTTAACAGAAATTAGATGAACAAAACCAAGAAAGAAAATCTAGGAGAAGAATATCTACTAAGAAGGTCTGTCTCAGAGGACAGTGGGTGAACCAGGAGAGGAGAGCAGAGGATCAGTGTGGGGACAGCAGCTGGGGGAAGCCAGAGGACCAGCCTCAGCCATAGAGACTTCAATGAGCGGCAAATAAGAGATCCAACTTTAGCTGCAGAGTCTTTGGCAAGGGGGGAAGGGGAGAGAAGCTACATGAGGGTGAGTTCCAGCACAGAGTCTCAGAGCACTCCTGGAGAACTACCAGCTGGGCTAGAGACCTGTGCTCCATACTTTCAGCAGAGCCCTTGGACCAGAACCAACAATAAATGACCCCACCCCAACCACCACCCCCTCAGGGCAATAGAGTTCACTCAACAGAAAGAGATTAACTCCCTCCCCCAGGACCCAGCCCAGTATTCAAAGTCAACTGAGACACTGCTGCTGAAGACCTCACTCCAGAGAAAACAACCAATACCCCCTACAGAACAGTCCTTGGAATTACTAAGCCAAGTGAAGAAAGCCATTAAGATCTTCAAAAGCATACCTCTGAGACCCAGCTCCCCCACACCAAACACAGAGAAAAAGGGGGAGGGCATGGAGAAATACTTAGAAGTACAGATTCTAACCCAGAGATTTAGCACTGCTGAGGAGAATATAAATCGGTCTCCAGCCCAGAAAGACTTCCTTGAAGAAATCAGGGAGTTTAAAAATCAATTGGAAAAATTAGGAAGAGAAACTCAAGAGAAAATTAACACATTGCAATAAAAAATTAACATTATGCAACAAGAAAATAAATCCTTGGAAAATACAATAGGACAAATATAAAGTGAGAATAACTCAGATTTTCAACTGGGCAAATACAAAAAGAAAATGATTCTCTCAAAACTGCATTTGGGCAAATAGAAAAGTCCTTCAAAAAAAAAGAATGGACCAACTGGAAAAGGAGTTGCAAGTGATAAATGAAGAAAAATCATCTTTTCAAAAAAAAAACAGAATTGGCAGAAACTAATGACTTCATGAAACAAAAAGATTATGTTAAACAAAACCAAAAGATTGAAAAATAGAAAACAATTAAAATACTTAATCAGCAATAACCATGACCTTGAGAACAGATTGAGAAAGGACAACTTGAGAATTATTGGCCTTCCTGAAATCATTAAAGAGAAAAAAAAAGCCTGAACTTCATATTACAGGAATTAGTGATGGAAAATTGCCCTGATATCATGGAACCAGAGGGCAAAATAGTTATTGAAAGAATACATCAATTCCCTCAAGAAAGAGATCCTAAAATGAAAACAGCAGCGAATATTGTGGCCAAATTCCAGGACTATCAGATAAAAGAAACAAAATCCTACAGGCAGCTAGAAAGAAAAAAATTAAATACCAAGCAGCCATAGTAAGAATTACACAGGACCTGGATGTAGCAACATTAAGGAATCGAAGGGAATGAGATATTCCAAAGAGAAAGGGAGCTTGGAATGCAGCCAAGAATCCACTACCTGGCAAAGCTGAGCATTCTCTTCCAGGGACATTTAATGAAATGGGAGACTTCCAAGATTTCATGATGAAAAGACCAGAGCTAAATAGAAAATTTGGACATCAAACAGGAGGCTCAAGAGACACATGAAAAGGTATAAACAAAATGAAAAACTGCTATCCAATAAGATGAAACTGACCATATACCCATTTGGTAGAAAAAGTCTCATAACTCTTGAGAATTATAACTCTATTAGAGAGAATATAAATAGCCAGAAGTGATGGACACATCACTTCTGTGACTCAGATAGAATGAGTTAAAAACAATACCTCCTTAAAAAGGGGATCAGTAAGGCGAAGGGAGGTTGGAGGGAGACTGAATGCTGTAAATGTCATTACATCAAGAGATACAAAAGACCTATTGAAACTGAGGGGAAGAAGGGAGGAAGTGAGAACCACCTGAATCTTCATTTCATCAGATTTGGCTTAAAGCTAATTTAGACAGACTTAATCAAGTTGAGAAACTTATCTTACCTTTCAGTATTAAAAGGGGAAAAGGGGAGGGGGGAATGGGAAGGGGAAGGAAAAGGAGAACTAGTAAAAGGAATGGAAGAAGGGGAAAAGGGAAAGGGGAAAAAAGGGGAGGGGGGGGGTTTGATATAAAAGGACAAACACACTGAAGGTGGTTCTATTCAGAAACCAAACACTGGGGAATATGGATAAAGGGAAAAAAAGGGGAAAAATACAAACAGAAGGAACATAGCATGGAGGGCAATAAAGAATTAGTAATTTTATTTATATATACATATAAAATTATAAATTATAAATGCAAATTTATAAAATGTAAATGGGATTAACTCTCCCTTAAAACATAAGTGGATAGCAGAGTGGATTAAAAACCAGAATGCTACAATATGCTGCTTACTAGAAACTCATTTGAAGCAGAGAGATACATATAGAGTAAAGGTAAAAGATTGGAGAAAAATATGTTTTGCTTCAGCTGAAGTGAAAAAAGCAGGGGTAACCATGCCTATCTCAGACAAAACATCTGAAAAAATAGTGTTAAAAGAGATAAGGAAGGAAAGTGTATCCTCCTAAAAGGTACCATAGATAATAAATTAATTTCAATAAAAATTTTATTTATGTACCCAATGGGACAGCATCCAAATTCTTAGAGAAGTTGCAAGAGCTCCAGAAAGACATAGATAGCAAAACTGTCCTAGTGGTAGACCTCAACCTCCTGTTCTCAGATTTAGATAAATCAAATCATAAAATAAATTAGAAGGAAGTTAAGGAGGTAAATAGATTGTCAGAAAACCTAGATACAATAAACCTATGGAGAAAATTGAATAGGGATAGAAAGGATTATTTTCCTGTAGTACATGGCACTTACACAAAAATTGATCATGTACTAGGACATAAAAACCTAATGATCATTTGCAGAAAGGCAGAAATAATGAATACATCTTTCTCAGAACATAATGCAATAAAAATCATAGGCAATACTGGGCCAGGGAGATATAGACCCAGAACTAATTGGAACCTAAATAACCTCATTTTAAAGAATGAGTTAATGAAGCAACAAAATATAGAAAGAATTAACTATTTCATCTTAAATAATGACAATAATGAAACAACGTACCAAAACCTATGGGATACACTCAAGGTGGCTATCAGGGGATGTATTATATCTTTAAATACTTACATGAATAAATTAGAGAAAGAATAAATCAATAAACTAAATAGACAACTAAAAAATTAGAGAAAGACCAAATTAAAACCCCCAATAAAATACCAAATTAGAAATTTTAAATATTTAAAGGAGAAATTAAAAAAAATCAAAAGCAAGAAAACTATTGAACTAATGAATAAAACTATGAACTGGGTTTATGAAAAAAATAATAAAAATTGATAAATCTCTAGTCAATTTGATTAAAGAAAGAAAGAAGAAAACCAAATTGCTAGTACCATAAATGAAAAAGGTGAACCCATCACCAATGAGGAGGAAATTAAAGTAATAATTTGGAATTATTTTGCCCAATTCTATGCCAATAAATTTGAAAGTCTAAGCGAAATGGACAAATATTTACAAAAAAATATAAGTTGACCAGATTAAATCAAGAGGAAATTAAAAATATAAATAACCCATTCTCAGAAAAAGAAATTCAACAAGCAATTACTGAACTCCCTAAGAATAAATCTCCAGGGCCAGATAGATTCTCAAGAGAATTCTATCAAACATTTAAGCAACAATTGGTTCCAATTCTATATAATTTCTTTGGAAAAATAGGTGAAAACAGAACTCTGCCTAACTCTTTCTGTGAGACTGATATGGTTCTGATACCTAGACCAGGAAGAATTATAATAGAGAAAGAAAATTATAGACCTATCTCCCTGAAGAATATAGACACAAAAATCTTAAATAAAATCTTATCATAATGATTACAACAAGCTATCACAAGGATAATACATTATGATCAAGGAGGATTTATCCCAGGAATGCAGGGTTGGTTCAATATTAGGAAAACTATTAGTATAATTAATTATATCAATAACATTCCTATCAGAAATCATATGATCATATCAATAGATACTGAAAAAGCTTTTGACAAAATACAGAACCCATTCCTAATTAAAACAATAGAGTGTAAGAATAAATGCTTTGTTCCTTAGAATAATAAGCAGTATCTATCTGAAACCATAAACAAACATATGCAACAGAGATAGGCTTGAGGCATTCCCAGTATAATCAGGGATGAAACAAGGATGCCCATTGTCACCGCTACTATTCAATATCATATTAGAAATCTTAGCCTCAGCAATAAGAGAAGAAAAAGTAATTGAAAGAATTAGAATAGGGAAGGAGGAGACAAAACTCTCACTCTCTGCAGATGACATGATGGTATTCCCTAGAGAATTCCAAAAAGACATCTAAAAATTTACTAGAAATAATTAGCAACTTTGGTAAAGTAGCAGAATATAAAATAAACCCTCCTAAATTCTCAACATTTCTATATATCACTAGCAAGATATAGGAGGAAGAGCTAGTAAGAGAAATCCCATTCAGAGTAACCTCAGACAAAATAAAATACCTGGGAGTCTACCTGCTAAGGCAGTCTCAATAACTTTTTAAAAACAATTACAAACTTCTTCTCACAGAATTAAATCAGATTTAAATACCTGGGCAAATATCAACTGTTCATGGCTAGGTCGAGCTAATATAATAAAAATGACAATTCTACCAAAACTAAAGTACTTGTTTAGCACCATATTAATCAAAATTCCAAAAATATACTTTAATGAATTAGAAAAAGTTGTAAGCAAATTTATATGGAGAAATAAAAAGTCGAATTTCCAGGGATTCAATGGAAAAAAAGTAGAAAAGAAAGTAGCTTAGCCTTACCAAATCTAAAATTATATTATAAAGCATCAGTCCTCAAAACTGTTTGGGGGTATTGGCTAAGAAATAGAAGGTACAATAGCAGTAAATGATTATAGCAATCTGCTGTTTGATAAACCTAAAGAGTCCAGGTATTGGGATAAAAACTCTTTCCTCAGTAAAAACTGTTGGGAGAATTGGAAGTTAGTATAAAGTTAGATTAGACTAACACCTCACACACTATAGCAAGACAAGATCCAAATGGATACAGGATTTAGACATAAAAAAACAGTATTATAAGCAAACTAGAAGATCAAAGAATAGTTTATCTGTCAGATCTATGGAAAGTTAAAGAGTATATGACCAAGGAAGGGACAGAGAGCATCATTCCAAACAAACTAGATAATTTTGACTGCATTAAATTAAAAAAAAAAAAACTTTTGCACAGATAAAACCACTGTAACCGAGATCAAAAGAAATATAGTAAATTGGGAAATATTTTTTGCAACTAGTATTTCTGACAAAGGGGTCATTTCTATAATATACAAAGAACTGAGTCAAAATTGAGTCAAAAAACCACACCATTCCTCAATTGACAAATGGTCAAAGGATATGCAAAGGCAATTTACAGCTGAGGAAATCAAAGCAATACATAGCCATATGAAAAATTGCTTCAAATAATTACTTATTACAGAAATGCAAATTAAAGCATCTCTGAAATATCACCTCATACCACTCAGACTGGCCAATATGACCAGAAGTGATAATAATCAATTTTGGAAGGGATACAGGAAACCTGGTACATTACTACATTGTTGGTGGAGCTGTGAACCCATACAACCTTTCTGGAGAGCAATTTGTGATTATGCCCAAAGGGCAACAAATATGTTCATGCCCTTTGACCCAGCAGTTGGCTCTGCTGGGTCTATACTTTGAAGAGATGATGAAAAAGGGTAAAAACTTCACTTGTACAAAAATAATTATAGCAGCCCTGTTTGTGGTGGCAAAGAATTGGAAATCAAGTAAATGTCCTTCAATTGGGGAATGGCTTAGCAAACTGTGGTATATGTATGTCATAGAACACTATTGTTCTATTAGTAACCTGGAGGGATGGGAATTCAGGAAGCCTGGAGGGATTTACATGAACTGTGCTGAGTGAGATGAGCAGAACCAGAAAAACCACTGTACACACTAACAGCAACATGGGAGTGATGATTAACCTTGATGGACTTGCTCATCCCTTCAGTGTGACAACTAGGGACAATTTTTGGCTATCTGCAATAGAGAATACCATCTGTATCCAGAGAAAGAATTATGGACTTCTAAGAAAGACCAAAGACTATTACTGTCCAATGAGAAAAAAAAGTTATATTATTATGCAATTTTGCTATCTCACATTTTATTTTTCTTCCTTAAGTACATGATTTCTCTATCTTTCCATTCCACTGAGATCAATGTATAACATGGAACCAATGTAAAGGCTGACAGAATGCCTTCTGTTGGGGGGGGGAGGGGGGAGGGGGGAGGGAAAAAAGAATGGGGGAAAATTGTAAATTTCAAAATAATTAATATCTTTCTTAAACTTAAAAAAGGAAGATGTAGTTTCCTTCCATATCCATTTTAATGAGATTGATTTGTCCTTTTACTTTATCTGAAATTAGTATCTTTGCCCCTGTTATTTTTCCTTCAACTGAGGCATAGTATATCTTTCTTCAACCTTTAACCTTTACCCCTTGTGTATCTCTCTACTTCAAATGTTTTTATTGTAAACAACATATTGTAGGTTTCTGGTTTTTAATCCATTCTGCTATCTACTTCTGTTTTATGGGACAGCTCTTCCATTCACATTTATACTTAACATTACTAATTCTGCATTTCCCTCCATACTATCTTACTCCATTTATATTTTTCTCTTTCTTTTTTCTTATTACTCCTCACAAAAATTTTACTATCTTTCCCCTTTGACTTTTCTTTAAAAAATTTAACTTTCTGTTTATTTTTACTCATACCATTATCTTCCCTTTTATCCATCCCTTCTTTCCTTCTCTTTCCTTTTTCAGTCCCCCCTTCCCCCTTCCCTGTAGATTAGGTTAGATCTTTAACCCCAAGTGGGAATATATCTTAATCTCTCTCTGGACTAAATCTGTTGAATAGAATTTACTCAGCATTCACATTCTCCCTTCTTTCTTTCAAAAATTATAAATCTTTGTACCTCTTTCCTTCATGTTAAGAGTCTAATACTCTTAATTAGCTGACATCAAACACCCTTTGATTATTTGATTGCTTGATAAACTCATATTGTTATCAAGGTATCATCACATATTGTTTTCTTGATAAGCAGAATTGACTCAAATTGCATCAAATTATAATTATAATCATTTTTAGCTTTCCCTGTTCAAGTATTTTTCAAGTTCACACTACTGTCCTATAAGCCAAAGTATCATCCAAAGCCATATCATTTTTTGAAATATTTATACCCCTCCCCCAGGCCTATTTTTTCTCTCACACTTTACCACCTTCCTCGTCTCCCTCACCCAAAGTCACGGTACTTATCCCCTTTTTCAAGTGAAGTAAGGCAAATTCTTTCTCCCACCCCCCTCCTAGTAAACTTAACCCTTTGTTAAGTGATGCAAGGCCTATTCTCTCTCCCCCTTTACACCCCTTCTCCCAACCATGGGCAATTAACCCTTTGTTAAGTGAAGCATGAGTTATGACAAGCTAAATAACTGAAAGAATCTTAAAGATCTCTTAGTACTGGGAGTCTCTGGAGGTCCCATGAGTACTTTAAAAATTATTATAAGTTACTGGATACAGTGATTCAGGATCTTGCAGCTTATGATGCCTCCATTAGTCAAGGTGTTAAGCTTTGTCAGAACAGTAGAATTAAAGTGGGTCAAAGGATAATGAGACACTTAAATTTCAGGTTAACACCCCTACTTTTCTTCAAGGCTTTTTGTCTCAAACATAATTAAGTTATCTTGGACTTCTTCAATGGAGAGATAGAACTCAACTATACCTATATACTTTTGGTCCATTCTCTTCAAATGTATTCTACCTTTAATTGTACAAATGTAAAATTCTAAAGAATTGGAACTGTTATATCTTCCCTTTTAGGATTGTATGCAATTTGATGGTCTTTACCAACATTTGTTCTGTTTTATTTTTTTCCTTCCCCTTTTCATTTACCTTATTTTTAACACAACTTTTGAGTGGTGTATTTGGCAGTTGAATTCTCTTTTCACTTCTGGTCTTTGTGTCAGGAAATTCTGGAAGTCTTCCATTTTGTTGAACATCCATTTTTTCTCCTGAAAGTATATGCTGAATTTTGGGGGTTTAGTACATTCTGGGATGTAATACCAGGTCTTTTGCTCTCTGATATATACTATTCCAAGTCTTCTGATTCTTCAATGTTGAGGCCAATAGGTCCTTTGTGAGTCTGATTGCGTTTCCTTTGTATTTGAATTGTTTTCTTTTTTTGCTTGCAATATTCTTTCCTTTATTTGAGAGTTCTGCAATTTGCCTATTACAGACCTTGGAGCTTTTATCCTCGGGTCTCTTTGTGAAGGGGTATGTGGATTCTTTCAATGGTAATATTGTTATCTTTTTCCTAGTAGATTTGGCCAGTTTTCCCCTTAAAATTTCCAGCCTGATGTTTTCCAGGTTTTCTTTTGATCTAGGTTTTCTAGTAGTCCAATGATTAGTAGATCATCTCTCCTGGATCTATTTTTCCCGGTAATTCATTTTCCTTAGAAGGTACTTTACATTTTTTTCAGCCTTTTATTTTGTTTGATGGAATCTTTTAGTTTTGTAGATTCATTGGTTTCTAGTTGTTCAATTCTAATTTTTAGGGTTTTTATTTTCTTCAATTAGCTTCTGTGTTTCCTTGTCCAGTCCATAATTTTTACTTTTAGCTGAGTTGATGTCTTTGGTCAATTTTTCATAATTTTCCTGCATGACTTGCATCTCTTTTTTTCCCCCAATTTTTTCTTCCTTTCTTCTTTGGTTTTTAATATCTTTTGTGAACTCTGTGATGAGTTTTTGTATTTGACTCCATTTTATAGGTTGTTTTTATCCTTCCCCTCTGAGTGATTTTTCACTGCTTCCTTCTTCAGACATGACATTGTTATCTTTGTCTATAAATATGTTTTCTATAGAGAGTTCTCTTTTAGTTTTTTTTTTTTTTTTTGCTTATTTTTGTTCTCTTAGTTCTGTTCCTTGGGTATAGAAGTATAGATCCAAGCTTCTGGGGAGAGGAGGGGGGACTGAGTTCTGATCCCTGATCTCTGGGTTATCATTGACCAAGATGTTGCCCATGCAGTCCAGGCCTTGACTTTGCAGAGCTTTCCCCCCTCTCCTTTATGTCCAGGTTCTGGCTTAACAGTGGTTTGTTCCTGACCCAGTCCTGTCTTTTCTCCCAGTGTTCCCAGGGTTCAGACTTTGTTTGGGGTTGGGATCTTCCCTGCTGACTTGCTGTCTAAATTCTAGGACCTCTGATGTTGTTAAGCCATTGGGACCTGTGGCTAAAAGTATCCTGCTGCTTTTTCCACTTTCCTGCCTCTTAGACTTTACTTCCCCTTTCCCCCCAAAAGTGAAAGACCTTCACTGAAGATATTCCAAGATGTCTACTGTTGAAAACTTCTTTCAGTCTTCTCTTTTTCTTAGTAGTTTGAATGTCAGAGTAGAGGCTTCAATTATTTTTGGTAGGGAAAAGCTCTGGGAGCATGCTTCATGCTACCATTTTGGTTCCAGTCCAGAACTCATAAAAGACTTTCCTTGCTTGTTTTTATGGCTGAATTGTTTCAGTTGTTTCTGACTCTTTTATGCCATTTAAGAGTTTCTTGCTAAAGAAATGGAGTAGTTTGCTATTTACTTCTATACTTCACTTTACAAATGAGGAAACTAAGTCAAACCAGTTTAAGTTACTTGCCAAAAGCTATATAGCTTGTAAATGTCTGAAGCTGTATAAGAACTCAGGTCTACTTAATTAGACAGGGCCTCCTAGCAGCCTGTTGCAGCATTTTATCAACCTCTTTTCCAACTTTAATATATAGTGTTCTTTTCCCAAAACCCAAAAGTCTGGGCAAACTGTATTTTTTGATTTCCTCAAACATGATATTCCATTTCCTATCTCTGAGTCTTGGCAATGGCCATCCATTTGCCTATTTTTATACTTTCCTTATCTCTACCTCATTGAATTATTTAATCTTTTTTCATAACTTAAATCAAACCCAATTTTCTATATGGAAATCTTTCCACATATCTCCACTACTATTTTCCTCTACCCCAAATTATCTTTTATTCTTATAAATTTATTTATTTTTTATGTATGGTACATATTGAATCTACAAATGGAATATAAACTTCCTGAGGGTAGGAATTGTTTTTTTTCCTCCTTTGTACTTTTAGCACTTAGCACAGTACTTATCAAAGAATAGTTGCTAAATAAAAGTGAGAATAGCATTTGCCTGGTTCACAATTATTCCAAGAATAATTCAAAGGTGTACTGCCACCAACTCCCACTAACTAACTGAAATCATGGACCCCCAATAAAACATTTATTAAGACATCAGAATTTCCTACATATGGATGAAATAACCTCCTAACCTCCATGAACTCACAAGAGAGTGAATAAAGCAATCTGCTTTTTAAAAAAAAACAAATATGCATTTTTATTTTATACACTTAAAACATCATTCTGTGAAGTGGTCCACAAGCTTGACCACCCTGAGATACAGCTTCTGCATGATGGCACCCAAGAGGAATACTGAAATAGAAGTTTTAATAAAGGCAAAAAATTAACTGATAGAAGAATATGCCCTCAATTATCATTAAAATCAAGAACAAGAAAAATCAGAGTTGAGTTAATAAAACAGATTATTACTAACCCATCTTTCTTTTTTTTTTAGAAAATTAATTGAATTCATGTCAGGAAAGGAAACTTGAAGAATCATTTCTATGGGGAATTAATTCGGTAATTAGACAATCAATTGAATGCCTTTTATTGCTTAAACACATCAAGAGAAGTGTAACAAGGAAGCAGTCATCCAAAAAATTTGTTTACCATTACTAGAAATAAATTTGTTAAAAAATAAATCAGAGACTTGCTGGGATACAGAGAGCATTCTTAAGTAGATTAGGTATCTAAGTGAAATTCATAAAGCTTTATGTGATTTAATTTTTATAATTTAATTCAGAAAATTGCTTATTTAAATTTTTGAATGTCATCAAACTTGAGTATGGTGATATAATAATCCCTGCTACTAAAGAGACTGAAAGGGAGGATAACAGACATTTATGTATCAACTATTAGGTATCAGAATCTGTAATAAATGCTTTTGCTATAAATATCTTATTTGATCCTCAAAAACACTCTGAGAGGTAGGTGGTCTTATTATACTCATCCTACCCTTAAGGAAACTGAGGAAGAGAAGGATTAAGTGACTTGACCTGGAGTTAAGCAGATGGTAAACATCAGAATATAGATTTGATCAAATAAGGAGGAGTCTTCCATATTTAATACCATGAACTCTATTCACTGTACCACCGCAATGCCCTACTTTTACTGCTATTTGAAGATATAGTCATGAAGATCAAGATTGATGTACAACAAGGATCGCATCACAACATTAATGGTTGCTCCTTATTCCATAGTAGTTGTTATTTTGTATTTTAGACCTTTTGTCTACCCAGATAACTCAACTGGCTTGCCCTATATCTGTGACAAATGCCAATGAATCCCTAAATTTGTACCTTTTTTCATCTTTGGCAATTAACTTGTACAGCTCTCCTTTCCCATCTTGGTCAAGTGACTCTTTCATTACTGCCCTCCAAGGGATCATTATAACAAGAAGGCACAGAATGAGAGAAAAAAATATAATTAGTAAAGTACTTTCCTGGCTTTTCCATATACAGATAATTTATATCTTGGTTCTGGGCATTTTCTCTAACAGTCTCCCATGCCTAGAGTGCTCTCCATTCTCAACTGTTTTCCTTTAAATTCCAACAAAAAAAGCCCTTTGTTATGGAAAGTCATTTTCTACCCACCAGAATTCCCATAGCATTGTGGTATTTTAATGAATACTTGTTGATTTTTTTCTTCCCTCAAAAAAGCTCAAAATCTAATGGGGAAGACCATGTATATAGTCAGAACTTGAAGCTTGAAAAATATATAAACAAGTATTAGCATTGTGTTATTGAATTGAAATGACAGGAAAAGAATCTTCAAGATCTGAGAATAACACTAAGTAAGGTAAAATATCACTAATCAGACCTTAAATATAAACTTGAGTGACACTTTTTTATTTCTAGTTCTTTGTTCGTATGAAAAGAGCTGCTATTAAAATTTTTGTAGAAATGGATTTTTGTGCCTCTTTTTATTTGATCTTTTAGGGCAAAGGAGCAGTAATGTAATCACTAAATCAAGGTATATGAAAGAATAAATGATTTCAGGTAAATAGTTCCAGATATTTTTTAGACAAGATGGATTAATTCAAAACCCCACCAGTGCATGTTTGTGTCTTCCTATAGCTCCACCAACAATAATCTATATCCTTAAAAAAAAA